>NW_027397111.1:7029400-7061743 GCF_003265705.2 Callorhinus ursinus | reverse complement strand
CCTCCCCACCCCCCGACCCCCACCCCCCCACTCCCACCTCCCCACACCTTCGGACAAGCAATGCGCGCGCTGGAGGGCAGGAGCCCGCGCGCGCCCGAGGGAAGAATGGGAGGGTGCGAGGGCAGCTCAGGCCCCGCCCCCTGTGCGCCTATAAAGCCGAGGAACCAGAGCCGGCCACTCAGTGGTTTCTTGGTGACACTAGGCGGAACAACTCGAGCCTTGCCACCTCTGGTTTCTCACCGCAGCTGGGACGTTGGGGTTTTGCCAGTGCCAGAGCGACGTCTCAGACTTTCTTCTTCCAGATCTTGGCAGATCACCCCCTCAGCAGGTAGGCGCCACAGGCGAGGCGGAGATAAGCGGTGGGGGAGGTGGGGGGGGGCACTTTAGAGTCCTGGAAGCTGGGAGTGTGCCGGATGAGGGGCACAACCCATTTTGGAAGGTCCTCTGCGGGTTGCGTCCCATACACTGGGCCCAGCCGTGCACACAACTAGAAGTGCAGAGACCCAGTCCCCTCTCCTCCGCCACCCAAATTCCGAGAAGTCGAGCAGGAAACCTCTGGGAAGCCTGGCGCTGGGCAGAGGCCTCCCCTGCGGGGCCTGTCACCCGCCCGGCGGGTGCAAATGCCGCTGGCGCCTCTCTGCGCCCGGGCGAGATAAGCGTCTGAGCCAGGCGGAGCGCGGGCTCACTCTGCCCGCGCGGGGGCCCCCACACGCCCTCCGTGCCCCGCCCGGGCTGTGCTGCAGGCTGGGTGCTCACGCTCGGCCCCTCTCTCTCCTATCAGGGTCCGCGCATCGCCGCCAGCATGAAGCTGGTTCCCGTCGCCCTCATGTACCTGGGCTCCCTCGCCTTCTTGGGCGCCGACACTGCACGGCTCGACGTGGCGTCAGAATTCCGAAAGAAGTGAGTCGCAGGCAGCTCCTTTTCCAGTCCTTGCACCTGGGAGACGAGGGGTTAGAAGTGGATGGGAGCCGGTCGGGACCGGGACCTCTCCTGGATGCATGCGAAACGAGTCTGTGTGTTTTCTAGGTGGAATAAGTGGGCTCTAAGTCGCGGGAAGAGGGAACTTCGAGTGTCCAGCAACTATGCCACCGGGCTCACTGACGCTAAGGCCGGGCCTGCCCAGACTCTCATTCGGCCCCAGGACGTGAAGGGCGCCTCTCGCAACCCCCAGGCCAGGTAACTATGCCCTGCGCTGAAGAGGGGTGGGCTAGGGGAGCTCTCCCATCACCCTTGCCCTGGGGATCGTCCGGGCTCTCTGGCAGTTAAGACGGCGTAGCAGTTTCCAGTCCCCTCCGGTCCTTGAATGGCTCAGATTCCTGGTGGCTGGGGCCAAAGCCCTGCTTGATGGGGGTCTCATGTTACCTTCCTTCCCTTCCCCAGCAGTCCGGACGCCACCCGCATCCGAGTCAAACGCTACCGCCAGAGTATGAACAATTTCCAGGGCCTGCGGAGCTTCGGCTGCCGCTTCGGAACGTGCACGGTGCAGAAACTGGCGCACCAGATCTACCAGTTCACAGACAAGGACAAGGACGGCGTCGCCCCCAGGAGCAAGATTAGCCCCCAGGGGTACGGCCGCCGGCGTCGGCGCTCCCTGCCCATGACCGGCCCGAGCCGGACTCTGTTGTTCCCAGAGTCACAGGCACGCGGGGCTCAGGCCTCCCGGGTGCATCAGGTGCTCGCCAATCTCTTTAAGATTTAGGCGCCTGTGGCAGCAGCGAACTGGCGCGCGTATGCATCCCGCTGGCTTCCCCCGGGGCGGAGGGCTTCGCAGGGCCAAGGCCCTCAGCGGATGGAAACCGGTCTGAGACAGCCCTGCAGAGACCAGGAGTCCGGGAGGCACGGTCCAGCGGCGAGCCCTGGCTTTGCAGGAGCCCCTTCTCCTTGGAGCTCCGTTCCCTACGTCCCAATCCAGCCCAGGGGGGCAGAGGAATGCGAGGGAGTGTCTGCCAGGCTCACGGAAGGGAGAAACTGAGAATTAAATGCTTGAGACCCCCAGGGACAGGGGTCTGAGTCACTGCCGTGCCTTCCCACAAACTGATTTATCACGGGGTGTCACCCCACCGGGGCGCAAGCCTCACTATTACTTGAACTTTCCAAAACCTAGAGAGGAAAAGTGCAATGCGTGTTATATATACAGAGGTAACTATCAATATTTAAGTTCCTTGCTGTCAAGATTTTTTTTTTGTAACTTCAAATATAGAGATATTTTTGTACGTTATATATTGTATTAAGGGCATTTTAAAGCAATTGCATTGTCCCCCCTCCCCACTTATTTTAATACGTGAATGTCTCAGCGAGGTGTAACGTTGTTTGCTGCGTGGAATGTGTGAGGGTGTGCGTGAGAGACTGATTACCTCTTGTGGAAGAAGGAAACACAGTGTCTCTGTATATTTACATAAAATGGGTGATATGCGAAATAGCAAATCAATAAACTGTCTCGATGCTGATTAATTCTGGGCTCACGAGTCTTGGGAGGGAGGGTACCCCTGGTCCCAGTGCGTCCAGAAGGCTCGGGCTCCCGCCGCCTCGCGTGGGAAGGTGGCACGGCTGCACGCGCGTGTGCTGGCGGGTCCCCCCGCGGGCGGAGCTGTCCCGAGCGCCGCTCTCCTTGCGGGGCGCGCGGAGCGCCTGTCCTGCGAGCGGGTCCGGGCTTCGCGGAGGCGCCTAAGATCGCAGCCTCGCGTGGCGGCCGGGCCGGGCGGGGAAGGGTGAGCTCTAGTGGGGAAGCGAGCCTGGACTCTCCGGGTTGCGCAACAGAGTCCCAGATTTTATGGAGTTGCTCGCGGAACCCCGCGCAAAAGCGCGCCTCGGAGAGCTGGGGTGGTCTCCGAGGCCTTCTAAGTGAGGAGCTGTTCCAGGCTGCCGCGGTGTTAAAAGTTAGAAGCTACTCCACCAAAATGTTCGCACTGCTCCGGGAATCCGGCAGCCGCGCCAGTAACCCCCGTGCTCTGCCTGCCTGGTGTCCCAGTGAGCCGGCGGGCTCATCAGCGAGGCTGTGGCGCCCCCAGCCGGCCGCCTGGGAGCGGCCCGAGAGCCGTCAGGCAGTACGTGCGGTTTAATAAGTCCTCCTACGTGGGAGTCAGCACACAGCCTTAATGAGAGAGGAAAGAAAAAAACAGTTTGCAGATGCCAACCAGGGCCGGCCCCCCCAGACCTGCACGGCGGCTCCCAGTTCTGGAACCGTGACTCAGCGCCCACACGCTGCGCAGCGTGCAGCTGCTGGCCGGAGGCGGGGACGGACGGACGTGCCGCCGGAATCGTGCGCCTCTGACGGCCTAAGACCTTCATTGTTCCGCCTCCCCTTGCCGCTCTCCTCTTCCTTCCTCCTCCCAAAGCCTTTTCATTTTTTCTTCACTTCTCCCCAGGCTGCCTTTTGCTCCCTCCTTCCTTCCCCTCCTTGCTTTCTTTATGCCTTAATCATCTTAGAAGGTTGACCCCAGTTCCAGGCATAGAAGCTGGACACTAAGCCTCAGTGAGTGACTAGAAGGTCAGGGGACACGGGAACAGTTAGGACCGAAGGGGAGGCTAAGGGGAAGCCCCCCTAGTTTTGATTTCCCTGCTCCATTTGTGTCATCCAATATCCTGAAGACCCCGGATGGTGACCAACTGCTTGCCCTTTTCAGAAAGTTTCCCTGGCCTTTCCACGTCAAAGCATGGCTGAAATGTTGGTGCTTATAGGTGATCTCAGAAACCTTTCTGAGAAAATCTGAGTTTGGGAATGGAAATGTTTCCAAGGCAGCCTACCTTCCTCTGGACCTTTTGCACCAATTGCCTTTCTTCTAAGGGCCAGAAATGGTTCCTTTCAGAAAAAGCCTGCTTATGCAGTAAAAGAGATAGGTCCTAGGTCTAGGGTCCAGGGACAACCTGCTTCTGAAGCAGTTTTAATTCAGAAGAAAGTAGATCCTAGCACCTGGAATTTCCTTAAGATCACACACAAAGCCTCAGTTTTGCACACCTGGCCCTTGATGGTGTCCATTTTCATACAGTTCATTGTCCTATTTGATCTCAACAGTTTTGTGAGACTCATCAGAATTGAGGCGGTTACCAAAGCAGCAACCGACCATCCTCATCCTCAAGGGCCTTTTAATAAATGTTCAGAGAGAACTCTGAGCCAGGCATTGTAAAAAGTACAGGGCATGTATGGATGAAAGAGTGACTAAAAACTCCAGTCATGGAATTTCTATGCCAGTGAGTGGTTCTGGGTGGTCTAAAGGGGCGACAGAAGCTTCAGAGAGCAGCAAACGCTTCAGCTTCACAGACAGTGATCAGGATTAAATACCCTTTTCCTTGCACCAAGATTTGTCCTACAGCCACAGAGCCCTCCAGCCAAACCTCACCCTGGCAGAACTTCAGGCGGCAGACAAAGCTGCCAAAGGCAGGTCGGGCTCTAGCTTAGGGCTGTTCTGAGCAGGGAACGGGCATCTAGCCTTTAGCCCAGGGAGTCTTATGACTCCCTTCAGGGAATCCAAGGCAAGTGAAGGAGATGGTTCAGCTCTGAAAGAGGCAGCTGCTCAGCTGGAGTCCTTCCCAACTGAAAATTTTGTGATCAGAGACCTGTCTGAAAAGAGACCCTCCTAAATGGAGTACAAGGTCTGAATTGACTGAAGGTCACCGTCAAGCCCTGGGACATTCTCTGTGAGCCTTTCAACCTACCTTCTGGATTTTTTTTTCATAAGGTGTTGAAGCCTGTCGGGATAAGGCCTCCTGATGCCAAGAACACATCGTTTATCAACAGTGATGAGTCATTTGTGAGCTGATTGGACATGTCCTCAGCTTTCAGAGTAGTCACAGCTTTTATCTTTAGCTACTGTTGCTGGCTGTGGGAATGGTACCATCCATTTGTAATCAGACAAAGAGTACTTGGCAATTTCTTGAGAAGCCAATACCTTGGCTGAACAGTTAAGGGTGGAAGAGAGTGATGGGAAGATGGAACTTGGTTCTTTTTTTTAGCACCTGCTTTGTATCAGACATTCTCCTAGCCACTTTGTACATGTTATCTCATTTAATTCTTATGGCAGCTTTCTAAAGTAGGTGTTATTATCTCTATTTGTAGATAAGAGAATTGAACCTCAGAGACATAAAGTAACTTAGCCAAGATCACACAGTGAGTAGTAAGTGCTGGAGTCTGGATTTGCACCCAAGCACTCCAGGCTATTTTAATGCTATAAAGCCATGGAGAGTAAGTGGTGTAATTTTAACATTTGGACTCTCAAGCCAGATGTCCCCAAATGTCCTCTAATATGAGGATGGCTTGGGTAGGTGATTTACACCTGTGGTTCTGGAAGATTTACAGGAGGTTGGTAGGACTGGGAAAGGAAAATTACTTTGGCGGTATGCTCAGTGAATGCAAAATAAATAAATGAAGTGAGGATTAAAATTCTTGGTCCCGGTTTGAAGCAGGGGTTATAAATCAGGAATAGCTTTTCCCCCCTGAGCGAAGCCACTGACCTGTTTGGTTTTCATTGCCAAATATAGTTAGAACATGCCCTGAAGGCCTCAAGAGCTGGTTTCTGAGGAGAAGGCCTTCTGAGCTATTCCTGGCCAAACACAGTCCCACTCTGTATGTCTTGAGTCACCTGTAAGAACACCTGTGTCTACAAAGCTACAAATAGAGTTTCCACCTTTGAGGTGGAACCTTTTGTCTTTGACAATTGTTGCCCAAAGCAGCTTTTCAGAGGCTGTTGTAAGTTGACTGCTTTCTCCTCTTTTCCCCAGCCAAGAAGGAGAGGGCCTTGTTATCCTGGGTCCCACTGAGGTTTCTGCCAAAGCCAGATGGAGGCTTGGTCTCCATTTGTATGGGAAGAAGGGTGAGGCTAGATAGCTATCTGGTGGTCCCACTGGTCTTGTTCCAGAGCTATTTTGGAACATTCTGGAAAAACAATAAAATGACTGTGACCACACAGGCAGATGAATTTAGTAGGTTATTGTACATTTATCCAACAGCAGGAAAGTACTTCTGAGTATTAAGATGAATTTTTTAAAACACAAAAAATACATTTTACTTATTATATGATCCTCAGTGCAGAACAAAAGATTCACCTTTCATACCACTCCTAGAGATAGTCACTATTAATATCTTAGTATGTACTCTTTTAGACATGTATATATATAATACATATCCATTTATGCATATACTTTTGAAAATTGAACTCAAGTGCACAGAGCTGAATTAAACATACTCCTCAGTTTAAGGCAAACTGTCATTACCAGTCTATTCAGGGCTTCTCTCTTGTTTCATTTTAATTATTTTTTTCTCCTTTAATTTCCATACCTTTTTCCATCTCCTTCAGAGGAACCCTCTTTAACATATCTTTATGATAATTGTTATCTCTCTCTCTCTGTTCTTGATCCTTTTATTCCATTGGAGTGTTTGTTTTTTTCCTATTGATTTGAAACACTACCTAATGATTAAGAATATTAAAGTCTGTCATGTACACACATTCCTTTATTCCTTTTTGTGCGTGTGTTTTATTTTTTGCCATATAAAACTTATAGATATTTATATCATCAAAGTTATCAATTTCTGCCTTTGTTGGCTTCCTTGGGAAGTATTTCTCTATCTCACTATTTTAGAATAATCACCTATTTTTCTTCTAACACTCTTATAATTTCACTTTGTATTTTAAACATTTTAATGCAACTGGAATTTCTTTTGGTATATGATGTGAGGTAGGGATTTAATTCAATTTCTTTTCTCCCAAATTGTTAGCCAGTTGCCTAATACATATACTAAGTAGTACACATTTTCTGCAGGATTTGAGAGTTTTCCTCCATCATATACTACAGAGGTTTTCAAGCTGTGTTCTACAGAGCCACAGGATTTTCCTGAGTTATTTCTGCAGATTCCTGGGGAGACAAAGAGGAAGCAAAAGAGCCAGACTCT
The DNA here is from genome assembly GCF_003265705.2 of Callorhinus ursinus. Classification (NCBI taxonomy): domain Eukaryota; kingdom Metazoa; phylum Chordata; class Mammalia; order Carnivora; family Otariidae; genus Callorhinus; species Callorhinus ursinus. The sequence continues at coordinate 7,054,860 of NW_027397111.1, read as the reverse complement.
TACTGCTACTTCCAGACGGAACAGTTCTACTCTTTTTGTTTTATATGCTGGGGCTCCATTTCAGATTTTATTTTTTATTTTTATTTATTTATTTAAAATCTCTTGCTTTTATTTTTTTTAAAGATTTTATTTATTTATTTGACAGAGTGTGGGAGAGCACAAGCAGGGGGAGCGGCAGACAGAGGGGAGGGAGAGGCAAGCTCCCTGCTGAGCAGGCAGCCCCATGTGGGGCTTGATCCCAGGACCCTGGGATCACAACCTGAGCTGAAGGCAGATGCCCAACTGACTGAGCTACCCAGATGTCCCTCCATTTCAGATTTTATTTGAAGAAAGAGTTCATCTGTTTGCAAATCAGTAATATAACAAAAAAATTTTTTAAGTTTCTATTTTGATTGTAGTTAGTTAACATACAGTGTTATATTAGTTTCAAATGTAGAATTCAGTGATTCAACACTTCCATACAACACCCGGTGCTCATCACAGCAAGTGCCCTCCTTAATCCCCATCACCTATTTAACCCATCCCCCCAAATTCTTTTTTTTTAAGATTTTATTTATTTATTTATTTATTTTTAAGATTTTATTTATTTGACAGAGAGAGACACAGTGAGAGAGGGAATACAAGCAGGGGGAGTGGGAGAGGGAGAAGCAGGCTCTCCGCTGAGCAGAGAGTCCGATATGGGGCTCGATCTCAGGACCCTGAGATCATGACCTGAGCCGAAGGCAGAAGATTAATGACTGAGCCACCCAGGCGCGCCTAAAGATTTTATTTATTTATTTGACAGAGAGAGACAGCGAGAGCAGGAACACAACAGGGGAAGTGGGAGAGGGAGAAGCAGGCTCCCCGCTGAGCAGGGAGCCCGATGTGGGGCCGGATCCCAGGACCCTGGAATCATGACCTGAGCTGAAGGCAGATGCTTAACAACTGAGCCACCCAGGTGCCCCTCCTCCCCAATTCTTAAACAGTAAATATTTGAATCTGTTTCTGGTCCTTTTATTCTCTTCCATTGTTCAGTCCATCTTTTCCTGTACCAGTTTAACAATTAAAATAATTATTATTCAACTTTTCAAACTTACACAAAAAATAGAGATAATAACATGAGCTCCCAGATATCTATCATTAAAATCTAGGGGCACCTGAGAGGCTCAGTCAGTTAAACATCCCTCTCTTGATTTTGGCTCAGGTCATGATCTCAGGGTCATGAGATCGAGCCTACTGTCAGGCTCTGCACTGGGCATATTAGCCTGCTTGGGATTCTCTCTCTCCCTCTGCCCCTCCCCTGCTTCTTCCCCTCTCAAAAACAAAAACAAAAAACAAGAAACCGAACACTTATCAGGGTCACCTGGCTGGCTTGGTTGGTGGCTCTTGATCTCTTGTGAGTTGTGAATTCTAGCCCCACATTGGTTTTTTTTTTTTTTTTTAGATTTTATTTATTTATTTGACAGAGAGAGACACAGTGAGAGCAGGAACACAAGCAGGGGGAGTGGGAGAGGGAGAAGCAGGCTCCCCGCTGAGCAGGGAGCCCGATGCAGGGCTTGATACCAGGACCCTGGGATCATGACCTGAGCTGAAGGCAGACGCTTAACGACTGAGCCACCCAGGCGCCCCCCACATTGGTTATTGAGTTTACTTAAAAATAAAATTAAAAATTAAAAAAATCTAACACCAAGATTTTGCTGTACTTAATTCATCTATCCCTTTTTCTTTTGTTTTGTATCTTGCCAAAGAATCTGGTTTTCTTTTCCTTCCTTCCTTCCATCCTTCATTCTCCTCTCTTTTCCCCAGACATTGTATCATTTCACCCACACACACTTCTGTATACATCTGGTTTTTAAAAAACATTTTCTTACATAACCAAATGCTATTGTCACACTTAACGTTAACAGTAATTTTGTGGTATCACCTCATACCCAGTCCGTAATCAAATTTGCCTTATTGCCTCAAAAATGTCTTTTGACAGTAGTTTGTTCAAAACAGGCTCCAAACAAGATTATTCCATCTCCAAATTTTCTTTTAATCTAGAGCAACCGTCCTCCCATTTTGTTTTCATGCCGTTGACTTATTGAAGAAAACAATGTTTTAATAGTTTCATTTAGAGCTTTTATTATCAAGATAAATCCTGATTCTCCACTTCACTCTGCTTGGGTAAACTCAGCCAGAACATCCTGGCCTGCTCACTTGTCAGGGTCGGGTGGGGCCCTGGAGTGGTCAATGTTGCAGTATTTCTTACTGAAAGTGAGTATCTTGAAATGTTAATCTTTGTGCTTTTCTTTGCTACACTCTTTCCACTTGACCTTTCTCCTAGTAAATCGGAGGCATTGCCCGGAGGAGAATTAGGATTGGTACACCGGGAATGCAAAGAGAAAGAAACAGAATGAAACAGTCAATGTTCAGTTTTCTGACTTTTAAAATAGCCTCTTGAAGCCCACATCAAAAACAATAGTTTTGAAAGCCAAAGCCTTTTATTTGCAGAGAACCAGGTTTTGCTGAGAGAAGAAAAAGCCCTTGAGAAACAAAATGGAAGCGAGAGGGATTGGGTTTTGCCCTCAGGACATATTGGAAAGAGTCTAGAAAGAGCCAGACTTCACCCAAGCCTTCCCTGGGGGCGGGGGGGGGGGCGGGCAGGGATCTAGGAGGTTGGAGGGAGGCCTGGGGAAGAGCCCCACCAAGAAGAGGACAACAGGGGTGCCTGGGTGGCTCAGTTGGTTAGGTGACTGCCTTCGGCTCCGGTCATGATCCTGGAGTCCCAGGATCGAACCCAGCATTGGGCTCCCTGCTCAGCGGGGAGCCTGCTTCTCCCTCTGACCCTACCCCCTTCATGTACACACACTCTCTCTCTCTCAAATAAATAATAAATAAGTCTTAAAAAAAAAAAAAAAAGAAGAGGACAGCACCTTGCAAAGACTGCCCATCAGCCCCAGGAAGCCTGTGGAGGCTGATCAATGCCTGGAACTCATCTGCCTTTTGAGTAGTGAGTCCCGCTTTGCTGAGCCAAAGAGCCATGCTGGCTGGTGGGTTTGGTTTTTTGTTTTTTTTTGTTTGTTTGTTTTTGTTTTTGTTTTTACCACTGCAGGGCTGGTGGTGGGGGTGTCTTTCATCATCATCAGCCATACTCAGGTGGCCCAGCAGAAGTGACACTTACCTCTGTCCAGTCATTGTTGAGCCCCATCTTGATTGCTCAGTGTGGTAGAAGACATTAATAAGTCACCCCCAGATTCTTAGATCAAAGGATGAGTACTTTACACCAAAGGAGGCAGTAAGAGCTGAAGAGAGAGCCCCCCACCTCTGTATGGGGGACTGGACACTGAAAGACTCAAAGCATTATATTCACAAGTCACATGTGGGATGGGATCTCCCAGCCTACTTCCTGGTGTTGTAGTTTTTGTCTCAATTTGATGGGTTTCTTTCTCCAGTTAAAGCAGTGATCCTTAGCCTCTTCCTGTTAATCACTTGGAGGAGGGGCGCCTGGCTGGCTCAGCTGGTGGAGCAAGTGACTCGTGGTCTCTGGGCTGTGAGTTTGAGCCCCACGTGGGGTGGAGAGATTACTTAAAAATAAGATGTTTTTTAAAAAATAAAATCAAATCACTGGAGTACTTTTAAAAAAATACTGACACCAGGTCCCATCCCAAAGCAACTGAACTAGATTCTCTGTGGGGCAAAATGCCATTGTGTGATCGTGGGTAAAATTTTATCGGTGTGAGACCACTTAACTTTATTCGGCCCAGACATTATCACACTTTTTTTTTTAAAGATTTTATTTATTTATCTGACAGAGAGAGACACAGCGAGAGAGGGAACACAAGCAGGGGGAGTGGGAGAGGGAGAAGCAGGCTTCCCGCTGAGCAGGAAGCCCGATATGGGGCTCCATCCCAGGACCCTGGGATCATGACCTGAGCCGAAGACAGATGCTTAATGACTGAGCCACCCAGGCGCCCCTGACATTATCACTCTTAAGCCATTTCAAAAATCTACCCCGGTGATCATAACAGACTGAGACTAAGAGTTGGTTTATTTATTTAGTTAGTTATTTAGTTGTTAGTTTTAGATTTAGGGTTGTGTCCAGTAACACAGCCAGAAATAGAAGGGTTAACTGCAGCCAGCAGGGACAGGTGTTTGGAGAGAAGACCAGCTGCAGGTGATGGGAAGAAGGCCAGCCCAGGGTGAGGTAACAGACAACAGATGGTTTTGCTGTAAGGAATTGGCATCAAGAAGGAACAGCAGGAAGTAACAGGGCATCAAGAATGGCAGAGAACACGGCAGTGGGCATTCTAGGAGCAAATGATAGGCAGGCCCCAGGGAAGTTCACCTGGAGAAGGCAGAGAGAGGACCCTGCTCGTGACAGCTTGTCATGGGCTGAATTGTGTCTCCCCTCCCTGAAGTCTTATCCTTAGAATCTCACAATGTGACTGTCTTTGGAGGTAAGGTCTTCAAAGAGGTAATTAAGGTAAAATGAGTTCTTTGTGGGTCTTTAATCCAACAGGGTTGGTGTCTTTATGGGAAAAGGAGATTAGGACGTAGATAACAGACAGACTGAAGGATGGTCATGTGAGGGCACAGTGAGAAGGCAGCTATTTGCAAGCCAAGAGGAAGGCCTCAGAAGAGACCAAACCAGTTGGCACCCTGATCTTGGACTTTTAGCCTCCGGAACTGTGAGGGAGAAAAAAAAAATCCCTTGTTTAAGTCACCCAATTTATGGCATCTCATTATGGCAGCCCTAGTAGACTAAAAATAACTGCTGTTAAACAGATTGGCGAGAACAGGGCAGGGCAGTAGTCCTAGAGATAGGGTGTCGTGTCCCAGACATACAACAAGAGTCAGGGAACCAGCACTGGATCACTGATTATAAATGCTAGCAGGATGTCATTCAATCATTCAATCATTCAATCATTCAATCAATCAATCAATCCACCCACAATCTTTTATTAAGCTCCTACTCTGTCATGGGCCCCATTCCAGGCACTGGATATACTGCTATTGCAGTGGTCCAGATGAAAGATGATGTTGGCTTGGATTAGGAGGGTAGCAGTGGACGAGGTAATTTGACACGCAAACAACCCAACATGGAGATGATGCTCCTTTAAGCCTCCCTGACCTGGCATGGACCTATCTACAGAGGGGTTTGAATGACTTCATCTTCAGAGAGAAGGAATTGTGCAAGTGGGGAGCAGGCGGCTTACTTATAGCTGATCCAGGTAAATGATTTGTCTCTTTGGGAGAAAGTAAAGTTTCAGTTTACACAAAGTTTTCACTGGCACTGGGTTAACAAACGTGGGCGCTTCCCCTGAATGTCTCCATCTCATGTTCTTTAATTTAACACATGACATTCCAACTTTATCTTAACTTTATTAGTTTTTCAAAAACGTCAAAGTTTCTTTCCCAGCCCATGTTTCAGTGGAAAACTCAAGTGTTTCCAGGCAATAACTCCATCATCTGTGCCACTGTAGACAACCATCAGATAAACTTCCCTAATTCATACCACATCTGCTCTCCCAGCTCTCTATGACCTGGAGCATAAAAAACAACCCTCCAGATTATTTTTTCCCAAAATAAGCATTCATCCCGAATTTCCACCACCAATTTTCTATTAAATGAGAGAAAAATTGTCAACACTGAATCATCCAACTTTTATTAAAAGCTGGGAATTCTTTCAAAAGCTTTCAGAATAAACTGTCCTATTAAACATGACAAGTAGAGAATGGGAAATAGAGACATCTATGTGGCCCCTGTTGATACCTTTGCAGACTCTGGTAACAGGGGACTGCCTGGATATTGGCACCCTTTTCTACTTTATCACTGTGGAGGACTCATTACTCACCCCATTATTTGAAAAATTAAAGTGATGGGAGAGCCCACACTGATTTGCGCTCTGGCCTTGTTGCATTCAACAGATGGCATGGGGGGGGGGGGAAAGTAAAGGACATAGGCTTTGAAGTCAGGCAACCTTGAGTTTGCAAATGGATTCTTCTTTCTCCTCACCCTGTAATTTTGGGCAAATTCTTTAACCCAAGTCTCAGTTTCATTAGCTATAAAGTGAGGATAATAATATTTTCCTTACAGGCTTGTTGTGAGGACAACGTGTATGAAAGCATCAGCCCTGTGCATCAGCCCTGTGCCTGGCAGGGTAGTAGATGCTCATTAAATGCAAAGGGTTGTTTTTTTTTTTTTAAGATTTTATTTATTTATTTGACAGAGAGAGACACAGCGAGAGCAGGAACACAAGCAGGGGGAGTGGGAGAGGGAGAAGCAGGCTTCCCACCTAGCAGGGAGCCCGATGTGGGACTCGATCCCAGGACCCCGGGATCATGACCTGAGCCGAAGGCAGACGACCAACGACTGAGCCACCCAGGCGCCCAAATGCGAACTGTTTTTAATAGTAACAAGGATGCGCTGGTGGAAAAAAAAAAAGCACCTGCTTTTCCCCCTGCCAGAACCCAATGCTGAAACAGTGGGTGTTACCACTTCACTTTGGATGAATCATCTTTAAAATGAAGAGATGAAATCAATGACTTCTAAGTATCCTCCCCTATAGCTCCAACAGTCTAAGATCTTCTATTCAGGGAGAAACGAGCAGTGAAGAGCAGAGGCATTAAAACATCTTTTCTGACTAGTTGCTCTGGAGGGTCAAGCTGTGCTTCACTAGTACATCCGGTTCCAAAGCTTATAGGATTATGTCTTTTCAAGAGACCTTGGAGGAGGAGGCCCCGGGTGGAGAGTACCAGTTAACTTCATGGCTGCAAAAACAATTCTTTCTTCAGGGTAATAGAATGAGAGCAAAGGGATGGTTGACCTTTTCAAGATGTTTTTTAATGCAGAATACAAGGTATGCACATAATCTTGTTTTCTGACCAATCCTTTAAAAAAATCTGGCATATTAATGACTACTTAAAAGCACTGAAAATGGGAGCCAGAAGGAAACTTTTTCTTTCTGAACAATGACTGAAAAGGGAATTCTAATGAATATTTTGGCATACATATCTCATTTTCTGGCTGCTTCAGGACCCAAGAGCCAGTAGGTCATAATTAAAGCCAATAATGGCAACTCCAGACACTTATCCAAATATTTTCCTGGTGCTGTCAATTCTCTGCATAAAATGATTTAACATCATATTTGGGGAGTGTAGAACATACATGCAGAGAGGGAATTAAATGTTGATATGAATTCTGGAACATTTGCTGCAAGTTGCCCCCAAAGATATTGTTTATTACATTCAAAGGAATTATAGAATGTTTTCCTTAGTTGATAGTTTTAAAGGGCCCTTTCCGTGCAGAGAGCTGTGAAGTTTGTCCTTAAGTCCTCAGAACAAGATCACATTTTCTTCAGGAAAGAAAAAATCATGTGCTTGGGGCTGAAGCACCAAATAAATGAATAAATAAATGAACTTCTCCTACCTCCATTGCACCTTTCACGAATGTTCTCTTTGGTCACCAGGAGCTGCTAATGCTGCAGATGTAATTATGTAACTTACACAAGCCCAAAAGCACTCACTTTTCTGTCAGTTCCAGAAAGAAAACCCATAAATATGTTTGTAACATCTGTTTAGGATCTTGGAAGGAGGTCTTCAATTTTGTCTTTTTTTCTGTAACAAGTTTTGTAACTTTAAAAATAATGACTGCACAAAATCCTCCAGCCCATCTACACCCTCCTCCACCTCTCTTTTAAACAATAAGAGAGTTTCCTCTGGGATGAAAATTAAGCAGCTCAATCTAAAAGTAGGTCTGAGAGAAGGGCGCCTGGGTGGCTCAGTTTGTTAAGCATCTGCCTTCAGCTCAGTCATGATCCCAGGGTTCTGGGATCGAGCCCTGCATCGTCTGTCAGGCTCCCTGCTGGGAGGGGAGTCTGCTTCTCCCTCTCTGCTGCTGTGCACCCCACCCACCCCGTGCTCTCTCTCAAATAAAATCTTTAAATAAATAAATAAATAAATAAATAAATAAATAAATAAAGGAGGTCTGAGAGAGCACAAAGCACCATTTTGGGGATGAAATAAACTGGCCAGTCACTTCTTAAAGACAAAACTGGATTTACTCTGCAAAAACAGTTCAGCAAAAATTTGGGTTCCAAACACCAGTTCTGTGCTGTGGCAATGGAAACTTTCCAGCCACAGCTTGAAGTTGGGAGCCAAGCAAAACACTAAGGCAAGGAAGACATTTGAGGCCAAACCAGACAGTGATTTTGGCACTGCTGCTCCTGAGCCCAGAGCTACAGCGGCTGTGAGGTGGTGAGGTCCCTAAATCTCTAGGTGCACCAGAGACCGGATTTTGAAAACCCCTATCTTTCTCCACCCACACATTTCACCCCGCAGGTTACATCGTAAGAGATGGCGAAAATGCTGTGAGGTATATACACGATTCTCAGGCATATTTCCACGTACTCATACTTGGGTTTCTCTGAAGCCTTCTCCATTGAGTGTGAGCAGCTCCTTGACGTTGGGCAAGGGAACAGGAGACAGGGCCAGAGCCTCTGCCTCTGTGATCCAGCCATTCGGTGGCAGTCATTGTGCTGCCTGACCTACAGACCCAGGCAGGCATCTGGTTTGAGGTTGGGAGGAGACTTTTTTTGGATTCTTTTGTCAAAACGCACAGAGTTCACTCAAGAAGACTCTATATTCTCCACTTTACAAGATGGCAGCATGCCAGTTTCTGGGCCAGCTGGCAGACTCAGAGATGAGGAGATAATTCCGTGACACTTTGTTTTCATTCCAGCCCAAAGGGTAAAAAAATGTGAAACTTTGCTGCCACCTGCTGTTTTCTTAGGAATAAATTCTTGAAATGATTCTAGGATGGTTATGCATTGGTTTATTTTAGCAAAATGCCTTGAAGAATTTGGGGGATTTCAGAATATATGTTTGTGTAGTTGGATACCATCTGGCTTGTCATTTCCTAGGATGGATCGTTGGACCACACAGGTGGCTTCCTTCTTTTCGGCCATTAAGTCCTGCCTGTCTTATCCCTTGGTATAAGCTAGGCAGGGGACAGGAGGGAAGGGCAGAGTCCCTGACTGACCCTGAACAACCTTCCAAAGGAGTCCACACAGGGCTCTGGACAATGGGATTTAGGTTTGGAAGTCCTTTCCTCGTGGGGCCATGACGTCATGTCATGGAAGTCTTAACTGAAGTCACATTCCCCAAGCAGACTGTTCTCTCAGGGGAGTGACGGTGGGTGGTATTCCTTGGGAAGCACTTTCCTCAGCAGAGGTGGCTGTAAACCTTGGGATGAGATTCCTTTGTGATGTGTCCAAATGTTTTCTTTGTCTTCCTTGAAGAAACAGAAGCTGATTAAGAAAGTGGATGCCTCAGGAAAATGAAGGTAGCCCAATTTGAATCACTCTCAGGAGAATTCTTGAGCTCAAGTTAGATGAACAGAGGGAGAAGAGCAGGTGAAGAGCATAGGAAGAGTTAGTAGTCATAAGCTTATATGGGCCTGGGAAGGGCCCTTAGTCATCTTAGTTGAGACACCCAGAGCACAGAGATGTCCTCATTTTGACTATATTAGTCGTTGTTGCTGTTCCAAATCAGAAAGTGGGATTTTCCTCTCGCATTCTCCAGGAAGATCCATTTGTATGTAAATGAGTTCCTTTCCATTGTCTTCTAAGAATTCTTTCGACCAGTCTCTTTTTATTGGCAGAGGTTAATGAATCTATTAAGTGTGTTTTCATATAATTTTAAGTGCATATTCTTCCTCTTTAAAAACAAAAGGTAAGCTCTGGGGTGTCTGGGTGGCTCAGTTGGTTAAGCGATGGACTCTTTGTCTCAGCTCAGGTGCTGATTTCAGGGTTGTGAGTTCAAGCCCCGCGTTGGGCTCCATGCTGGGCATGGAGCCTACTTAAAAAAAAAAAAAAAAAAAGTAAGATCTGGGACTTCCTAGTCCCAGATCCCATCTCCTAGATGGAGGGAAATGATGCTTGATCTTTCTCCTCTCAAAGAGAGAAGTTGTCTGAGTGTTACTAATAGGCACTGAAGCCCTGTGATACCTATTACTCAGTGTTTGACAAGATAGTTGGCATGTGGTAGCATGATCAAATTTATCACCCATTATTCTTGCCGGTAGGTCTGTGAGACCTACTGGGGAGGAATGAGGGTAGCAAGGAGCAGAAGGAAGACTTTCAGAGTTAACAAGGCACAAAGTCAGTGGGTAGAGTAAATCATAGCAACTAGAATGCTATGGTAGGACCAAAACTAATACCCGTATAAACTTCAAAATATATGTGTATTACTTAAAAATTAAATATAATTCTTGGGAAGAAAACCAAACAAGAAGGCTATAATGTACAAAATTCCTCCTTCCATGTCTCATTTTCAAATGTTACCACTGTTCCTGTTTTGCATAAGCCTGTTTATGTTCCACATATTTTCTTGTTTATGTCCCCATTGGTCTTTCTTAGAATCTCGTAAAGGCTTTGGAAAAATTCTGGCCCGTCTCAGCTGTGTAAAGCAGAGTTCAGGGAAGGGGTTTGTGTACTACTAAAGAAATATCAGAATCTCCCAGAGGGGGCTAATGTAGTGATGGTCATGGAAAGTGAAGTGGAGACCCAAAGCAGAAAGGAAAACTCTAGAGGACGGGATTGAAGTAGTGATTTCAAATTCCCCTCCTCTCCTGGAGATTCTCTAGTTTTTAGGTTTTCTTTTTTCTTGTCCCCTTCCCCCAGCTTTATTGAGGTTTAACTGACAAATCAAATTTCATATGCTTAAAGTATACAATGTGATGATGGAACCTATGTGTATATTGCGACATGATTACCACAGTTAAGCTAATGAACACACCCATCACCTCACACATAGTTAGTTACGTTTGGGATCTGTGTATGTGGTGAGAATGCTTCAGGTTTACCGTTTGGGCAAGTTTCCAGTATATGACACAGTATTGGTAACTACAGCCCTCATGGCTGTACATTCAATCCCCAGAGTTATTCATCTTATAACTGGAAGTTTATACCCTTTGACCAACATCTACCATTTTCTCAGCCTCCCCACAGCCCCTGGCCATGACCATTCTGCTCTCTATTTCCATGAGTTTAGTTTTTTCTTTTTCTTTTTTAGGGTTCACATATAAGTGAGATCATACAGTATGACACAGTATTTGTCTTCTGGAGATGATCTTGATAGTGTTTGGGCCATGAATATTTTTTCAGGAAAGAAATTGTCTTCTCAGGAGAATAACGAGTTTGGTGCTTACCTGTGTGCTTGATTTTAGTACCATGGGAGCCCCTTGTCCTGTGCATCTGTTGATCCCTTGTTCCCTCTAGAAACTCTGCCCCAGCCCAAATGTCAGCTAGAAACCTAGTCTGGTTCTACTCTCTGGAGTGGGGAAAAGAGTGTAGTAATTGCCAGGAGAACTGAAGACAACCATAAGGTAGAACAGGTGCCTGGAAAATTCTTTCCTTCATGAGGCTACCAGAGCTTTATTCTGACAAATGTTGTTGTTGTTTTTTCTTTTTTTAAAGATCTTATTTATCTTAGCCTGGTGATGGGTATTGAGGAGGGCACGATTTGCATGGAGCACTGGGTGTTATGAACAAACAATGAATCATGGAACACTGCACCAAAAACTAATGATGTAATATATGGTGATTAACATAACAATAAAAAAGATCTTATTTATCTATTTGAGAGAGAGAGAGCACATGAGCATGAGTGGGGGGAGTGGTAGAGGGAGAGGGGAGAAGCAGACTTCCCACTGAGCAGGGAGCCCAACTAAAGCCTTAATCCCGGGACCCCGGGATCATGACCTGAGCTGAAAGCAGATGCTTAACCAACTGAGCCACCCCGACTCCCCCTGACAAATGTTATTTTGCAAGAGAATTTATGTGGCTCCCTGGTGACCAGATGAACGAGACCATTGCTATTTCTGCAAACCTGTTCTCTGATGAACATACACTCCTGCTGGATGGTGTCAGGACATGGTTGTTTGAGTGTTTTAGACACCAGTTTTGCCCCTCCTGTTGTGCTTGGTAACTAGGATGCCGTCAAAAAAATACAGCAGGGCTTCTATGAACTTAAAAAGAGCATTTCAAAATATTACATTAGCCTTTTGTCCCTTCAGGCTGTTTTTCCTAGAACAAATGTAATCTCAGTCTCTACAAATTTTGTTTAAAATAGCTTTTCTGGTGAGTCACCTAAAGTTAAGCTGCAGATATGGCATTGTTTTAGCCATATCAGGCTTGAAATGTTAGTCAAGTTCTAGTAACTACTCATGGGGGGAGCTAGTTGTATGCTTTCATATGTGTTTTGGGGAAGATCCTAAAATACCCAGAGAGAAAGATGTGCCTGAGATGAGCCGGTCAATATTTTGCTTCTCAGAATGGGCTGCAAGAGCTTCCGAAGTATAAGGAATGGTTTTAGCTGGCTCAGAAACTCCTCACAGCCCAAGACATGTGAAGATTCTGCCCAGCGTACAGCTGTCCCCACCCCAACAAGTGGACAGAAACTTGGGGAAATCACCAAGTGGCGGAGGGGTCGGAGGACTTTGCAGATGCTCTGAGGAAGAATTAAAGCTTTAAGCAGAACAACATGCTATGACTTTAAAGGTCATTATCTAGTTCACACTTACATCAGACTCTAAATATTGTCAGAAAATGGATAAGTTTGCCAGTACCAGGACCAGGAAAATCACTCAGAATAGACCACAGAACTCCTTAAAGCCACCACGGCTGCCGTGGGCCACAGTGCTCGAACCTGACGCTGCCTCGTGAGAAACCTGCATGGGGGGAAGGAGAAATGGCAGCTGATTAAGGAGAATTTATACTCGCTGACCCTCAAAACTTGCAAAAGCCTTTCGGGCCTCACAAGTGCTTGTAACCTTGTCTTTGCTTCTTCCACCAAATGTAAGCAGGGTGGGAAGGGGAGACTCGCACTCCTTAAATAGAGTCTCTTGTCAGAGACCAGCTGCACCATGGCCTCTGAATGCTCTGCCCTTCTCCCTTCCCAGGGTAGAGCTTGGTGCCCAGTTAGCACTGAGCAGTAGCTATCAGCTTTACCCTCCTGCTGGCTCCACCCTGTGTTGGCCAAAGCCAGGTCACCTCCTGCCAGGCAACTGCTGGGTGAAAGTCCAGAACAGCTTTCCTGAATAAACAAGTCAAAGAAAGGCAGTTCCCAGCATGGATGGGGCTGTGCTCCAGAGGTCTATTTGCAAATCTGTCCTTTGGAACTTGGAAGACATTCCCAGGAGGAGCAATGTTATGCATTGTGGTGAGGTTTCCAGGCTAGACCACAGCATTGATTTAACCCAGAATGGATTTGGAAAGCAGCGCTCTAGAACTCTACATCAAGGGTAATAGATTTGTAGTCCCTTTTCAGTTTACAGATATTTGATGAGCTAGGCATGGTACCAGTTGATGTCCCCACATTGAGAGCTGCCTCAGATTTGTGGGATGGGTTAATTCAGTGACTCCTGGGTGCCCACACGGTGGCCGAGATCTTTCCAGTCTCATGAAGCCCCTGCTCCCCTTTCCCACCTACACACTTCAGGCTGGTTACTACTCCAGTTTTTCTTTAGTTTCATTCCTCAAGGTATCCTGGTGTTGGGCAAGACAGGCCTGGGTGAGAATCTTGGCTCCCCCACTTATATAGGTGCATGGGCTCTTCAGTTTCTCCTCAGCAAAATTGGGGTACTGTATAACTAAGAGAGACTTGGGGTTGCGTCTCCAACACCTATTCTTCTCTTGGTAACTACCATGACTTTTGTCAGGGTATTCACATCTCTGACCAACAGCCTACTCCATTCTTGAAGGCTCGGGCCTAGTACACTTCCATGTCTAGGCCATTTTGTAGATGTAATGGTTGGTGTGGCCTGATTCAGGCCAATGAGTTTGCCGAAGTTTCCTGGTTACTTCCAGGAAAAAAAAAATGTTCCCTGTCTCCTGCTAGAGAAGATGGGGGATATATGTGGTCCCAGTAGCAACACAGAGCCACTCTGAGACTGCAACAGGGGCCAGTTCTAGATGGGAGCTCTTACTGTGGCTGGTAGGGTGGAGAGATGGAAAGCAGGACTACTTGAAGACATTGCTGAACTCCTAAATCAACCCACCCTGAAGCCCGTTCTACTTTTGTTGTTTCCAGTGTGTAAACCAGTAATCCCCATCACTTTATGCCATTTTGAGTTGAGCTTTCTGTTCTTACGATGGAAGACATGTTGATCAATATGTCACAGCACAGGATTTACCATGGATTTTAAATGAGATAAAGCATTCACAGTATTGAGCCCAGAGCCTGACTTAGAGATATGACCTCCACCCCTCCAGCCCAAGGGCATCAGTTGGACAGATCACAGTCTCTCAGGCCTTTGTTGAGGATAAGGAAGAAGTTCTGGCTCAGCAGATCCTTGGGCATCTTGCCTGGATGGGGAGGTGGCCCTGCTGGACTGGTTCTAGCTTTAGGATCAACTCTCTTGGAGGGAGTAGGCCCTGTAAGCCTGAGGTTCCCCAAGCTGCTGGACAGGTATGTGCCCTGAAGAGGGTTTGGGACAAAGAGAGAAGGAGAGAACCATGATTTGCTGGAGCAATAGCAAAAGGATCTGTCTTTGGGATCAGGGTAAATCTCTTTCCTTCTTTCTCTCCTCCTTTTCCTTCTTACTTCCTTACACATTGCACATTCCCAGTTCTCAGGAAGCCAGAGTCAGGAGGGATTGCTGGTAAGGCAGGGAAGGCATTTATAGGAGGGGGGAAAGGAGATCGTCTGCTACCAAACTCTGATGACTTCTTGGCATTTGAGAGTAGCAGAGATCTCCGTTTTCAGATGAAATGGTGGATTTAGACTCCTATAGGAGTTTGGCAAGGCTGGTGTCTTGGAGTCTTTGCATGAAGAATAAGAATCTAGGCAGGGCAGCTGTTTCAAGGACAAAGGTTGTGTTGTGACTGTAGTAGGAGGGAGGAGTCATCTGGAGTGCAAGTAGTGGTTCTAAGTCAGATTTCTGGTCATTTCATTTCATCATCCCCAGATTTAGACCCGAGTCTAGGGAAAGGAGGGTGCAATAAAAGCATAAGTCAACACAAAGCATGGCTGACATCTGTGTAAGAAACCTGGCTCACGTGACCTCGCTGCTTTATAACTTTGCCACGTAAGAAGAGTAGAGCTCATTGTCCCATTTTAGCACACTGCTTTTGGAGTACGTGAGGACACAGGTTGGAGCAGGAGTGTAAGAAAAGACTTCTTCGCAAAAATGGGTTAAGGGCACCACGTTCCAACAGTGAAATGAGTGCCTAGGAGTGAAAATAGAGCTTCAGTATGATCCGACTAGAACAGGATTGAACTGCCAGCCTCTTATCTGGACGCTAGATTTATGACCATGGTCAGGGATTGCCCTGGCCTTTGTTTTTGTCAGCCACATTCCATTAATGCCTCATAATGAATCCGTGGTCAATAAGAAACCCAGTTGTTTTTTACATGAGCTACTGCCAAGGCAAGAATCCCCATGAATTTGTAACTAAATACCAAACTTAACAATGAGTCTCGTTGGATTTCATGCTGTTCAGGTTATTTTGCGTCTTGCTTCTTTCATCTATTAGATATTACTCTCTAGACTTTGTGCTTATCTTCTTCACTGAAGTCATCTAGTCAACATAGGGCAGGGTATAAGAGTGACAGTGACTCTGCATGGGAAACTTCCCGCTGATGGAAGTTACTTATCAACTGTGTATATGGCTATTCAGGCAGCTGCAAAACCACGCAAAACCACAGCACTGTTGTACCACTCACCTTCCCGACCTCATCCATCACTTGATCATGAGACACTTTGTCTAATGCTTTACTGAAATCAAGTTACACTGACCCCTAGCAGTCTGGCCCTTCCTAATACCTTGTTCCTCATAAGCTCTCCATAAATGTTTGTTGAATTAAATGGAATTCCCTGAATTATCAGCTTCATAACCATATATTTAAACACAGGGAAAAGAGGCATGATTAATTGATGAGACACTTGGCTTCCTAGTATTCTACGTAATCCTTTTCGCTGTTTTAAATCAGAAGAGAAAAATGTCACACATGATAGAAAAATAAAATGTAGACTATACTTGACAACAATCATTATGCCAATAATTATCATTATTAATACCCACTATTATATTTTTTTCTTTAAAAAACATAATCACAGGAAACTTCATCTTTCATTTAACCTATTCTGGCCACCTTTCTATGACTGAGTAGAATTCTAATGTATGTACATTCTTTTCCTAGTCTTTAACACATTCCCTAAGTACTTTAGGTTCTGATTTCACAGTCATTTGTCTTTAAATTAGGGAGCTAATCGATTCTTCCTAAAGTATACCGAGCACCTACCATATGCTGGACCTTGGATCAGAGCAGTGAAGACTTAAAAAGAAAAACGAGCAAGGTCCTGGCCCTTCAGAGGAACAGGCCCTCTGTATTAAGGGTTGCTTCAGAGGAGCGTCCCCCGTGCTCTGGGGCCTTGGTTAAATGCAGAGGACTGTAATTCTCTCTCTCTCTTTTGGGGGCTCCTTGGAGCTTGGAGTAGCAACCAGGAGATGTTCAGGTAGCAGAGGTTCTCATGACAGCCTGAATTCTTCTGCCACTCTTAGACCTGGGACAGCTGAAACAGTTGGGCTCTCTGCTTTCAGACAGCTCCTGCACGGCAAGTGGGCACTAAAAGAGGCACTTGCTCTGAGTGAGGGCCCCATGCCCCTCCCCTATATCTGTGGTTATCAGATAGGCACAGGGTCCTGATTACAGAGACCCTAAGAGAGAGAAGGAGAAAAAGCCAAGAAAGCAGAAGCCAACTGTGACAGGCCGACTTTTAAGGTGACCTCTGTGAACTGTGAGTGTGGGTGTGGCCTGTGACTTCTTCTAAACAAGAGAATACAGCAAAAGTGATGGAATGTACAGTGATCATTGATTATGTTGCATATGATCTTAATGCTGTCTTGCTGAACTTCCCTCTTGACTTTGAGGAAGCAAATGGCTGTGGCAGGAACTCTGTGTGCCAAGACCCTGTGAGCAGCCTTTAAGAGCTGAGGGTGGCCACTGGCTGACAGGCAGCATGCACCTGAAGCCTGGAGTCCTACAGCCACCAGGAACTGAATTCTGCCGGCTGACTTCTGAATGAGCTGGGAGTAGTAGCTTGTTCTCCAGGCTAGCCTCAGACGAGGACAGAGCCCTGGCTGACACTTAATTGCAGCCTTCTGAAACCCTAAGCAGGGGGTCCGGTCAAGTCATGTCTGGTCTTTTGAACCATAGAAGCTGTGAGATAATAAGCATGGGTTGTATTAAGCAGTTAAATATGTGGTTATATTGTTTTTTTAGTACGTGTGCTGCCGAAGTGGGCACTGTGGTAGTATTGTTAAACAGCAACAGGCATTTAATAAAGCAGGTCTCTTCTGCCTTCCACAAGAACTGCAGAATAAAAAAATGGTGAGAGGGTAGAGAGGTTGGAAAGGAGACTTAGCAACGTTTACGAAGAAAAGAAAATGACTAAACAGTGAACTTTTGCAGTAAAGCCCTGCCGTGTTTATTCGTTCATTTGTTTGTTAAAGGATGTTAAATTGGAAGCATGGGCAGACACATCAAAATATACGTATCAGTCAGGTTTCAGGGAAGGATAGTGTTATAGACTCAATTGGAGCTCCCCCCAAATTCATATACTGAAGCTCTAACTAAACCCCACTATCTCAGAATGTGACTACATTTGGAGAGAGGGCATCTGAAGAGATAATCAAGTTAAAATGAGGATGTTAGGGTGGGCCCCAATCAAATCTGACCGGTGTCCTTATAAGAAGAGGAAATTAAGGCACACAGAGAGACACCAGGGGTGTATATGCATGGGGGCGGGGGGCGGGCGGCGGGCGGTGAGCATGTGAAGAGGCAGCAAGATATCAGTCACCGGCAAGCCAAGGAGAGAGGTGTCGGGAGACCTCTGCTGACACCTTGATCTTGGTCTTCCAGCATCCAGAATTATGAGAAAATAAATTTTTGTTGTTTAAGTCACCCAGTCTGTGGTATTTGGTTATGGTAGCCTGAACAGACTAATATAGATATAGAAACCACTCTAGATATTTTCAGCACAGAAGGATTTAATATAGGGAGTTAGGTGCTTTCAAAATCATTGGAAGAGCTGGAGTAGCTAGAGTTAGGGACAACGGCCAGAACTGATGGGTTCAAGAATGCACTACTGTGGCTTTGTTCTGGGGATCACAAAGCTGATACCTCTTCTGGCAACTTTGCCATGAGCATCACAGCTGCTTCTTAACATCCAGGAAGGTGGTGAGCAGTCACCGAAACCTGAGATCAGCTGCCCCTCTAGCTTTCTATACTCACATGCTCATGACCTTGATTGCCAAGGGAAAATGGCAGCAGGGTGATGCTCTCCATCCTACTTATGCCTTCCTAGTTTCATATGAGGACACTTAATTGAATTTAGTATCCTGGCTGCAGGGGAGTTGTTTTAACTTTTTAGCCTCTGTAGCACTGGAAGGCACAGAGAAGGATGTGGGAAGGAATGCTCAAGCCCGTAGCCATATCCAGCACCACATGCTAAGTACCCCAGCATGATATATTTATTACAAATAACTAACCTATACTGATACATTATTTTTTTAAAAAAGATTTTATTTATTTATTTGAGAGAGAGAGAGAACGAGAGAGAGGGCACATGAGAGGGGGGAGGGTCAGAGGGAGAAGAAAACTCCCTGCCCAGCCGGGAGCCCGATGTGGGACTCGATCCAGGGACTCCAGGATCATGACCTGAGCCGAAGGCAGTGGCTTAACCAACTGAGCCACCCAGGCGCCCTGATACATTATTATTAACTAAAGTTCATAGTTTATTCAGATTTCTTTAGTTTTTACTTAATGCCCTTTATCTGTGCCAGGATCTCATGTTACATTTAATTGATGTGTCCTTAGGCTTCTCCTGACTGTTACAGTTTCTCAGACTTTCCTCTTTCTGATAACCTTGACAGTTTTGAAGAGTACAGTCGAGAATATTGTAGGATGCCCCTTTATTGGAATTTGTCTGATATCTTTCTCATGATTAGACTAGGATTATGGGTACACTGGGTCTTCAATATAATTTGATATATGTTTTACAAAAGTGATTTGAGGCCAGCATAAAGGGTGAATGACATGGAGTGTATTGAGTTGGTACACTTTCATTAGCAAGCCCTGCAATGGCTACCATCACAATTATATATATTGACATGTCTTACTCTTTTTTTTTCTTTTTTTTTTTCCCTTTTTTATTGTTATGTTAATCACCATATATTACATCATTAGTTTTTGATGCAGTGTTCCATGATTCATTGTTTGTTCATAACACCCAGTGCTCCATGCAGTACGTGCCCTCTTTAATACCCATCACCAGGATAACCCATCCCCCCACCCCCTCCCCTCTAGAACCCTCAGTTTGTTTTTCAGAGTCCATCATCTCTCATGGTTCGTCGACATGTCTTACTCTTGAATATGACTTAGACAGCCTGGGATCTGGACCCAGCTTGCCTTTCTGACCTCATCTCCTGATCTTCTCCTTGCTCTTTATGCTTTGATCCCACTGGCTTCTGTTTCCATTTCTTGAAGACACAATATTTGCTATCCTCGGGACATTGGAATGATTTGAATGATGTTTGCTTTATAATCCAGGTAGAAGATGAGTTGGGCGTGAATTAGAGGAGAAGAGGCAGATTGGAAAGCATGTATATGGTAGAATTGACGGAATTTGACTGATTGGAAATATGAGATAAAGAAACGGAGAAGATGTGAGCACAAATCTGAGATCTGTAGTTTGAACAACTTAATCACTGGACTTGACTAATCACTGAGATGGGGAATGCAGGAGGTTGGGGGTGGGGGGACATCATGAGATCATGATGACACATCAACTTTGGTTTGCTTGTGGGATGTTGAGATGTTCTTATCCAGCAGGCAGTTGGAAATCATGAATTTCAAATTCAGGAGGGAGGTTGGAATAAGAATAACTGCCAAACAAGAGATTGTGGTGGGGGCTCTGATTATTAATTCAACTGGGATAAACCCAAGGGACATATTTGCAGTAATTCAAACCCTTGGCAGCAAATAGTTTAATGTGAACATCAGGTCACTAGAGAAATTAACTTGATTTTGGAGACTATCAGGCAAAAGGAAGCCAGGACTTTTGGGAGGATTTTGTGGTCATTCCACTCACCAGGCTTAGGCTAATGATTGCTTCTTTTCTACTGGAATAAAACTTTGGGTTTGAAAAGGCTGCTGTATTAGCTAATTAATATAGCCTCAGGAAAAAAAAAAACAGCAGAGGATTTCAGGGTTTGATTGGACTTATATGAGTGTAAAATAGTGTGATGGACAGGCCAGGTCATGATGAAATTTCTCCCAGGTATGATATTTCCTTACAGTCTTTATGCTACTGTATTTACATTAAAAAATAAAAAAAAATACAAAAGTAGTACATTCATGTTTTGCAGACACTGTAGGTTGGCTCACTCAATATTCATTTTAATCACCTTCTCCCTTGTCTTCTACCATGGAGTCTGGAAAGCAACACACACAAATTCCAAGACCTCATTACAAACCGAGATTGCCATGAAATATAGTTTGGGTTAATGAGAAGTTCCCAGAGGTCCCTGAGGTAGGCTTTCACTTCTGAATGGAAAGGCAAAGATTTGTGAGGTGAAGCCTTTTTGCCCTTCTGCATTCTTCCAGCATGGAACTTAGATACAATGCCTGGAAGGAGCAACCATCTTATTACCAAGACAATGAGTGGTAAGCTAAGAAGTTTGGAGCAGAGATAGAAGGAGGCTGATTCCTTAATGACATCCTTTAGCAACTATGCTGGTTCTGGTCCACCCAGTTCTAGATTTTGTGTTCCGTGGAAGAAAAGCCTTTATATCTTTAAACCAGTACCCTGGCTCTCAAACTCAGCTGCCCATTAGAATCACCTATGGAGGCTTTAAGTTTAAGTTTTCCCCATTGTATATTCAGTCCTCCTTTGTTGAAGATTAATTGACCACATAATTGTGGGTTTATTTCTGGGTTTTATGTTTTATACCATTGATCTATATGTCTATTTTTAATTTAATTTAATTTTTATTTTTTTAAGATTTTATTTATTTATTTGCCAGAGAGAGAGAGAGAGAGAGAGAGAGAGAGCGAGTGCACAAGCAGGGGGAGTGGCAGGCAGAGAGAGAAGCAGCAGGCTCCCTGCTGAGCAAGGAGCCCTATGCAAGTCTCCATCCCAGGACTCCGGGATTATGAACTGAGCTGAAGGCGGATACTTAACCAACTGAGCCATCCAGGCTATGTGTCTATTTAAAAAAAAAAAAAGAAAGAAAAAGATTTAGTTATTTATTTGAGAGAGTGAGGGAGCAGGGGGAGGGATAGAGGGAGAGGGAGATAAGCAGACTCCCCACTGATCCGGGAACCCCACCATGGGGCTGGATCCCCTGAGATTGTGATCTGAGCCAAAATCAAGAGTCAGATGCTTAACTGACTGAGCCACCCAGGTGCCCCATGTGTCTATTTTTATGTCAGTACCATACTGTTTTAATCACTACCATTTTGTAATATAACTAGCAGTCTGAATTGTGATACCTTTAGTTTTTTCTTTTTCAAGATTGCTTGGCTATTGAAGGTGGAAACCACTGCTTTTTGCTTTTGTTTTGTCGTCGTCGTTGTTGTTATTTCCAGGTGGACACTATTGCATATGTAAACACAGGCTGAGACACAGATAAATAGGGTTAGACGCGAAAGAAGGGTGAGCACGCACCACCGGTGGGCGGAGCAGTCCGGGTCGCTGCCACGGTGCACCTGCACCTGGCGGGATGCGCGCTGTTTGCTGATCGCGCCCTGCGGTTCCCGTGGGCAGGTGCCAGTCCACTTCCGCCCCGCGGCGTCAGAGCGAAAACTCGCAGCGTGTCGGGGTCTCACTGAAGTCTTTCTCAGTCCAGTTTTTCTGTCCACTAGGAGGAAGGAGGTCAACTCATACCCAGCCCTCCAGGACTGCATCCGACCTTAGTGGGATCAGGTGGAACACCTGCTATTTCCAGGTGTTCCACTGGGGTGTGGCATGGAAAACTGATCCTTAACAGCTGGTCTCATGACACAGCTGTTCGAAAACCCCTTTTTCTTTTGGCATGGTGACAAAGCTGATGCAGCTCTAAGCCTAAGTGACTCCATTTTGTGGAGAGCCATTTTAAGGTGAGTGACAGGAATTAATACAAGTTACAACACGACTGTAACCCTCGAGTTCTATGTAGTAAAATCCTCTTTGAGTTCCTGCCTCAAGTTTCAGGTGTTTGAGGGCTGGTTCTTTTGAAGAAGCATCATCTTCTTTGGTTCATTTTTGTTTTATTTGAAGTTGAAGGTCATTCTAAGAGTCAGGAGAGGTTGCAAGTGGCATTTGATAATATTTTTAGCAGCCGTGCTAAAATTGATAGCATTTCTAAAAATGTATATAAAAATATTTCTCTGATGAAAAGACCTAGTTCCAGAGGAAGGATGCCTGTGCAACAAGTATTAATTTTGTGACTTTACAAAGTATGTAATATATATGCTAATTTGTTTCTAAGAGGCAGCACTGCATGGCAAATTCTAGGCATGGGCTCAAGTGCCAATGCTGCAGATAAGGAATAACAAGTGTTGGTGAGGATGTGGAGGAAAGGGAACTCTTGTGCATTGTGGGTGGGAATGCAAACTGGTGGGAGCCATTATGAAAAACATTGTGGACAGGGCGCCTGGGTGGCTTAGTTGATTGGGCGTCTGCCTTCAGCTCAGGTCATGATCCCAGGGTCCTGGGATCAAGCCCCACATTGGGCTCCCTGCTCAGCGGGAAGCCTGCTTCTCCCTCTGCCTCTGCCTGCCGCTCTCCCTGCTTGTGCTCTCTCTGTCAAATAAATAAATTTAAAAAAAGAAAGAAAGAAAAACACCATGGAGTTTCCTCAAAAAATTAAAAATAGAAATACCATATGATCAGCAATTCCGTTTCTAGATATTACTCCCAAAGAAATGAGACACTAACTCTAAAAACTGCATGTACCCGCAGGTTTATTGCAGCATTATTTACCATAGCCAAGATATGAAAGCAAACTAAGTGGCCACTGATGGATGAGTAAAGAAAATGTGGTATATATGTACAACGGAATATTATTCAGCCATAAAAAAGAATGAATTCTTGCCATTTGCAACAACACAAATGGACCTTAAGGGCATTATGTCAAGTGAAATAATTCAGAGAAAAACAAATACAGTATGTTCTCACTTATATGTGGAATAATAATAATAATAATAGTAATAAAGAGTAAAAAAGAACTTGTGGATACAGAGAACAGATTGGTGTTTGCCAGAGGCAGAAGTGGGGATGGGGATGGTGGGGTGAGTGAAATGGGTGAAGGGGGTTAAAAAGTATAAACTTCCAGCTGTAAAATAAATAAGTCATGGGGATGTAATGAGCAACATGGTGACTATAGTTACTAATAGTGTTATTGTTTATTAAAGTTGCTAAGAGAGTAAAAAAATTTTCATAACTATGTATGGTGATGCATATTAACTAGATTTCTGTGGAGATCATTTTGCAATATATACAAACACCAAATCATTATGTTGTATACTTGAAACTAATATAATGTTATACATCATTATATTTCAATAATAAAAAAAGGGGGGGTGCCTGGGTGGCTCAGTTGGTTGACCATCTGCCTTCAGCTCAGGTCATGATCCCAAGATCCTGGGATCGAGCCGAGCATTGGGCTCTGTGCTCAGCGGGGAGTCTGCTTCTCCCTCTCTCTCTGCCCCTCCCCCTGCTCATGTTCTCTCTCTCTCTCTTTCACAAATAAATAAATAAAATCTTTTTTTAAAGATTTTATTTATTTATTTGACAGAGAGAGACACAGCGAGAGAGGGAACACAAGCAGGGGGAGTGGGAGAGGGAGAAGCAGGGTTCCTGCTGAGCAGGGAGCCCGATGTGGGGCTCGATCCCAGGACCCTGGGATCATGACCTGAGCCGAAGGCAGACGCTTAATGACTGAACCACCCAGGCACCCCTAAATAAAATCTTTAAAAAATATTTTAAAAATCCTGTGCCGTTATGTAACTTGGGGTGTTTTACTGAATCTCTATGCTTCACTTTCCTCATCCATAAAGTAAGGCTATTCTTGTGAGAATTAAAGGCGATAATACATGTAAACATCTAGAAATGTGCCTAGTACATATTAAATGTCCAATAAATATTAACCATTATGATTAGTTGTATTAATCTGAAAACTTAATCCTGAATACTTATGCTCAAAAGTGAATTCCTTTTTGTGGGATTCCCCCCGCTCCAGACCTTCATTGGACATGGATTTCTCCTCCCCATAACCCCCTCAATTTCTACTGAATTCCTTGTTGGGATTTCACATTAATATCCTGTTTTCCTTTTCTCACTTTACACATTCTTCCTGAGCTCTAGTTATCACCATATGCTGCATGGCTCCCGCATCTGAAGCTCAGTCTAAATTTTTTTTACATACACTCCAGACTCCTGTGGCTTTCACATCTGTCAAACAGCCTGTCAATTGCATCTCTAGTCTATCCACTTCTCTCACCCCCTTTGTCACAACCCCAGCTGGGGCCCTTGTCTTCTCTCTTCACTACTACAGTAGCTTCCCAGTCCAGCCTTCACACTGTAGCTTTAGTAATATCTCTAAAATGTAGAACTGTCATGCTATCTCCTGCTTAAATCTCTTCAATAACGTGCTATTTTCTTCAGGGTAAAATACAAACTCCTTAACAAAGTTTGTAAGTTCATTCATGATCTGGCCCATGCTTAGCCTTCCAGTCTCATCTCTTGTCCTTCCCTTCTTCACACTCTGAGGCCCAGACTTACTGAATGAGTCCACTGTGCTGTCTGCCATTTCAAGCTTTGGCACTTGCTCTTCCCTCTACTAGTTTCTCTACTCCTTGCCCCTACCCCAGACCCCCATCTTTGCCCTGCCCCACTTTGCCTAACTCCTACTGATTCTTCACATGTCAGTTCAAGTATCACTTCCTCTGAGAAAAATTTCCTTGACTCCCACATTTGGCTTAAAGTAACTCCTATGTGTTCTTGTAAGACACATTCTCATCATTGCACTTATTCACACTATATTGTAATTACCTGTTTATTTATCTATATCACCTACTACAGGGAGAAACAGATAAAGCTTGATAGAGACAAGGTTTGTGTAATCAGTATCTATCAGGCCCTTCCTCTATATCTTCTGGGAACAGCATATCTTTTCTGATAACTCATTCTCTTATAGTTTCTTGAAGGTTTGGTAGGTTTTTACATGACTTAGATCAAAGGTCCAAATGGGAACAATTATGGTATAAAGGCTGTGGAAGGATAATGGTAAAGCATAATGGATGCTGGATACAAATTCAGACTTTTCCCCTTAAGAGTGTGTGAACGTTTTTGTGGTTTGCCTTTTCTTTCTTTCTTTCTTTCTTCCTTTCTTTCTTCCTTTCTTTCTCTTTCTTTCTTTCTTTCTTTCTTTCTTTCTTTCTTTCTTTCTTTCT
>NW_027397111.1:6658230-7029390 GCF_003265705.2 Callorhinus ursinus | reverse complement strand
CTTTCTTTCTTTCTTTCTTTCTTTCTTTCTTTCTTTCTTTCTTTCTTCCTTCCTTCCTTCCTTCCTTCCTTCCTTCCTTCCTTCTTCCTTCCTTCCTTCCTTCCTTCCTTCCTTCCTTCCTTCCTTCCTTCCTTCCTTCTTTCCCTTCTTTCTTTCTTTTTTATTTATTTGACAGAGAGAGCACGCACAAGCAGGGGGAGTGGCAGACAGAGGGAGAAGCAGATTACCTGCTGATCAGGGAGCCCAATGTGGGACTTGATCCCAGGACCCCGGAATCATGACCTGAGCCAAAGGCAGACACTTAACTGACTGAGCCACTGAGGCACCCCGTGGTTTGCCCTTTCATCTGTAAATGTGTGAAATAATGCCTACCTTTTGACAGATTCATCTTGAAGCATGACATGAATTATTATAAATCTAATCAGGTGGTGGTTACAGATGTAGTTTTATCATTGGAACAGTTCAACATACCTGGCATGTAGCTGTTGATCTGAATGCTCCCCCCCCCCCCCCGTATTTGTTAGTAAAGATTGTCAGGAGCCGATTGCTTTCAGTTGGTAGGGCCAACGATATACCTTCACTATCCTACCCAGGGGCGTATCAGCTCTGCAGCCCTATGTCATAATCTTGTTCCAAGGGACCTTAATTGCCCTTCTATTCTGAATCACCCTGGTTTATTAGATTGATGATATCATGCTGATGCTATCATGCTTCCTGGTAAGCAGGAAGCAGCAACTATGCTAGATACATTAGAAAGATAGATGCATGCAGAGGGTGGGAAATCAATTCCACAAAAATTCAGGGGCTTGTCATCTTGGTAAAATTTCTAGAGGCCCAGTGATTCGGGGCATGGTGAGATATCTCTTCCAAAGTGAAGAAAAAGTTGTTGCATCTGGTCCCTCCTACCACTAAGACAGAGATACAATTACTGATTGGGCTTCTTTGGGTTTTTGAGGCAACATAAAACTCATCTGGGCATGCAACTCTCACTCATTTACTGAGAACCCTGAGAAGCTGCCAGTTTTGAGTGAGACCCCCAACAACAGAAGGTTCTGCATCAGGTTCAGGATGCCATACAAACTGCCCTACCACTTGGTCTGTATAATGCACAGTGATACTTGGAGTGCCTGTGGCAGATAGGAACACTGTGGGGCAACTTCAGCAGGCTCCTATAGGTGAATCACAGCCCAGACCTTGAGGATTCGAGGGCAAAGATTTACTATCCTCTGAAGACAAGTATTCTTTGAAGAACCAGTTTCTAGGTTGTAACTGGGCCTTTGCAGAGACTGAATGATTGACCATGAGTCACCAAGGTACTGTGTAATATAAGTTTTCCATCATGAACTGGATGTCGTCTAACCCTCCAAGCCATAAAATCCGGCATTCACAGCAGCATTCAATCATTAGACGGAAGTGGTATATATGAGATCAAGGTCAAATAAGTCCTGAAGGCACAAATAAGTTGTAGAAATAAATGGCACATATTCCTACAGTACATGCTCCTACCACATTGCCTCTTCGCTCTTAACCAGAATCTGTGGCCTCTTGGGGAGTTCCCTATGACAAGTTGGCTAAGGAGGAAAAATTCTGGTTTAAAGATGAGTTTGTATAATATGCTGGTGCTACCCCAAAGTGGATGGTTGTAGCACCGCAGGCCTGCCAATAGGGGTAGCTTCGAAGGGTGAGAGAGAAGGAAAATCCTCCCAGTCAGCAGAAGTGTGGATCTGTATTGACACACGAATGGTGGCTAATAGTTTTGTTGGGTAGTCAAGACTTAGAAGGATCATGACTGAAAAATTGATGATAAGGCCTGTGTGTAGAAATCTCTGAATATGATCAGAGTGTTATGATATTTTGTCCCATGTGAAAGCGCACCAAACAAATTTCATCAGAAGAGGTTATTAAGCAGATGAATGAGGTGATCTGTTTGTGGATATCTGTTTATCTCTTTCCTCAGCCAGCCCTGTCTTATTCCAGTGGAAACCAAATGAAATGGTCCATGGGGGTTATTTATTAATAGGCTCAGCAACATGGACTTCCAATCATCACTACTGAATGTCCAGCCTGCCAATAGCAGAGACCAACACTGAGCATTCAGTATGGCACCATTCTCTGGGAGCACTGGAAAGCCACCTATTAGAAGGCTGATTGCAGGGGCACCTGGGTGCCTCGGTAGGTTAAGTGGCTGCCTTCAGCCCAGATCATGATCCCAGAGTTCTGGGATCAAAGTCCTGCATTGGGCTCCTTGCTCAACAGGAGCCTGCTTCTCCCACACCCTCTGCTTGCCACTCCCTCTGCTTGTTCTCTCTCTCTCTCTCTCTCTCTCTCTGTGTCAAATAAAGAAAGAAAATCTTAAAAAAAAAAAAGGTTGATTACAAAAGATCATCTCCATCACGGAAAGGACAGAACTTTGTTGTCAATGAAATAGACACTCTGAATACAAATTTACCTTCCCTATTCACAATGCTTCTACCAAAACCACCATCCCGGGATTTACAGAATGTTTTATTCACACGGTATTTCATAGAACATTGCTTCTGATCATGGAATTCACTGAAAATGAAGTGTGGTAATGACTCATGCTCATGGAATTCATTGGTCTTGTAATGTTTTCCATTACCTTAAGACAACTGGCATGATAAAGTGCTGTGGTATGACCTTTTAGTAATAGTAACAATATTTTCAACTTAGTTATGTTACTAGTTGGGTGGAAACACTTTGCAGAGCTGGGGCAAAGTCTTCCAGGATATAGTATGTGCTCTAAATCAGTGAAAACCAATTCCTCTTTTGCTAATAGCCAGTTTTGAATGGGTCCAGGAATCAAGGGGTGAAAATGGGAATGGTTCCTCCTATTTCCTTTTACTTTTAGTGGTCCACTAGCAAAATTTTCACTTCCTATCTCCACTATTTTAGGCTTTGCTGGTCTAGAAGTCTTATTTCACAAGGGAGGAGTGTTTCCACCAGGGAACACCTCAATGGTACTCTTAAACTGGAAGTAGACTACCAGTTGGCTACTTTGAGCTCCTCATGCCAATAAATCAACAGGAAAAGAATGGGGTTATTAAACTGACTGGGAATATTTAATCCTGACTATTAAGGGAAAATTGGGTTTTTCCTCAGAGAGGAGCCCTTAGAGGCCTGTGTGCCCCATGTATTAAGGCCAAGTTTGCTGAATTAGACCTGTTTTTAGTGAGGACTCTTACTAATTGCAGAGAATAGAATCCCAAATCAAAGCAGCTTGGGAAAAACAAGGAATTTACTCATGGAATTGTGTTCTGGAACTCAAGGATGGGGCTGCAGCTGGCCCTGAGGAATGAAGTAGAACCAGGCTCTCAAATGGCGGCATAGCTTTCCATATCCCATTTCTGCTTCTCTCTGCACATTGATTTCATTCTTTGTTCTTACTGTAGACTGATCTTCTCTGCTCCTCAGTTCATGTTGCTGAAAGCATGGCTGCTAGTGGTAGCAGCTTTAGCTACCTGGAGATTGATATCTCTTTCCTGTTCCAGGTGCAAACTTCCTGAAGGAAGAGTTCTGATTAGTCCAGCTTGGTTCAATGTTTGGGATGGGGGAGCATATTGTACTAACATGGTGGCTTCCATGAAAACCTCATGGATAGAGTTGGTTGGTTAGGAGGTTGATAATGCGTGGGGTGGTGATTGTGAGAAAGTCTGTTCCCAGAAGAAGAAGAAGGATGCTGGGCTGACAAATTATGAGTGTCTACTACTAAGCAGTCCAGTTTTTCTGCCTACTAATAGTAACAAAAGTAAATGAAGAAATAAATAATAATTGATATTTATTGAGCTTACTATGTGCTAGACACCAAATACATATATGGTATCTAGCACAACATAGGGTTGTTGTGAGGATTTCAAGAGTGTGTATATCTTTATCTATATACCTATATATTTATATTTATATCGTAGTCTATAAGGTAAGTTTAATTTTTTCCCCTTTCTACAAATGAGAAAAAGGAGACTTTTACAGAGTTAAGTAACTAGTCCAAGTAAATAGCTGAACTGATACTTGAACCCAGGCTTACTTGTTTCCAAGGGCTGTTCTTGTGGCATGACACCCATACCTAGTTCTCACCACAAATCCCAGAGATGCTGGCTGGGCCTTTGAAACCCTGTGTAGGTCTTGCCAGTTACTTTTTCTGGCCTAGATTTTGTCCTTGGACTTCATGTGTCTGATTCTGTGGGATCAATTGACCCTGGACCTTGGTTTTCTTATATGTAAAAAAGGGTCATGATAGGATCACAGAAGCTACATGAGGGCAAATATTTTTGTCTACTATGTTCGCCACTCATGTCTTGCACCCCAAACAGTGCTTGGCCCCATGGTAACTATTTGTTAAATGAATGAATGAGACAAAGTGAGACCCACAGGGTCCTGTTTGAGGAATGTTAGGACATTTCTTGTCTTTTGGCTATTAGGCTTTTGTGTATGGGTGAGAGTGACAGAGAGAGATGTGGAGGGGATTTTTAAGAAGCCATGTCTATGGGGAAGGAGAGAGAGGCAGAGAGAGGTGGGAGGAACTCTGCTCCAGGGGAGTCAGAGAGATGGGGGGAGGAGAGGTGAGAGAAGACAACAAGGTGTTGGACTCAGATTAATTTAATTTAATTTTAAAAGATTTTATTTGTTTATTTGAGAGAGAGAGAACGAGCACAAGCAGGGGGAGCAGCAGAGGGAGAGGGAGAAGCAGGCTTCCCGCGGAGCAGGGAGCCTGATGTGGGGCTGGATCCCAGGACCCTGAGATCATGACCTGAACTGAAGGCAGACGCTTACCGACTGAGCCACCCAGGCGCCCCTTGGACTCAGATTTATTAGTGGTCTGCAATGTAAATGTCCCCTCTCTGTCCCCATGGTATCTGGGGTAACATCCATATTGCTCCCTGTTGCTGTAATGGTGGATTTGTCAAGCGATGACCTCGAGGTCGGGAACTGACATGGGGCTGAGCACACACCGGTTACCATTCAATGAGATAAGGTAAGTGCAATCTCAGGCCCGGCACCTGGCCCACGGAAGTCACTCAGTGGATGTTTCTTTCCCTGGGAGCCCATGACCTTGGCTGACCTCCTGCATCTCCCCGAACACCCAGCACAGGGCTTGGCATGCAGAGACTTCTCAGAAAGCTGCCTCCCTGCCAAGCAGGTTTTCCGAGGGCTCTGCTGGACATGTGACAAAGCGCTGAGCTAGGGAGACTTTTGTGCCATTTCCCTCTGTGTGGAGTTCCTGCATGCCCGCGAGGTGAGAGCACAGCTGACATGCGCACACTCAAAGGAAACACTCGTTAGCCCGGTTGGGAGACTCCTGGGTAAGCACTGATGTAATTTGTTTTCACAAGAACTCCAACAGCCTTCTGAGTTAAGCATTTGCTCAGTTGGCCTTTGCCAAAAACGACAGTTGCTTTGTGTCATTGCCTGTTGACAATGGTCCTAGTCACACATTGTACCTCAAAGACCAAAACATTCCAGGGTAACAGGACTGCGAGGTAGGTGAGCCACTCCAGGGGTCTGGAAGGATCGTGCTGGCGGTCCAGGCCGGGACTCTCCTCCAGGTAGAGAAAGGAAATGACAAGTTCAGGCCCCTGCTGTCCTGGGCCACAAATGCTCCCAGGGTTGCCGTAGATATTTTAATCAGGATGAAGCTTTCATTTGAATCAGAGGAATGCGAGCTCAGTATTTACTCGTTTGCCTCTTCTGCCAGACTGTGATGCCTGAGAGGGCGGGAACTCGGACTTGTTCCCTGTTCCATGCCTGTTGCTTAGCATCATGCCAGGCACGAAGGATGCGTTTGACAAAAACCTGTGGGATGAAACATGGATGTAGTGTCCTCCTTTGAGTCCTATATTTTCAGGCTCTTCTTTATGTCCTTTCTTTGGCGTGGGTCCCCGCTCACTGCAGGTGTCTCCTAAGAGCTTGTGTCCCTACGTTTCCTTTTCATCCTGGAAACGGAAGTTCATTTTGAAGGCTGCTCTATTGTTCGTACTGCTTGTAATCCCAAACTGAATGGGACCAATTTGTTGCACGCTTGGCTGGTCTTCACACAGCATGTTTTTGTGATACGTAACATTTCCTTTGGGACCAAGTGTGGCCTGGTATCATGGCAAGAACCAGAGCGCTCAGGGCTGTTGGCGTTCTAAATTTCAGCTTTCCCACTTTCTAATTGTGTAATTCTGACAAATTAGTGGATTTCATGGAACCTCAGTTTCTTCTGTCCATAAAGTGGGTACAAGAAGGTGAGTTTGGCTGAGATTGAACCCAAAGATTTTTTGATTTCTTGATAAGTAGAGCGTGCAGAAAGAACTGTCATTTAAAATTCACAAGAAGGGTCATGCCTCCTAAAAGAGGAAATATCTAGGAAAATGCTTCCTATGGGTCTTATGCAAATATGGGTCAAGGATCTTACTCTGAAATGGGGTGGGTTTGATATTGTGTGGCTCCAAGAAACGAAAATGGTTGGCCAAATTGTGTCAGGTGTTGTCCTTATATTAGGCGGGCTTAATCTCTCTGAATGGTTTCTTTTGGAGCAGTGTTTATTTCCTAAGTATGCATTTAGACTGCCATCTGTCTATTATTGCCTCTAGAAAATGGATGAGCCATTTTTCAACTAGTCAATTACAGAGCTGAGACATTGAAGACGCCGGGAAGACTGTATCAGCTGGTCATAAACTCATGTCAGAAGAGAGAATGCGAAAAAGAACTTGACCAGGCTCGATGGGACTCAGGACGGGCTGGGCTGCAGTTTCATATGAATGCCGTTCTATGGTCAGAATGCCTGTTTCTGAAAGCGTTGCAAAGTTGGAGTCTTCCCTGGAATGGACACTTCAATTGTCTGGCCTCTTGGAACGAGATCAATCCAAAAGCAGGAAATAAGGACAAAGGAGATGGGCCTTAGATTGAAGTGTGGGGAAATAACAACCTCCTTTATCTGGACCTATTTGGGGAATCCAGAGTATTCCCACTGTGGGAGGCAGGCTGGCCCTTGCCCCACGGCAGCAGCAGAGAGGAGTATAAATGTCAAACCCGGGGCCTGGGAAATTGGAGCAATCGTACTGGGTTTTAAGTTTCTCTCTGTCGTAATTCTTTTCTCTCCTCTCCAAGTCTGGGTTATCACAATGGGAAATGGGGAAAGGGTCTGTACAGCTCTTGCTGGGGCCGAGCAGTGGGCTTAGGAAAGTAGTACCCGATGGGAAGCAGATGTTCAGACCCAGGGGATCTGCCTGTGGAGCCAGGCAGCCGGCTGTGGTGGAAAGCACAGGAGAGATGGGTGGGCCATGCAGACATGCCCCCGGGGAACTTGATAAAAGCCTGGATTTTTGGAGATCTCAAGCTCTTATGACTGGGGCATCAATCTGAGTTTACAACCTGGTAGTGGGACGTATTTGAGTCACATCAGGATGCTGATGTTGACTTCATTCAGCTATAAGGACTTGCCATCCTAGTCAGATTTTACTCAGTGCAGCCACTGTCATTACTAGTGTAAGTGGAATTGGTTGATCTCTGAGATGTCTTCTTGCTCAGAAATTCTGTAAGTCTCAGCATTCTGGAGGCATTAGTGGAGTCCAGCCTGGCTTGAGCATCCGTCGGTTCTCCCCACCACATCCTCCTCACTCACCATCCTGTTTCTGTTCAACCTGCACGGCGTGTGGGGCAATGCTGGACTGTTCCAGAATATGCAGCCAGGGCAATGTTGTAATTCACGAGGAGTCATTCTTAAGTGGAGAGAATCTTGTGCTTCAGATTGTCAGTCACATTCTTGGAAGTGATAGTTCTGAAGTCTCCCTGGTTGCAGGGGGGCCAATTCCCATTTATCTTATGGCATGCTGAGATATGATTTGAGCATTTCTTAAAAGCAGAAGAGATATCTCAGGAGGAGCATAAACAAAACCTCAATCTTAAAATAGCAAAACAATATAAATCTTTTTTAAAATTTACATATGAGCAGATCAGGCCATGCTGTGGGACAAGGCCAAAGAGCCATGTGGCATATTGTATTTTCCAAAGACGGCCATGCCACCCTCTCTCCTCGCATGTTGTTCCTATGATGATACGTTGACATTCCTCCTTTTGAGAGATGGGATCTATGTTCCACCTCCTTGAATCTGGGCAGGCTTGTGACTTTGGGGGAAGTAATGCTATGTGACTGAGCCTGGATCATAAAAAATGATACAATTTCTGCCTGGTTCTTGTGGAATGCATACTCTTAGAACCGATGTTAGATACCTATTGCTGTGTAACAAATCACCCCACAGCTTAGCAATATACAACAACACACTCATGCTATCACAGTTTCTCTGAGTTAGGAATTCAGCTGTGGCTTGGTTTGTTCCTCCTCTGCTACAGGATCTCTCATAAGGCCACAATCAAGTTCTTCTTCTTTTTTTTAAAGGTATTATTTATTTATTTACTTGACAGAGAGAGTGAGAGAGAGCACAAGCAGGGGGAGCAGCAGAGGGAGAGGGAAAAGCAGGACTCCTCCTGCCGAGCAGGGAGCCCAACACAGGGCTCGATTCCAGGACCCCAGGATCATGACCTGAGCCGATGGCAGACACTTAATGACTAAGCCACCCAGGTGCCCCTACAATCAAGGTTTTGACCAGAGCTGGGGGTCTCTTCCTCCCTGGCTGTTGGCCAGAGTAACCTTCAATTCCTTGTCATGGGGGTCTCTCCAACGTGGCAGCTTACTTCGTCAAAGTGAGCAAAAGAGAGAGAGTCTGATCATAAGGCAGAAATCACAATTTTCATAACCTAATCATGGAAGAAATATCCACTCAATGTTACCATATTTTATTGGTTAGAAGCAAGTTACTCAAGGGGATGGGATTACACAAGGTTGGGAATACCAAGAGGTAGGGAACATTGGGAGACATCCTAGAGGCCTCTTACCACAGAACCTAATCACCATACTATGAGAAAGCCCAGGTGGGGAGGGGACATGTTACAGCATTAAATACATGAGTGAAAGAGCCTTTGGATAATTCCAGCACTCAGCCACTGAGTAACCTCCAGCCCTCCAGACTTCCCAACTGAGGCTCCGGACGTGGGGAATAGATATAAACTGTCCTTGCTGTGCTGTCTCTGAATTCCTGACCCGTATAATCCTTGAGAATAATAAACTGGTTGTTGTCTTATACCACTAGGTAGTGACTAGAACAAGTCACATATCCTGAAGCTTCATTGATCACCTGGTCACCTGGTTTGACCCACCCATTACACAATTTTTGCAACTAAATTGGTATCATATTTCAGCCCTAAGTCTGTAACCTGAAAATACTCTGAGAGTCCACACAGGTTTGAAAAACCTTGAAACTTTCTGGTTGCTATAGGCACGACTTACTTTTTGGCTTATCTAAAAAAAAGTGGCACCCACTTTGGGTGTCTTTCCTATAGCAGCTGTTTATAAAATACCTTCAAGGGGCATAAGACAAACCGAGTTTTCCCAGGATTTCTGGAATTCAGCTGAGCTTTCATGGCCAAAGGCATACTTCTGAATCAGACAGGTTGCTCTAAGCTTTATTTTCAGTCAATTTTGAATAGGACAATTATAGTGCTTGGTCTGGCATGAACTATGCATCAGAATAATTCTGCATACTTTTGTTTACACATGTGTATTCAGGTGGAAAAAAATTTGAATTACTTTACTATCTGGCACTAGAATTCCTCTATAGGAGGGAAGTAACTTGTTTGAAAAGGGAGTTTGGTAAAGAAGCAGTAGGGGTGTAAGAATGTGCCCCGACCTCACCTCCTGCCCCAGCCTCTCTGCGTTGAGATAAGGAAAGGAATTTGTTTCTGACTTTAGAGAGATGGTAGGGGAGAGGAAAGACAGAGGATAGAGAAGGGAGAAGGAAGAGAGAGGAACCAGAAGATTGTGTGAGGGTAGGTACAGTGAAATGTATTGTTGGGGCCAATAGAGGAAACCACCATAAGGGGGTGGCTAACAAGGACTGAGGATAGCAGGAAGGTACAATGAGGATTTCTAGGTTGTCTGTTGTATGGTGAGTGATGGGACCTCCTCCCTGTGACACCCCCAACATTTTTAGCAAAGTCTAGCAATCTCATACATGGTGTGTTTAAAATTTTTTTTTCATGAGGGGCACTTGGGTGGCTTAGTCAGTTGAACGTCTGACTCTTGATTTCGGCTCAGGTCATGATCTCAGGGTCGTGGGAGTGAGCCCCACCTCAGGCTCTGAGCTCAGTGGGGAGTCTGCTTGTTCCTCTCCCTCTGCTCCTCCCCGGCTTGCTCTCTCTCTCTCTCTCTCAAATAAATAAAATCTTAAGAAAAAAGTTTTTTTTCCATGAAAGGGCTAAATTTTGTGCCTGGATTGATTTGGACCTGAACGAAGACTGTACTCAAAGAACATTACCCCTGAGAGATCAGGATGTGGGAATATATGTGTCATGTGCATTTTCAAAAATCCTAAGGGAAGCTTGGGATTTCCATAGGCCATGGTGATATGTATTTGGAGCAGATGTTGCCAAACCCTCATGATGCAGAGAGGTCCCAGCTGACATGGGAGCTACCTGAGCATCTACATGTGTCAGGCCCAACCTGGTTTCTGGCTCCTATGTCCTTCCTCAGTTTTCTACCCTTTCCGTTTATTTGGCCTATATATGTGACCCCCTGACCTGCACGTATAGGCCCAGCCCTGTTCCAGGTCCCTGGGACATTCTAGAGATGCAAGAGGCATTTAATAGATCCAACCTGATGGTCTAGGGCTCCACATAAAGTCAACTTTGCTGCTCATACTTCCTCACTTTATGCCCCTTTCCTGAAAACTAGAACCTATATCTTATTCTCAAATCCTGGAGCCTTCTCTCCTTCCCCGCCCCCCAGGGACCTCAGGACTTATAATTGGATTTCTGCTTTGGAATCTATTTCCTAAATTTCTTCTCTGGTATTCCACCCACTCGTTTCCTGTTAGGAATGAGAAACCTTGAGCTCTAGGCCTAGATCTGGCACAAACTTGCTATTTCACTTTTGCAAAGTCACTTTTACTCTCTGGCACTTGATTCCTCACCTGTAAAACATGGTGGTTGGGAAGATGATTATTAACTCAGCAGGCTTGAACACAAGTTATGCAGGCTCCTCAGCAACGTGGACTAGTTGGGATGGGCCCCAGGAGTTCACTGGTCCTGGCAGGGGCTCTAAAGCTCTGGTGAATTGTAGCCAGGTTGGGGCAAGGCTTGTGACTGCAGGGCTCCATCCACTGGATGGAGCCCCCTTCAGGGGGACTGAGGCTGAAAAAGGCAGCAGTATGGACTGAACCATCATAGCTGACAGGTTGAGGCTAGGAGGCCATGGGGTTATTTCTAGCTTCCTAGTTTTTGTTTGTTTGTTTTTGTTTTTTGATAAAAACAACGAGATTCTTTCTGGGCAACTATACCAGCTAGTGCATTGCAATTGCTTAGGTCCTCACCGTTCTGTTCAATTCTGCCCTAGAATAGGGTTAATCTTGCCTGGCAGGAAGCTGGATTTCTGATACCAGATCTCTCCAGGCCAGATATTCCAGGGTTCTTTGAACAGTCTCAGATATGTCAGGAGGGGTCAAATGAGGACAGCCCATAGCACCCTTCATGCTCACAATGAATCTAGGCCAGTGCCTGCCTGGATTGGGCCCCTTTGTATCATGTGTGTTGGATCTGTCCTTGAGCAGAACACTCTGCATACTTGTGGGACTCACACTAGTGTGGGGAAGAGAAATCAGTGTCTGACACCTGGTAGGCCATCAACATATGTCGCTTAAATGAATGAAAAATCAAAGTTGAGTAAAATGAACAGGAAAGACTGATGACTGGGAGGAAGGACAGAATAACAGCGATCCTGGGAAATAGTCCTATTGCCCTCATGTGATCCTTACTATCAACAACTGAGTCTTAACCTTTCCCCTATAATAAGAAAAATAATTCTCAAAACACATTTTCAGATTATAGATTGCCAGACCCAGGGAGAGGTTCCTACCCTTGGCCCAGTAATGCTACTCTTGGGATTCCATCCTAAGGAAATAATTCAACCAAAACAAAAATCTAAGAGCACAAAGGTATTTATGACATTATCTGAGACAGCAGAAAAATGGAAACAGCTCACATGGCCAACAATAAGGGACAGGCTGAGTAAATTTTGGTACTTCTACTCAATGGAATATTCTGAAACAATTAAAAAAGATCACTGTGAAGATTATGTACCAAACACATAATAAATAACCATAAAAAAGAAGCGTGCAAAATGCTACATACCTTATTAGTGCAAAAGTGTTGCGTGCTGTTCCTCATGTCAATCAATTTATTTTGTACAGTTTCCTATTGCTGTGGTTAAATTCCAAAAAGAACGTCAAAGGTACTTCAGAATATCTAAGGTTCCCTACCTTTCCTCCGATTTAAAAATGATACATGTTAGAATCCTGGGAAGATGGCAGGGTTGGGGCAGCATAGACTTGAATCTTCTTGAATCATCATATGAAAACAGAGCAACTGGTTAATCAAATTAAAAACCTAGCAACGACATTTACAACAAAACTAAGTGACAAATTACAAGCACCGACAACCATGATGTGTTATGGGCATCTGTGCAAGAGAGAGCAGAGGGAAACCGCAGGGCATCTGATGGACCTGAACAACTCTGAGAGAGTATCAGACATGATGCAACGTACATAAGGTCAATTTGAGAGCAGCTGCTAAAACTGGAAGGACCTTGCCCACTCCAATCAAGGATGAGAACAAAGGGCTTTAGGGTAAGGCCTAAAGGTACAAGGCACTCTAGCCTTTCGAACATGAACTCTTGAAACTGAGTAACCTGGGTGCCACTTAAAGATAAGGCCCCACACTTTGGAAAATTTCTATCAGAGGAATAAAAATGGATAAGATAGGGTAAAAAAAAAATCTAAGCCATTGTTTTTATTAACATCTTTAAAGTACTAGAAGGAACATCTGTCAATCTAAAATTCTCTACCCATGAAAAATGTCCTTTAAAATGGCTTAGGGGCGCCTCAGTGGCTCAGTCGGTTAAGCCTCTGCCTTCGGTCATGATCCTGGAGTCCCAGGATAGAGTCCGGCATCTCTCTCTCTCTCTCTCAAATAAATAAATAAAGTCTTTAGAAAAATAAATAAATAGGGGCGCCTGGGTGGCTCAGATGGTTAAGTGTCTGCCTTTGGCTCAGGTCATGATCCCAGGGTCCTGGGTTTTAGAAAATAATTTTCCCTCATTTTAACATTTTATTAAAAGATAATTCACTGTTTAAAAATAATAACACTGTATCATGGTGCTTATCATATATATAGAAATAAAATGTCTGACCACATAAACACAAGGGATCGGATGGGGAAATAGAAGCATATGGTTGTAAGATTGATGTTATACATGAAGTAGTATATTATTTGAAGGTAGACTGTGATAGGATAAATATGTATATATTTATGTTAAGCAACCACTTAAAACCAGACAACTCAAAAGGCAAAAACC
Organism: Callorhinus ursinus; assembly: GCF_003265705.2. Lineage (NCBI taxonomy): Eukaryota > Metazoa > Chordata > Mammalia > Carnivora > Otariidae > Callorhinus > Callorhinus ursinus. The sequence continues at coordinate 7,015,928 of NW_027397111.1, read as the reverse complement.
AAAAAAACCAAAAATAAAACAAAACAAAAGGCAAAAACCAAACAAATCTCCAAATAAGTGTAGCTTAAAAACTCCAAGTAAGTGAAGATAAAATGGAATACTGAAAAAGCTATCAAGTATTCAAAAAGAGGTGAGGAAAATAAACAAAAAAAAAGGGACAACAAAGAACAAATGGGACAAGTAGAAAACAACATGATAAATGTAAGCCCATGCATTTAGAAGTACTCATAAATGGTCAGACACTCCAGTCAAAAGTAGAAAAAGATATATACTATAGAAAATAGTAAATAGAAAAAGATATATACTATATATACTCAGAATTAAGATTTTTGGTTCTTGTTTTTTATATTCCAGTCCCAGAAGTAGTTTTAACTGCAGGAGTTATCTGCAGGTCTTCTGCTTTCTAGCAGCAGTCTCCAACCAGGCTCTAGCTTCTCCAGGACACTACCAGGGTGGATTTAAAAATGTATGAAACTAAGAGGCATTCTCTCAAATGAGTTTAAATGCATTTTATTTTTAGACAACCTATGTGACATGTTTTTTCTTAACAAAATACCTTTTGCTCCAAATAAATCAAGGTCAAAATAAATGAAGAGCTGAAGATGACATCAGTCCCGTTTGTCTAAGTCCTGGTGTTGTGTGGACGAAGACTAGCAGTCAGTTATGACAACAGGTGATACATCCAAAGTAATGTCCAAATTGTTAACATTTTTTCCATTTCTAAACCATCCTTAAAGAAAATCATGTATGGGGGGTGCGTGGGTGGCTGAGTCCCTTAAGTGATGGTGGGACTCTTGATTTTAGCTCAGGTGATGGTGTCAGGATTGTGGGATCGGACCCCCCCCTCCGGCCCCACGCTCAGTGGGGAGTCCGCTTTGAGGTTCTCTCTCTCCTCTTCCCTCTGCCCCCCTACCCTGTTCTCTCTCTCTCAAATCAATAAATACATCTTAAAAAAAAAGAAAGAAAGAAAATCATATATGGGGTCACTCCATCCTCAAGGTAGTCCAGCAGAGCAACTACGCCATCTAGATTCATGTTCTCTCCCATAAAGAACTGGTAGTTTTCGAAATCAGCGAGGTTGCGCTTGTTGTGTTCTGCAGTTCCCATCATAGAAGCCTCTATTCTTCACGTTTGCCTTTGATTGATTACATCTTTGATGTAGTGCCTCTAGCCTTCTTTAGTGGAACTGGTTTCCTGCAAGGGATGGTTCGGGACACTATCAACAGCAGTGATGACTTTGCTTTCAGTACTTTCAACCTCGGAGCCTTCAGCAGAGGCATTTCCACCAACTAACGGGTTATCAGTGTTACCCTCTGTCCTACTCGCCAACTTTCCCCTCCACCTCCAGGCACCGCCGAACACAATCTCCCAGATCTTGTAGTTGTCTGAGAACATCTCCTGGCTGATGAGGGCCCGCTGGAGGATCTCAAGAGAGCAGCTGGAGAGAGGAGGGCGGCGCTAGCTTAGCAGGAGCCGGGAGCTCTGAGCCAGTGCTGTGCAGCCAGGGCCGCACTGGAGCGGGTGGGGCGGTGGAGGGGGTGGGGCGGAAAAGCTCCCCATTAATTTCTGATGTGTCCTTTATCATATCCAAAATTAGTAATTTGCATGTTTGTCAGTACTTTCGCCATTACGAAGTTCTGTAATGTTTAATAATAGTAATTTAAATATATTTTTTATCTGGCAAAACAAAGGATCTTCAATACTCTTGTAAACTTCCCCCAGCTCTTCTTTCTTTATATTAAATGTATTTATGAATAGGTAATATATTTACTTGGCTTAAAACTCAAATCATAGAAAAGGGTATACAGATACAATAAATGTTGCTAGTTTTCTTTTTTTAAGATCTTATTTATTTATTTGACAGAGAGAGCAATAGCAAGAGCAGCAACATAAGCAGGGGGAGTGGGAGAGGGAGAAGCAGGCTTCCCGCTCAGCAGGGAGCCCGATGCAGGACTCGATCCCAAGACTCTGGGATCATGACCTGAGCTGAAGGCAGACGCTTAACGATTGAGCCACCCAGGTGCCCCTGGTTTTTTTGTTTTGTTTTGTTCTTGAAAGTTTATTTATTTGAGAGAGAGAGAGCAGGGGGAGGGACAGAGAGAGGGGGAGAGAGAAACCCAAGCCGACTCTGTGCTGAGCTCAGAGTCCTACCCCTGGCTCGATCTCATGACCTTGAGATCATGACCTCAGCAGAAAACAAGAGGCCATCGCCCAATTGACTGTGCCATCCAGGTGCACCAATTGCTAGGTTTTTGTTGTTGTTTTTGTGCATTTATTCATAGATATTTTATGCATAGATTAGTAAATATGTAAATATAATTTTTCGTGCTTAAAAATATATATATACACACAATTGGTTGCAAACTATGCACAGTCTTATGTACTTTGCATTTTCACTTATTGCATCTTGGGGGGGCGCCTGAGTGGCTCAGTCGGTTAAGCCTTCTGCCTTTGGCTCAGGTCATGATTCAAGAGTCCCACCACTGAGCCTAGCATCAGGTTCCCTGCTCAGCGGGGAGTCTGCTTTTCCCTCTCCTTTAACCCTCCCCCCTGCTCATGCTCCCTCTCAAATAAATAAATAAAATCTTTAAAAACAAACAAACAAACAAAAACACACTTTATCTTGGAATTCATTCCATTTCAGGTTGTAAAACTTCCTTATCATTTTTTACAGCTGCATAATATACCATTGAGTGGATACCATAATTTACTGAACAATTTCCTATTGATAGATTTCTTTCCATTTTCTTATGTGATAGCAATAAATAAGAGTAACATTGCCACACATTTTTTTTACATTTATACAAGGATATCTGCAGGATAATTCCTAGAAAAGGAATTTCTGGATTAAAAGGCATGAGCACTTATAATTTTTAAGTATTATCACATTGCTCTCCATAGAGGTTATAGCAATATATAATACCATCAGCAATGTATGATGAGGGTACCTATTTACCCACACCCTTATCAGTGACATGTTTTCAAATTTTTCGAATGTTAACATTCTAGAGGTTAAGAAAGTTTACATAGTGTATTATTTTAACTCACATTTCTTTTATTATGAGTGCTTTTTAAAAAGCTCTACTTAGAGACGCCTGGGTAGCTCTGTCGGTCCAGCGTCTGCCTTCGGCTCAGGTCATGATCCCTGGGTCCTGAGATCGAGCCCCACATCGGGCTTCCCACTCAGTGGGGAGTCTGCTTCTCCCTCTCCCTCTGCCCCTCCCCTCACCTCTTCCCCTCCTGCTTTGCTTGTGCTGTCTCCCTCTCTCAAAGAAAAAAAAAAAAACCAAAAAAAAAAAAAAAAGCTTTTTAACTATTGTTTCATTTCTGGAAGTTATCTTGGAATTTTAGTATATAGCATTGATAACTAAGGTGTAGCACTGATAGATAATGACAGTTTCACCTCAGCACCTTTTGTTTTTGCCTTAATTTCTAGAATAATATTTAATAATGGTGAGACTGAGCATCCTTTTTTGGTTACTGATTTTAATGGAGCAGTCTCTAGTATTTCAATTTTATTGCTGCTCTTCATTATGTTAAGAGATTATCCTACTCTTCCTACAAGTTTAAAGGTTAAAAAAAAAAACCCAGAAATGGATGTAGAATTCTAGCAAAAGCTTTTCAGAATCTAGATTTGGGTGATTTACTTTTCTTATTGATGAACTGTATAATTGTAATACATTTCCGAAGGCCAAATGATTTCTACATTGCTAAAATAAACCCTGTTTGGCTACCATGGATGATTTTTTAATGTCCTTTAATCCAGTTTGTTCAGGTTTTCTCAAAAATTTTCTGTCCACATTTAAAAGTGAGGCACTATTGTTTCTTTTTGTGTATATGCTGTTCTTGACAGGTTTTGTTATCAGGATTATGATGACCTCATAAAATGAACGAGGCAGCCTTTCTTCTCTGCTTTTTTGCCTAAATTCCTCTCTGTTCTCCTGGCTGGCGAGAACAGGGCTGGCCTGTATTCAGAGCTACTCCAGGATGCTGGCGACCTCTAGCATGTTCTGGGCCCTCTTCTTGACTCTCAGGGCTGTTGTCTCTGGCATCTTTCTGCTTCCCCTTTTCCTTCAGGCTGACTTCCCAGTGAGCTCCCCTAGCATCTGAGCTTCAACCTGAGCTGCCCTCTGTGTGAACCCAGAGGAGGGGATTTCCTTGGCAGATGGTGGTTCTCCATGGGCTCCTCCCACTTCCTCCTGGAGCTCTCTCCCAGCTGCACTCAGAGCTCTCTCCTGAGCTTCCGCTGCCAGCTCTCTGCTGCCCTCACCTGCCCTCTGGCCACCATGTCTGTCCTTGTCATGGTTTCCTGCGGCCAGAGGTGTGGAGAATGGGACTCACTTTCACGTCATGGTTTCCTGCGGCCAGAGGTGTGGAGAATGGGACTCACTTTCACAAGTTCAGTGTTCATGGATGTCTTGAAGTCCTTGGGAATTCTCCAGAGCAACTGGCTTGAAGGGGGTGTTGTAGTGAGGCAATGAGTTGTTCTGGCTGCCTCTGAAGAAAATGCTAGAATAGACCCAATGGCTCTGCCCTTATGGGGTAAACACAAATCACATTTATACCAAAGGGTACCTCTGAGGAGATCTGGTGTGCTGTGGCAGGACATGAATCCCAGAATGAGGAAGTGGTCACATTTAGTCTGGACCTTTGTCCAACATGAATATGGTGTCCCCAGAGACAGATGTGGCCCAAGAGGTGTCTATGACTTACACCTCTATGCTCGCACCCCCCCAACCCCGCTGCTTCCCTGTCCTTTCCTGCCACCTGAGACAATTTGTATGTTCAGCCTTTCTGTTCAGCTGTCAGCTGTGAATGACACCAGGTGGTGAGGCCTGAGCTATGCAGTGAATTGTCTGGCTCAGGCTGACACTTTTCTTGCCGTTCGCCCCTGATGCCATCTAAGGCCAAGGCCATGGGAAGGCACTTTTGTGTTTGTCACTCTTTAATCTTATCTAGTGGTTGAGAGTATTGCATCTAGAGTCAGGCAGATTTGGGTTTGAATCCTGGGTGTGTCACTTACTAGCTGTGTGATCCTGGACAAGTAATGTGACTTCCCTGAGCCATTTTTCCTCATCTCTCTCTCTCTTTTTTTTAAGATTTTATTTATTTATTTGACAGAGAGAGACAGCAGAAGAGGGAACACAAGCAGGGGGAGTGGGAGAGGGAGAAGCAGGCTTCCCGCGGAGCAGGGAGCCTGATGTGGGGCTCGATCCCAGGACCCTGGGATCATGACCTGAGCTGAAGGCAGACACTTAATGACTGAGCCACTCAGGCATCCCTCCTCATCTTTTAAAATAGGAAAATAACAGATATACTTGTTAGGTTGCTGTGAGAGAATAATGCATATAAAGCATTTGGCCCAATGCCTAACCTAGTAAATATCCTATGTATGTTACTTAAGCTACTTCTTTATTCTTTAAAAATTTTTTAAAAAATTTATTTATTTATAAGCTCTATACCCAATGTGGGGCTTGAACTCATGACCCCGAGGTCAAGAGTCACATGCTCTTCTGACTGAGCCAGTCAGGCGCCCCTTTTCTGATTATTACCGCATCTCTCCTATGCATCCAGGTAACTTCTTAGCTGACATTCAAGACTCTCTATGATCAGTTTTCAAACTGTCTTTCCAGCCTTACCTCCACTGCTCCATTGCACTTACTCTGTCAATCAGCCAAAGTTTCACCTCCTTGCTTTTGTTCATGCTGTTCCCTTAAACTAACCTCTTCCCTTCTTGTCATCATGTGTTGAGAATCTTCCTAAATATCAAGACCCAAGTTAAATACCACCTAACCCAAGAAGAGTTCCTGGCTGCCCCATTCAGAGGTTCTCTCTGCCTCCTCCTGGGTCATTACCATTGTAACTGTTTTCAGTCAAGAACCAGGAGATGAGATTGGCACCTGAGCATAAAACGTAATGACAAAGTTCATGTGACAAATGTCCTGAGTTTCTATGGATGTGCCCCCCCCCCCCCGGAGAGTTGATATCTGAATGCCTTGGGCCTTGGAGGCACTGTTGGTGCCAGAATTTCTCCACTGGAGGGGCTAGGACACAGTCTGGTGGAAAGGGAAGATAGAAATCTTGTTTTGTCTGGCAAGGACACTGATTTCACTTGTGTCGTATGCTCATCAAGGATGGCTTAGGGGAGAGGATAAGAAGTTGGGGTTGAGTGCCATGGATGTTTCTTAATCTGTGAGTGAGGGAATGGAGTCCATAAGTTTCGCCAATAACCAAACCAACTCTAACCTGAGGTGTTTTTGGAAGTGAGAATGTAGAGACAAATGAACAAAACACGAGGAGGTCCTGTGGAGTCTGTTGGGGAAACAAGCCCAAGTGTTACAATGTCTTGTCCAACAGCCACCTCCAGGTTCCTTTGTGAAAAGCCTGCTGGAGATGTGGTACATTTGCCTGGGGTGGATTGACTGGGCTGGCTAGTGTGGGTGAGAACTTGAGCTTCTAATCAAAAGGCATAGAAGTGGGGCCTAGACAGGAAAGGACCTCACTTCTCCAGGGACCTCTCAGGTCTGATGGGAGCTTGTTCTAGATCTATCTTCCTGGGAACCATGGTTAGGTGGTTAGGCTAGGACTAGAGGTATACTCATCTCTAGAAAGTGTGTTGAGGGCAGTCCCCAGGGATCCCAGGGGTGTGGCCATGTTTTGGAGCATGAAGTTTGGTGGGTGTGTGACCTGGTGTCTAGGCATCTTCTTCTGGGATCAAAGGGGTGGGGGAGGAAGGGGTGCAGTGTAAGGGGAAAGCCAGGGAATGACCCAGGCCTGACACAGAGGACTCAAGAGATGCTTGCTCCTTTGGATTGCTATGTGAGGCAGTAAAGGATGAGTTGAACCCAGAGGTGATGGAGTAATGGCAGAGAGTCTTTCAGAACACAGCCCTGGAAAAGCCTCATTTTGCCATACTCCAGGCTGGGTCCCAGGATCCAGCCCTCAGCCCTTCCCTGACTTACTCTCTGGAAAGTTTCTTCCTCTCTTAGAGTTTGAGGAATCATGAGTGCCATTTGCCAAATATTTCCAGTTCTCCATTCCAAGCATGTGGTAAGATTGTACTTCTGGGCACCGTTGTGGCTGGCTGGAGCCCAAGTGATCATTTATGGCCAATGAGCTGTAGACGAAAGGCGTATACGTCACTTCTGGTCCAGAGCATCTCGTTGCCAATACAAGACCCTTCAGAGCTCTCTTTCTGGCAATGGTTTAGGCAATGTTCAAGAAGATGGCTGATCTATTGGTTTAAGTTCCCAAGTGAGGAGATGTGGAGCAGAACTTCTAGCCATGGACCGATAGCATAGGGGGAAATAAACCTTTTTGTTTTAAACCACTTCTTTCTATCAATCTTACCTCACTGAAGATCCAGTTGTCTTGTGGACTCCCAGGTTTCACTGTTCCACAATATTGCAAGACCTGCTTTCTTTCTTCTTTTTTTCAAGACTCTGCACCACTTGATTTACTTCTGTCCTCCTCTGTCCTGCTCTCTCTTTTCCGGGTTCCTATTCTTTGCAAACATATTCCTGGATCCCAGTGCTACCTTGTCCCACCTTAGCTCCATCTTCAGGGTCCCTAAAGTGCCCTCTTTGACCATGAAGATAAGTGGGTTCTCCTCAGGCAAGACTGTAGAGCTGGAGCAGGAGCACGCAGAGGGCATGTGGTAGCCAGCTTCCAAGATGGCTCTGGTGATGCCCACCGCCTGGCATTCAAACCCTTGTGCCATTTTCTTCCACCTGGTAACAGTGTAGGTCTGTGTGATCAATAGAATGGGGCAGAAGTGGTGGTAGGTCACTTCCAAGATTAGCTTATAAACAACTGCAATTTCTGCCTTGGTTACTCTTTCTCTCTTTTGATAATTCACTCTGGGGAAGGCCTGTCATGAGATACTATGGAGAGGTCCATGTGACAAGGAACTAAAGCCTCCTGCCCAATGAGTAAGCTTGATGCTCCAGACCCAATCAAGCCTCAAAGACTGCAGCCCGAGGTGATGCCTTGACTGCAGCCTTACGAAATGCCCCGATCTAGAACCACCTTGCTAAGCCTCTTCCGAATTCCTGATTCCATAATAAATGCTTAATGCTTTAAGCTAGTAAGTTTGGAATAACTCATTATGCAGCAATAAATAACTAATCCAGGCCAGGTGCTAGGGAGGTTGTGTTTTTGGATATCAAAGCACAGTATGATAATGATGGTACATCTGCTTGGCCTGGTTGTGTCACTTGCTCTGGGACAGATCTGTCCCATGCCTTTGTGCATGGTTGCTGAGGAACCTCTCAGGACAGCACTCAACCCAGGGGAGGAGAGGGCAGGAAATATGAACACAGCTTGGTGTCTATCACCTAGAAATGTTCTCTTAACCCAGTCCCAAGAGACTGCTCAAGCCTGTCTTGCGATGAACAAGGAGTTCTAAGCAAACACTGAAGCCATTTTACAAAGAATGTAAAACATTGGTGTACCAGCCACAATGCTTTGGGACACCTTTGTTCACCATGGAGAGAGAGAGAGAGCGCTGGTGTGACACCGGGAGAAACCCAGCACACCTGTGGTGGTGCTGGGTGCAAGGAGCTGCCTCAGAAGCCAGAGCCCTGTGGAGTAATGGATGTCAGAGATAGGTGAACAGAGATACCCCCGGGGGACACATTCCATAGGATTGAGGGCCTAAATTATCAAGGGGGAGCAATAAGCTGGTGAAATCAGAACTATTGCTGTTAAAGCATCTTCACTCAGGCTTGTAGCCTTGCAGGGCTTGGGGGAATTTTGGGGTTCAATAAAATTAACAACAAATACTGTTCTTCCTCTTATTAACCACTTGCTATGTCTGACTTCAGAGTAAATAGTTTATGTACATCATAATTTTCAAGCTCTGAAATAATCTATAAGGTGGATGTAACTTCCATTTTACAGATTAAGAAACTCACATTACATAACTTGTTTCCTCCAAGTACTTTTCCCAAAAGTCAAAGCAGGGACCACATGGGCAGACACCTTTCATTTTTTTTTAAGATTTTATTTATTAAACTGATGACAGAAATGAGAGAGTGAGAGAGAGAGAGAGAGCGCACAAGAGGGGGAGGGGCAGAGGGAGAGGAAGAAGGAGAAGCAGATTCCCCGCTGAGCAGGGAGTCTGATGTAGGACTTGATCCCAGGATCCTGGGATCATGACCTGAGCCAAAGGCAGACATTTCACCGACTGAGACACCCAGGCGCCCTGACACCTTCTATTTTTTTTTTTAAGATTTTATTTTATTTATTTATTTATTTATTTATTTATTTATTTATTTATTGGAGACACAGCAAGAGAGGGAACACAAGCAGGGGGAGTGGGAGAGGGAGAAGCAGGGAGCCCGAAGTGGGGCTCGATCCCAGTACCCCGGGATCATGAACTGAGCCCAAGGCAGATGCTTAACGACTGAGCCACTCAAGCATCCCGACACCTTCCACTGTTAAAGGCAGAGTCCTCTGGTCCCCTCATCTGACTGGAGGACCCAATTCCAGTTGTGTTATCAGTGACCTGCTTTTATACACGGAGTTAGCAAAATGTACAGATAATTTATAAGAGCTGTTGGCCAAATGCATTTGAGATGAAGTACGAACCTCCTGCACTTGAGCTCTCCACACGCAGCAGTCTCTACAGGTAGGAGTCAAATCCCTGGAAGCGATCTAGTTACAATGAATGAGGCCTCTGTCCCTTCAAGACTGAGTTCCAGGTAATGACAAAAGGAGAGGTGGGGAACAACAATGTGGATATGCTTACTACTCCTGAAAATACCCTGAAAAATGGTTATGATGGTAAATTTTATGTTATGTGGCTTTTTTTTACCATGATTAAAAATAAAAATTAAAAAAAGGGGATATGGGGAATTGTCATCAGTTAGTATATGGAATCTGCTAGAAGGAAATGACTTGCCTTGGGAGGTTTAGTGTGAGTCTGTGTGAGATGTGGATCAACAGGTGGAGAGGTGAGTGAGCAGGTGATACACTGTCAGGTCATGGCAAGAAAACCAGGTAAGACTAGCAAAGAAACTCCACCTGGATCCGGTACTTGTGAGGAGGGATTGGTAGTTAATCTTAAACTCCCAGTGTGGCTAGGACTGCTGTACATGAGTTACCCCCCCCCACTATATAATGTAATGTGTATTCCATTATAATGTATAACACATATGTGTAGTATGTAATATGTATACATGTATGTATATATATGTATACCTACATAATTAATAAATAGTAATATATGGTTGATAACATAGGATGGGTGCAGGTCTTTCAAATGACCCTTTTGTCACCTTTACAAAGTCCTGGGTCACAGAGGCCTTTCAGATTTGCTCCAGAGGGAGGCCTGCATAGGTGGACCCACAGCACGTAGTCAACATTCCAGGGCTGAGGGGGCATGTCCCAGATGAGCTGCCCCTGTTCCTATCTGGCCGGCCGACACGATAAACCCACAGAAGAGCACAGAAAGCCAGCAAGACAGGAACAGCCTTGTTCTTGATAATCTAGTGGGAAAATCTGGCTTCTTTCCTACCCTGACCTGGCTCTCAGAGAGAAGCCCAGTGGGTAATGAGGTAAGTGATGAGTCTGGGAATAGGTTTGTGAATCTTGGCTTCTTCCGAAAGGTTATGAGGGCTTGGGGCTGGAGTTGGGCAGTCGGGACGGGAGCCGTGGCTCCTTTTTGGCTCCCCGAGAAACGGCCATCCTTTAGAGAAACAGGGCTTGACTGAGGTGTGAAAGTGGAGTGACATCTGATTCCTAGAGCTTCTGAGCTCTCTCCTTTCTGCAAAGGCTCTGGGATGGTATCCTAGAGTATCCCTCCTATTTAGCTAGCTTTCCAACCCCCAAACCAGGGAGGAGCTCCACCTTTGACCATGCCACACCCAGCACAGGATTTGAGAACGGCTTCACACCCCCTTCCTTCTTCAACTCAGTCCACAACTGTCTCTTATCCTAGATTATAATTCCTATGAGGGCAGACACCATGTCTTATTCATCTTGGGAGCTCCTGGGGCTTCTCTTTCCCTCTGTCTCTCCTGTGCCTTGCATAATTTATAAATTAGAGGATCCCGGTGACCACTGGTTAAAAACCGCTGTCCCCAGATGTTACTCTGGGCTGTGCTGTCTTTTCCTCTTTGCCCTACAAAACCAAGGGCTGTGGCTTTATAAATTTATACTGTCAGCCAGAGTTCTTCAGCTGCACTTTTTATTTTATTTTATTTATTTATTTGCCAGAGAGAGAGAGAGAGAGAGCACAAGCAGGAGCAGCGGCAGACAGAGGGAGAAGCAGGCTCCCTGCTGAGCAAGGAGCCCAAAATGGGACTCGATCCCAGGACCCCGGGATCATGACCTGAGTTGAAGGTGGACACCTAATCGGCTGACCCACTCAGGCGTCCCTTCACTGCACTTTCCCTTAGTCTGTGGACTCTAGATTCTTGCTGGATTCCTCTCTGTCTGGCCATCTCCCAGATAAATCACAGCCAGCCATACCTGTGCTGCACCTCGCCCCAGAATATCCAGCTTGAGGGCAGAGTTAGAAGGGCCTTGGGAGAATATCCAGGAAGCCCTGTATTAAAGATGGGGGGAAAAAAACCCTGAGGGGAAAAGGGACTTGCCCAAGGTCATGGTTTTGAGTCTGGGCCGGAAGTCAGCTCTCCTGCCTCCTAGGAGTTCCAGGGCTCAGAATGCTGGCCTGGTGGCCTCCTTCTTCATGCCGCCTGATGTTTTGAAATGGCCTTTCTCTGATCCTCACCTTTTTGGCATCACATCTGGAAAGGCAGGTTGAGAGCTTGTCCAGGCCAAGAGTGTCTGCTCCAGGGCCTGAGAGAAAAGAGCTGGCCCGAGGGAGTGGGGATAAGAGCCAGTGGCCCTCTTGACATTCTCTCCATGCAAGTTTGACAATGAACCCAATGAACACATAGTGTCTTGCTCCAATTCACCCTGAACATGAACTCAGCAAAGTGTTCACAGCCGTTGGAACTCCCCGCCTATCCCATCTAACTGTCCTCTGGCAAAAGGACTGTTTTGTTTTTGTGGCCTTGTGGTAATGTTTTTCTCACCAGCAGAGGTTGGTTCCTGCCCGAGTCCTGCCCAAGGCCACCGGCTGCATGCCGGAGTGAGCCCAGGAGGAGAAGAAGGTGGTATTGCTGCTTAATAAAGCTCGTTGCCAAGCACTGCTCACTTGGTCCCCAGTGAATCCCTGGGTAACAGGCAGGGAAATCCTTATTAGTCCCTAGTTTGTAGAAGACATTATGGCCCAGAGAGGATGAATGATTAACCCGAGGCCACACAACCAGTGAATTACTGATTGGGGAAATTTGTAATGCTCAAATTCTAGCTCTGCTATTTGTTAGGAAGACCATTTGAATCTAGGCTCCCTGCTCACTAGTTGTGGGATCTTGAGTATTATTTAACCACTCTGCCTCAGTTTCCTCACTTCTTTTTATTTATTTCCTTTTTTTTAAGGACTTTATTTATTTGAGAGAGAGAGAGATAGCGAGCCAGGAGGAGAGAGAGAAGCAGGCTCTGACGCATGGCTCGATCCCAGGACCCCGGGATCATGACCTGAGCCAAAAGCAGACGCTTAACTGACTGAGCCACCCAGTGACCCCTGTTTCCTCACTTTTAAAATAAAGGACATAGCATGTCCCTCATTGGAATGTTGGGGGATTAAACGAGCCAATATATTGTAAAGTACTTCCCACCTGCCTGGCAGTCAGTAAGTGCTGAATAAGCTAGAAATTGTTGTTATTGTCAAGTCTGGCTCTCTTGTGGCTCAGATGAGCAAAAGTCATAGTGCTGCAAAAAAGCCTTAGAGATAATCCAGTTTGTTCACTCATTTAATTTTGTTATTATTTTTAAAGCCTGACATTTGAAGATAATCATATAAAATTATTCTTGTGATGTATAGTAATTAGGCACACAAGATCAGAGGTTCACGTAAATGGTTGAAATTATTATGTTTATGTAGCCAAAAAATTTTGAAATTTTTCCCTTTTTTTGTTATTCTTTGGAGTCTATAATAGACATCCATGTTAACACATTTCTCCATTACATGCACGATTTAATCCTGATTATATGCACTGACAATGACTCATATTAAGAGACAAAAATAGAAAAAAACAGTATTACTCACAATATTCGGGAAGCGGGGGGAGGCGAAATGGGAGGAAGTGTAAGGGTGTTAATTTCCTTATCTTTCATAGCAGCCAATCAGTTGCTAGATACTGTCTAAAATTGAAGCATATTTTAAAAAACATAGTGATTCCAGCCTCTTAGTATTTTTTATAATATATTTTCTTAACCTTAGAGGTATCTTTGAAAAATAATATCTCTTGTGGAGAATAAAGGAAGTCAAACAATTCTATTAGCTTTTCTTTAGTGTCATTGTCTTTTTTTACATTCAAGGAAAATTAACTTTTATACCTTTTTTAAATTTTTATTTTTTAAGTGATCTCTACACCCAACATGGAGTTTGAACTCATGACCCTGTGACATGCTCTACTGGCTGAGTCAGTCAGGTTCCTCTCCCCCCCCCTTTTTTTTTTAAGATTTTATTTATTTATTTGAGAGAGAGAGAGAACAAGTAGGGGGAGCAGCAGAGGTATAGGAGATGCAGACTCCCTGCTGAGCAGGGAGCCTAATGCTGGGCTTGATCCCAGGACCCCGGGATCGTGACCTCGGCTGAAGGCAGAGGCTTAACTGACTGAGCCACCCAGGTGCCCCACCAGTGAGGTGCCTCTCCTTTTATTAAATAGTATATAAAGTATAATCTCTTTTTAATCAACTATTTCTTTATATTCATTCATCAATCCACCCATCCACCCATCCATCCATCCATCCATCCAACTATCCATCCACTCTCCCTTATGGGTTATCTGACTATCTGTCTTTCTCTCCCTATATAGAAGGACAGAGCTATCTGCAATGAAGTTCACTTGTGCTGGCTATGACTATTTTGAAGTGGTGGGATCTTGAAGATTTTTAAATATCTTTTTTGTGCTCTTCAACATTGTGTGAATTCTTTATAATAAGCATGTATCATTTTTTCTCTAAAAAATAGTTTATTAATAAGAAGTCCTTCATATTATAAGAACAATATATTGTCAATGTAGAAAAGTTGGAGAATATAACTAAATAAGAAAAATAAAACTTACCCACAATCTTATCATTCTTTCCTACCGTTTTTCATACATGTTGGTACACGTTTTGTGTATACACATTGTTTTGTTACAAAGATGGGATCATGGTATATGTAATTAGTTTTTGTTTTCAGTTAACGATACGTCTTTAAAGGCATGTATCATTTTTATAAAAATAAAGTCTAATCTGTAAAAAAGAGAGTCAGACAATGCTTTAAGATTTCCCCAACATTTGGAGTTTCCTTGCCCTTGCCACTCACCCCCCCCATTATACTCCAGAACAAAGGATTTCAGGCTCATATAATACCCACAGTGGTCACACTCCAGGCACCCGTTCCCAGAGTTTACATCAGGGGTCCTTAGTGTTGGAGAACTTGAGTGGCAGAAACCCTTTGCAAAAAGACTGTACATAGGGGCGCCTGGGTGGCTCAGTTGTTAAGCGCCTGCCTTTGGCTCAGGTCATGATCCCAGGGTCCTGGGATCAAGCCCCACATCAGGTTCCCTGCTCAGCGGGAAGTCTGCTTCTCCCTCTCACACTCCCCCCTGCTTGTGTTCCCTCTCTCGCTGTGTCTCTCTCTGTCAAATAAATAAATAAGTAAATCTTAAAAAAAATAAAGTCTGTGAATAGCCTGGTAGGGAGGCATATAACTGAGGGAAGATGGCCAAGGACAGGGAGACAGGAAAAGGGCTCTGATTTCCAGGCATTTCTTCATTTTACATATGATGAGACCAAGCCTAGAGAAGAGTGACTTGTTCAGAGCCAGCCAGCCTGTCACATACATCCAAGGCAATCGGTTGCCCCTTCAATTGCAATCAATTATTTTCTCCAAGGCCTACAAGTATGGAGAGATGGTAGGGCCTCAGGTCCTTACTCTTGGAGTGGAAAATAGAGAAGGAAGGGGAATTTCAGGGTGTTTTAGAGGGAAGGTGTGGGTAGCTCTCCCTCTAGCAGCTAGTCCTGTTTTCCTATTAGGTCTGCCATAATTAGCATCTGTAGGGAATGCAAGACCCCCTGGAGGCATCTATAGCAGCTACTGCACTGAATGTTTAGAATCAGAGGAAAGGTGTCTTGGGCAGATATGTCTGGATTTGAGTGGAGAAGATTCAGAAGACTTTGGTAACTGATTATTGTCTTCCCTATTCCAACAAGGAGACATTGGCCTATGTTTACCTACGTTCTCATAGTACTTTATATTTCTTTGGGGATGGAATAGTGGTAGGGGTGTGGAGGGGGTTCTTTCACAACTCTTGAGGAGGGCAGCCCCAGTCCAACTCTAGGGTATCGTCAGCACCTCCTTGGTGGACAGCTCCACAGCAGCCACCAGAATCTCTCAACGGGGCCACTGCACCACTGGTGTTCTCTGAATGATGGCTTGTCTTTCTCTTGTTATTTCTCCTTTCTTTTTTAAGAAAATTCACTTTGTTGTGAGGGGACTTCAATTCAAGTGATTTTATTCTTTAAAACACACAAGACAATGTATAAAAAGGAATATCAAGTTGTTCTGAATAAAGGATTCCTTTGGCTAAATATAACAGTCTGAGTGATTGAACTAGAAACAGCTCAGGCGTGTGTGTGTGTGTGTGTGTGTGTGTGTGTGTGTGTGTGTGTGTGTGTCATAACTCAGGAATCTTTTGTAATAGGACTTTTAGATCCAAACCAACATCAAGGACACATCATCTTACAAAAATTGTTTTGGGCTACTTCCCAGTGTTAATGCAATATGGGAGAGGTTAGTTAGACACTGAAATCTTAGAATTTCAAGGATTTTTAAATATTTTAAGGCTAGCACTTATAATATTTGAAATCTGGGCTGTCTCAGAAAACCCAAAATTATGATTATCATGCCCATAACCAGCAGTCTAGAATGACTCAGGTAGAAGAGAGAAGTCTAACTGGAAAGGGAGGTCTTGGAATTATGAACACCCTGTTGAGGGGGGGAACTTGATGATGTACAGAGATTTCTCTGCTAAGAGTGAACAGAAAGCTTTGAAAAAGTGTGATTCCAGGGGCGCCTTGGTGGCTCAGTCGTTAAGCGGCTGCCTTCTGCTCAGGTCATGACCCCAGGGTCCTGGAATCGAGCCCTGCATCAGGCTCCCTGCTCGGCAGGAAGCCTGCTTCTCCCTCTCCCACTCCCCCTGTTTGTGTTTCCTCTCTCGCTGTGTCTGTCTCTGTCAAATAAATAAATAAAATCTTTAAAAAAAAGTGTGATTCCATCTATTGCTTCACTTAATAGAGGTAGAACATGGCTACTGAAGCCTGTAGGAAGGTTTGTGTATGTGGCCAGGTCGGGTGCTGGCAGGAGAGGCTGCTTGACTTCCATTAGGCTCCTTATAAAGCCGCCGCTACCTGGGGAAGTCACTGTGGCCCAGCTTGGTGGGCTTAAAAATGCAATTTTTGTCAACACTGAGAGTGGCTCTATTTCACCCACAACGAGGTTTCAATGTCCAAGCTTGCAACAGCTTGTTTTGCAAACAATTTGCCTGCTGTTTATTGGCAATGAGAAAACAGAACTCCTTGGGGACTGGACATTTGCTTCTAGTCAGTATCCCCTCTTTTTCTTTAGAAAAACCATCAGGGAATCCAGGTTATAATCAGAAGGTTGCTTGGTGAGCTTGAAATCAGAATAAGGGGAGGTTGATTTATGATGGTGGGGTTTGATGGCAACAGGTCTGATCGGCCATTCCTCTCACATGCAAGATGGAGGAAGACCTGCCACTGAAGCTGGATACGTTTAGGCCTTGGGTCAAGGAACTGACTCTCTTTTGGGTACCTCCAAAAGGAAACCCTGAAACGAGGATTTGAGTGCAAGTAGTTTATTTGGGAGGTGGTTCCAGGAAACAACGGCGGCAGGCTAGGGAGGTGAAACAGAGGAGGGAAGGAAGCCAATACAGATGTGTTATCAATAAGTTACCATCACGGGCAACTGGAACTTAACCTCACAGTGTACAATATGCATCTCATGGTTAACTTAGCCTAGGGTAAGAGATCTGGGCTCTTTATCCAACAACCCTCATAAGTCATTGGTTGAGCGATGACCCTGACCACAGGACTGGGTTGATTAGTTAATTTGCCAACATATCCATCCCACTTGATATGCAGACAGAATGAGCTCTAGAGGTCAGAAAAAGTCCTGGGGTCAAGAGACACAGGTGTGGCAGTTAGAAGACAGTCTGGTAGGCACCAAAATGAATAGGGCTGAGGGGATAGAATTGGGGGCCTGGGGAACATATGCTACACCCTCTGTCCATCCTCATATTGTGGATACTACCTCTGTTTCCTTTCATATTCATCCTTTTTTGACTGTTTTTGTATCACTGACCAATAACCCTTTATGATTGCTTCATTCTTTTTATTTTTAAAATAAGTCTGTTAAATCCAATAAATTAGATTTTGCTTTTCCTACTTCTGACCCCAGAATTAGTCTAGGAATATTTCTTTTTATGTGTTTCTATTTTTATTTAGAATGTAGGAGTTTTAATAGTTTAGTTAGAATTTGGGAAGTGCCTTGCTGATGACCATATGTACTGCTTCCAGGAGGTGGGGGTGGGGCCGAGGAGAAACACATCATAATCAGAAAAAGAGGAACATTTAAGAAACAGATTATTTGATGTGTTCTGAATTTTTTTATGGAACTTGACCGCTGATTCTTGAGTTCATCTGGAAGAGAAAGAACACAAGCTTAGCCAAGAACATTTTGAAAAAAAACAATGGTGAAAAATTTGCCCTATCAAATATCAAAATATACTATAAAGCTACAGTGATTAAAACACTGTGGTTTGGGCACAAGAATAGACAATTCAGTGGAACGGAATACAGTCCAGAAACAGAGTCATCTCTGTGTGGGAGTTTAGTATATGATGACAATGGTATTTCAAATGAGAGGATAAAGGGAAGGGAATAAGTGTGAATTATAAAATGGTGTTATTAGATATTCCAAAGATAATTCTTTGGAAAAGAATTAAGTTAGATTTTTATCCCACACGTATACGAAAATGAAATTCAAATGGATGTAATACTGAAGAACAAATTAAAACAGTTTAGAACAAAATATATGAAAGTATTTTTTTAATCTTGTGGGGGGAGGGCCATTTTAAATAAGACACAAAAATTTAGGAGTCTGGAAGAGGCCTGGAGATTTGAGTAATAGTTCAGTGCAAGCCAAAACAGCATCAATGAGTTACAAACGCAAAAGAAATTCTCTGGAATTCTGTCCCCCTCTCTCGAGTTCTTGTCTTTCAACTCTTCTCAGTCCCTGCCACCTTCCCGAGTCCCTGGCTCTCCCTCTCCAAGCCTCTCATTCCTCCTCCTTGGGTTTCTCCCTTTCACCCCGCTTCTCGTCTCTGAGTTTGTCTCTTAGTCCATTTCCTCAAGAAAAACCAACAAGTCCCGGACAGACAAACAGGAAAGCATAGACTGAAGAAGCAATAAGAAAAAAAAAAAGTTGGGCGGAGGAAAGATGTGCAGTAAATACATAACAAAATATTACGATTTGCAAAGTATATATGGCAACAATAAGTCTATAAGAAAGGCTAAGGTGTTGTTAGAAAATTAGGATATAAAATAAAGCATCTCCAATTCAAAGATCTTAAAATGTAAGTAGGTTGGGGGGTGCACCGGCGCACCCTGAACCCTCCTTCGGAGCAGGGCACATCTCTTCCAGTTCTGGGACTCTCGGCGCCTCGTGGCTCTCAGCTGAGTGTCCCTATAGGAATTGTCATTCACGTGGAACAAAAAGACATTCTGTGGTTCCTAGGACAGCAGTCACACAGAAGTCTGACATACACAAAAAATGGAGTCATTGTCTGTCATTTTTAAATAAGCCGCCACCACAATTGTCGATTTCCTAAATGTAACTTCAGTCTTTTTAATTGAAAAACTTAATTCTCTTCCCATATAAAAATGTGAATGACCTAATTCGCATTTATGTGGATTACATTTTATTGTCTAAATCAAGCCCCGTTTTGGTATCTGCTTGCTTTTATGTCAGCCTATGAGATGATTGGGAAATTTGCCCTGCCTTCCTTATTCTCTCGGCAGGAGGTCTGACCCCTGTCCGGGCTACCCTGCTGCCATACATGCTGGTACCCGAGGGCCAGGAGAGTGCGCAGCAGCTGACTGCTTCTCTGGGGTCTGACTGGCCTCAGAACATAGAAGCACCATGTGGACTGGAGCAGAACTGCCGTGATGGGAGTTGGTCAAAGGGAAATGTCCCTGACAGCAACAACAACAGCTGGAGTTGTAATTGTGATTCTTTGGCAGCTCTTCGAGCCCATGTACTCATCCTCCCACATTGCTTCCCCCCATTTGCAATGTGATAGGATGTTTACTGCCCACCTTAAGCAGCTGAGGTCCAGAAAGGCCAAGGATCTCAGCAAGGAGGACAACAGCAGGGCTTGAACCCAAACGTCAGACTACACATATTCCTGAAGGAGGGCATGGCCCCCCCTCCCCAAAAGCCCTCCCTTCTTCTTTGTTCCTAAAGGCCCTTGTACATTCCCGGTAATTTCAGATTGGAAGTGTCCCTGTAACTCTTGGACTATTCCTGTGATGCGTGGGTGGGTGTGAGGTGGTTACACTCCACCATCAGACATACCTCTTACTGTCAGGGGCTCATGTACACCTGTAGAGTCTAGAGCATGCAGCAAAAGATTTGTTAATTTTCTCATCAAATAATTCATGGGTCCAGACAGAGGTAGCCTGAGATATGAAAATGGGAGTTCCCTTTGCTCTCTTCACTTCCCTTATGGCCCTAATTCTTTTTTCCACTTCTTGGCCTCCCCCACGGTCTGGACTCCATTCTAGAACTGTTGGCATCCTACCCTGAGATCTTCCGGTTTTAATGTCTTTCAAAATCATCAGATAGAAGCATCCATAAAACAAGTCATCCTCTTTCTTGTATTGATTGTCTTCCATAACCTGGGGTTTTTATGCCAACAGAGCTTCTGTCCCTCTACTGTGACTATCACAAGCTTTCCCCACAAGAGATGTTGGGGTTATGAGTAGGTAAGAAGTGGAGGAGGGGAAAGAAAGCCTCCTGCTGCTCTTGTATCTGCTGGGGTGGTCTCCTTCCCAGATGGTGGGCTCCTTGAGGGCAGGGATGCGCCACCATCCCTCCTAGCCTACGCTAAGCACAGAGTCTGCTGCAAAGTAAAAAGTCCAATGAACATTGGATGACTGAAAACACTCAGGCTAGAGAGAAGCAGATCCCAACAGCATTCTGGAAACCCACACCTCCTCCACACGTGGCTGGGGTGCCTTCTTTTCCTTCATCCATTCAGTGACATTAACAATATCTTCACCAGCTCCGGGTCAGAGAGAACAAAGCTCCATCCTTCACCTCAAGGAGCTTCCAAACTGCTCTGGAGGTATCAGGCTCCAAAGCCAAACAATCACAGCACTATCTTATTATTACCAGGACTGGGGTTGACACAGGACATGGTGGGAGCTCAGAGCAAGGGCCTCCATCCAGATTGGTGGGGGGGATTTGGGGAAGGCTTGAAGTTCTTTCTAGAAGCTAAGATCCTGGTCAGAGACAGGGAGGGCGAGGGGAGCCAGCAGAGAGGGAGCTGGCCTGCACTGGGGCCAACAAAAAACTTGGCTAGGTCAGGAAGGGGAGTGAGAAGCCTCAAATGTAGCTTTGACACTGTTTTTCTTTCTTCTGGAGAGCTGCCACGTGCTGCCACAGAGAGAGCATTTCACGGGTAGATGCATATTATTGCAATGTGTTTATCTAGGAAACCAGAGCCCAGCTCCAGCATCTGGTTTTCAGCACAATCCTGAATGAAGTCCAACTTTCCAGTTGGGTTAATGAAAAGAAAACTTGGGAAGTTGTGGGCTGGCTGCAGCAGGGGCTGAGTCCTGGGCTCACACAGGGTCACGGGTTGCAGGGCCGGAAGGGCTTGGGCAGGTCATGGATTTGTTGTGGGCGGGCCATGAGGCCGGCACCAAAGACAACCTTGCACAGGGAGGGAGAACTGCCTGGACTGGCCCTGAGGAACACGCCTCGTGCAGGAATGGATGTTTGTGGATTCTATCTGTCTCAACCCGACAAAAGTGGACCAAGCGCCTACTGTGGCCAAAGGACTGGCCTGGGTGGTGCAGTGGGGGTGAGATGCTGATGTGAACTTGAGCCTGACTCTAGCCTGCTGAAGCACAGACCAGTGGGGGAGAGGCCTGAGCAGACGAGCTGACAGAGGAGCAGGATCTGATGACAGCCCCCGTCAGCGCTCACCACTTTGAAGCTATCATGAGGCTTGGGATCAAAGAGGGACCCGTTTTTAAAAGCCAGGCTTCAGAGAGACCTGGAACCCACCACAGAATATCCACGGGCTCTCTCTGCCCCTCATGTCTGCAGGCTTGCATATTTGCTTCATTCTCCTGTCTCGCCGCGGAGTGGGTTTCTCTGCTCTCCAGACTGCGTGGCAAGAAAACACGATTTCCCCATAGCTTCTGAGCTCCCATGAGCCTCTTTCTCTCTTGCTCTCTCTTCCTTCCCCAATTTCAAATTCCTTGGGAAAAGGCTGTAATGGGCCCTGCTGGTGAGAGGCTCGCTCTTGGTAAAAATCAACTATGGCTAGGGATCTTAGTTAGTCACATCTGTAAACGCTGCTAAGGGGAGCCCAACCTGAGATCCCATGCCCAAGACTCTTTTTCATATCAAAGTCTTTACAGTAGGACACAGATCACAAATAGCTTCTCCTCTGACCCCAACTCTACCTTCGTGAGGGAGACAGGGCAGGGAAATGGAAGCTCGCCTGTTAGTGTCAGAAACAGGGCTGGACCCAGAGCTCCTAACTCCCAGCCCAGTGCTCTTTCCACTACACACTGTTCCTTTGGTCCTGATGTGAAGCCAGCAATTGTGAAATAGATTTTGCCTATGCAGTTTCCCCTCGGGAACAACTGCAGAATGAACAGTGTTGATTAGAGAGAATTTTGTTGGCAGGCCTTGGAGTGAGCTGGGAGCCAAATACCAGTGGTGTGGCTAGTTGGGACCCAGAAGGTGTGTGTCATAGGTTCCTGATAGGGTGACCTCACACAAGGGTGTGAGGATCCTGGGGGAGGGACGGCCCTTAACTCTTATCTTCTTTACCTTTACCTGGAGGCTGCTTCTTAAGACAGAATGTAGGAAAGGCCAGGGCAAGACAAGGAGGAGGTGCCTCTTTCTCCTGAGTTCTGGCTCAAACTAGAGAATCAGAGAGTCATAAAATGGCCTTTGGTGGAGAAGCCTTTTCCTGAGGCGACAGAGGAGAGTGCTCAAGCCAGGCCAGAGAGCTAGCTCCTGAAGGACCCCAAGGGGAAAAAAATTTGGTGTCTCCTGGTCATCCTTCAAACCTCCTGGCAATGACATTTTTCTTTCATTTCCCCTCTTGGTGTGGAAAGTAATGCTAAGGTTCTCAAGGATGCTGTCAGTTTCATGGACGCCTTGCTGCTCCTGCTTCGATCTCTCCAGAACTTCATGATTGCGGTCACTGATGTTACCATTTCCAGGCCTGAGCCCATCCCAGGACCTAAGCCAATACTGATGGGAGCCTCAGTCCTCATTCCATGGGGCTTGAAATCATTTTCTTATCAGTAGACTTGGTGTGGGGAGCATCAGGCTGGGACCCTGGTTGGGCTCTTCCAGCCTTACTGTGTTGGTATCTCCATAGACTGGGCTGCTACCTTGGTCCCTTCTTCCTCGTTCACTTGGTTATACTTGGCTGTACCCAAACTGCCTGGGGCTATATACTCACTTACAAACTTTGAACCTGCTCTCCATTTTTCCGACCACTGATGAATGGAATCCTGCGCATCACGATGCAGCTCTGCCTGGTTCCATGTTCCTCTCATCTCTGTCATTACTGCCTCCTGGACAGGCTGTCTTTAATACTAAGGCCAACCAGCAATGCCCTCTGAACTGTGCACTCCCCCATTTTGTAGCTGGGTTGGAACCCCTAGCTCAGCGTTGATGAGGAGGCTCTCTCCTTTTTCTCTTGTTCCTCCCCGTGGCCCCGCTTCCTTCTGGGGGTCCATTCTAGGGACACTTGGCTTGGGCTGTTTTTCCTGTCCCACTGGCTCCTGCACTGGTCTTCTCGCCTTTCCATTTGTGTCTCTTCCGTTGGTTGCAAGGGTTGTTGGGAATCAGTGGGCAGCAGACCTTCCCCGGGAGACAGA
The DNA here is from genome assembly GCF_003265705.2 of Callorhinus ursinus. Lineage (NCBI taxonomy): Eukaryota > Metazoa > Chordata > Mammalia > Carnivora > Otariidae > Callorhinus > Callorhinus ursinus. The sequence continues at coordinate 6,992,648 of NW_027397111.1, read as the reverse complement.
TCTCTGAGTGTACCAAGAATCAAGACTGTCATGTAAATATGTCCAGAGTATTATGGATCATCCTGCATCAGCTCATCAACCAACAGGATTAACCTGAATGTGAGCAGCTCTGCCCAAGGTGAAGAAGGAGAAAAGCAGACTATATTCTTCATTCTTTTGATTTTAATTCTCCTTCCCATGATGCAGGTAGGTATTACCTGAGCACACTCACAGTTGACATTTCCTAGCCTCTTTCTCAATGCAGGTACTGAAATGACATTGTTTACATCTTTGAACTTGGGTCTATTGAAGTTTCCTGCAGGTGCAGGGTCTGTTCTGGGTCATCACCTCACCTTTCTTAGATATGGTTTCTATAGCTTTTGCCCAAGACTGAAACTCCCTCATTCACCTACCCACCCACCCACCCACCCACCCACCCATCCATCCTATCATTCAGTAAGTGCTTCTGCCAGATTCTGTACTAGCCAATGAGAACACAGCAGTAAACAAGCCATGCTTTCTTCCCTCAAGGAGCTTGGTGCCCTGTCTCTGTCTCCCCAGCACCTCTCACCTGGAGTCACTGATGGGTCTACCTCTAGGCCTGAGCTCATTCTTGTGGGGATGACAGACAAAAGTGGGGGAGACGGATGATAAACACGTAAACATAGAATTAACTGCTAATTGGAGGAAACATTGTATGGGAAATAAATGGGACCGCCAAAGAGAACAAGGAACTAGAGGGAGGACGTATTTAGAAAGGATGTGGAGAGTAGGCTTTCTGAGGAAGTGACCTTTAAGCTGAGATCTGAAGGATATTGTAGAGCGATAAAAATGTACAGACAGCAGGATATTAAAAAAATGCCAGGGCCCTGAGGTGGGAAAGAAAATGTATTCCAGGAATGGAAAGGCAGTGCGGCCTAAGAACGTACAGCAAATGAGAAAAGTGGCATGAAATGAGACCAGGGAGGCAGGCAAGAGACATACAAATGCCTACTTTTTTGGCTATGGTGAGGAAGCTGGAGGGGGACACGACTTAAATCAGGGTTGATATCATCTGGTTTATATTTTTTAAATGTATATTACAGAAAAAAAGAATACAAAATATAAACTAAAATATACATTTTTAAATATAAACTATTCTAACTGCGATGTGGAAAACAGATTGGAGAGGGGTCACGTGGAAGCAAGAGACCAAGTAGGAACAACCATAGTCTTTCAGCTGAGAGGTGATGGTGGCTTGATCCGATGTCATGGCATTGAAGATGCATTTTGGATATAGAACAAGAAGATCAAGTGTTGTAGGTGAGGGAGACTCCATATATGGCTCCCCTGTTTCTGGCTTCAAAAACTGGGTGAATAATGGTGCCATTAACTGGGAGATATGGAGACAGCAAGGAGAGAAGCTTCAGAGATTGGGGGAGGAAATCCAGAGTTCAGACTTGGACATGTTAAGATTTATTTATTATTTGATGGGGGAGGGGCAGAGAAAGGGGGGGAAGGAGAGAGAATCTCAAGCAGACTCCCTGCTGAGTGCAGAGCCCCATGCAGACCTCGATGTGGGGCTCGATCTCACGACACTGAGATCATGACCTGAGCCAAAATCACGAGTTGGATGCTTAACTGACTGAGCCACCCACGTGCCTTAGACTTGGGCATGTTAAGTTAAGCTCTCCATTAGACATCCAAGTGGGTCAAGTAGGCAGTTGGATAAATGAGACTGTAACTCACCCAAGAGTTAAATAAATCGGAATTGTCAGCATACAGAGAATAGATAAGACGGGAGGGACACCTTCTTATCTGCTTTCCTTGGAGCTTTGCACAGGGCACATATCTTTCATGCTGTCTTGAGGAAAGAGGTCAGGGGTGGGGGTCCCAGAAGACCCTTCTAATAGAAGTGAGAGCGCTTGGGTCCCTTCAGGACTATGCCAGGACTATGCAAGAATAATGATTCAATTGGGGCAGGAGAATTTTCTCTTCTCCACTGGGACCAGGCTTTCCTAGGATTGTTCTAAATTCCACTGATTATTTTTTTGCTTTGCTCTGGAAACCACTACTTTTTATGTAAGCCCTTTCAGAAAGTGACAAATCATGGAAAAATTCTCTTGAATTTGGATTCAGCAAAAGCAGAGATGGCACATCTTGCTCTGTGGTGTGGAGGACATCCCGAGGATGTACCACAGGCAAAAGAGCTGGGAAGTGGATGCAGGTGGCCAAGCTGAGTCATCGCAATTCTTCACCCTTGAGAAACCCGTGCAGAGCTTCATGCAATGTGGAGGGATGGTGGGGTGGGGTGGGGGGGACCCTCGGACATATCTGATATCCTTGAATTGGAAAGGGAGGAGAAAATGTCATTTCTGTGGGACAGAAGGACATGGCGTGGTTCTCTAGCCTCCAGGAGGAGTGTTTCCTGCCTGGGGCTCTGGTCTCTCCCTATGGCTGAGCCCTCTGGGACAGAAGACTATGCCTGGACCTCAGGGACCCTCTAGTAGAGTTTCCTGTTGCCATCATTTTTTTTAAAAAAAGATTTTATTTATTTATTTGACACACACAGAGAGAGCACAAGCAGGGTGAGCGGGAGAGGGAGACGCAGGCTCCCTTCTGAGCAGGGAGCCTGAAGTGGAACTCTGTCCCAGGACCCTGGGATCATGACCTGAGCCAAAGGCAGATGCTTAACCGACTGAGCCACCCAGGCGCCCCCTGCTGCCATCATTCTTAATTTTAGAGGTCACATTTGGGAAAGCTGAGTCCTTTCCCTGATGCCCACATGCAGAGTTTCCTGAGAGACCTCTTCAAGGGTGAAGTCTTTAAATCCTGCCCCTGCTCTTGCTCATAATTTCTTTGATTTATTTCTCCCTTTCTCTCTGTTTCTTATCCCTTCTCATATCTTTGTTTCCTGACTCTTCACCTCATTATGGAAGTCGTGTGCAGGGGGTGATAGAATGGCCATGGCTGTAGAATCCTGACAGTGGGAACAGAAAGAAAGGAAGGACTAGAGAAGCTTCTGTGTGCCCTGACCCGAGAAGGAACTTCTTCAAGCCTCAAGGCTGCGATACTCAGTAATCAAGGAGGAGACGCAGGGTGGAGATGAACACTCTGGTGGGCAGGGAGAAGGGGAGCAGCTGTCTCCATGGGCACATATGTTAGAAGACAGTTTTTTGTTTTTAAAGATTTTATTTATTTATTTGAGAGAGACAGAGAGAGATGAGCACCAGCATGGGCGGGGAGGGAGAGTAGACTCGCCCCTGAGCAGGGAGCCCGATGTGGCACTCGATCCCAGGACCCCGGGATCATGACCCAAGTGGAAGGCAGACGCTTAATGGACTGAGCCACCCAGGCGTCCCTAGAAGACAGTTTTCAAGGTGGTATGTTGAGACGACAAGATTATAATGCAGAAAGGTTAGTGGAAGCCATGTCGAAAGCACAAGCGTAAATTTGTAGAGATGATAGTCAAAGTGTGGCCCCCTGGTGGTCCTTCTCCCTCACTACCTTTCTCCAATTGCCAAGTGGTTCTCCCTAAGGTGGAACCCTGTCCCGTTTCTGAGGATAAGACAATGCAACTGGAGGCCAAGCAATGGCTGTGGAGCATTCAGTCACAGAGGTGCCCAGGAAGTGGTGGCACAGAGCTCTAGACAGTAACACCACACCTCCCCTTTCCTTTATTGTTCACCTCTTCTGAGATTTATGGAGTTAATACATCAACCCTGGACAAACACTCCATTGGCTTCTTCATCTTTCTCAGAGTAAAATCCAAAGTTTTTATCACAGACTTATGATCCTATCTGACTTGGTCTCCCACAACTTCTACTATACTCTGTCTTGCTCACTTTACTGAGCCATATTGGCCTTCTTGCTACTCACGCATGTCGGCACGCCATGCCTCAAGGTCTTCGCATTTGCTGTTCCCCTTGCTTGAAAAGCTCTTCTTTCAAAGACCTGCCTGGCTCACTCCCTCACTACCTTCAGGCCTCTGTTCAAATGCTACCTTCACAAAAAGACTTTCTGCAGGCATTCTACATAAATTAGACACCTTCCTCATGTGCTGTCTCCATCCTCATACCATGCTTAATTTTTCTTCCTAGCTCTTGATCATCCTGTAAAATATTATACCTATCTGTTTCTTGTCTGTTTTTCTATCCTTGAATGTAATTTTTTTTTTGTTCACTGCTGCATTCCCAAAGCCTAAAATAGTGTCTGGAATGTGTAGAAATTCAATAAATATTTGTGGAGTGAGTGCATGAGTGACTAAATCTGATGAGAACAGAGGTTTTGGTGACTCTTCGGCATTGATATGTAATCTACAGAGTGACTGTTTGTTACACTTATCAACATTTTCTTTAAATTAGATCCATTTTCTCATAATCTTGTCTCATCAGTACAAGGGACCTCCTCAGTGTTGGGTCACGAGCCAATCTATTCCTGGAAGGATTGCAAGGAAGCAGGACGGGCCAGCAGGGTGATGCTCAAGTTGGATCCTTGGTGCCAGAGAAGAAGGCCACAGTACTGCCAGGGCCTCCACAGTCATCTCACACTTATTTGAATTTCCCCGGGAAGGAAGCCTGGGCCATGTCCTTCTTTGGATGAACCGGAGAGAAGGGCTGTATTAGTCAGGGTTTTCTAGAGGAAATAAAATCAAGAGGACACACACACACACACACACACACACACACACACACACAACCATATCAGTCTATCATCTACCTCTCTATCTACCTATCTATCATCTATCTATATCAGAAAGCTGGGTGAAGCTTGCACAGGACCTGGGTAAGACTGGACAGGGGGAGTCAGCTGGGAGGAAAGAACGGGAGATGAGAGAGGTACAGATTTGAAGGAAGAGAAATTGATGGAATGTCCGTGGATTGACCACTGCCTCAGGAGAGTAGATGGAGAGGACATTCTGAAAATACTGAGGTTGGCAAAGGATGCTTTGGGGGCTTGAAGGGAGAAGAGAAGGGCGGTTTGTTGGCTAGAAAAGTGGGGACACCTTGGGGTTGAATGAGGGTCTTCAGGAAGGCTCCCTGGTAAATGGAGATCATGACTCTGCAGTGGGACCAAACTTCTGTAAGTGACCCTCCTGCAATCCTCACTGACAAAGGTCTGGGGATCAGGGAAGAGGGGACTGGAAGTCAGGGAAGCCAGAAGATGCATGATTGACCTGCACTGGGAGAACTGGGAGAGGTCCAGAGCCTGGAGGTCATCCGGAGGCTCAGGGGCAGGCTGGGTAGAAATAAGAGGTAGGGCTGGAGGCTGTGCTCTGGAAGGGGGGCTCCAGAGCTGGTGGAGATGACAGGTTTCCTCATGGTGACTGTGTCCTCTGGCCCCGTGTGTGCTCTTTCCTGAGCTAAAACACCCCTGCCTCTGACATATCCTGGCAGGGGCAACTCCATGCTCCCCTTCTTCCCTGAACTCTCAAGTGGAGACAATCATCTCCTTCTCTGTGCTCCCAGCCGCCTGGACTTGCCTCCTCATGGCACTTTTCAGGCTGGATCGAAGATGACCTTGTCTGTTTCCCATCCCCATTCCTCACGCCCCCCAGCCACAAGATTTGTGACTTCTAGGGGGGACAGGCTTGAGTCTTGCTCATCTGTGGGGCTTCTCAGCCTGCACAGCTGGTCCCCCGCAGCCCCTTGTAGGTGTTAAATAACTGTGTCCCGAAGTCCCTTGACCGTGGGTTTATGAAGGCACCCAGTCGAGGCCTGGGGCTACAGGGGACCGGACCAGACCGACTGACGGAGAGGGGAGAGGCCGTGTGGGGGCTGGGTGTCTCTTCTCCGTCGCCTTCTGCTTCCCCTTTTCTTTCTTTCCTGCCTTCCTGGTTCGGCTCTTCCACTCTCTGTTCTAGGGAAGGCTGAGAGAAAGAGCTAGATCAGACTGTGGCCTAAGACGTGCCCAAGCAGTCCTGACGCCCAGCGCCGCTGCACGTTCAAACCAGACCCGCAGGCGGGAGGCTCAGCCAGGCGGCGGCGGCGAGCGGCCCGAGGGCCGGCAGGGGGCGCCTCCACCCCAGGAGGTCCGCGACTGTGTTCCGAGACCTCAGGGTCACAGATGGGAGCGGACCCCAGAGGGCAAAGAAGCCACCTAGGGTCAGCTCACAGGATGAGAAGAACCCCCCCCCCCCACGCCGCGGGCCTGCGCTGCCACTCCGGGGCTGCGTGATCTAGTTCCACTCACAATCTTATCACATTCATAAAATGGGGATAACAATAGCATGATTAAATGTGAAAATGTTCTGAAAGTGGTTTTTCATATCTGTCCCTGATCGAGCCTGAGCTGTCCTTAGGACTTAAATTTCCTGATTTCCAGCCTAGTACATTTTGCACCCATTTAATGTGTTTGGCTGAGCTAAGGAGACAGCTTCTACTTGGGGTGGGCTACTGTTCTGAGGATGGTAAATTCTCAATTAACCCCTGTAAATGCTGTTGACTTGACTCCTGCCAGAACTTTGTATTACATGGTGGGGGTGCAGTAGAGAGGGGATTGTAGGCAGCAAAAAAGAGTGAAAAGTTACTTCCCCAAACCTTATTGAGTCCATTATTTATTCAACAAATATTTATTGAGCATCTATTATGTGTCAGGCTCTGTTCCAGGCACTGGGGAATACCGTGTTGAGACAGATGCCAAGTTCTGGCTCTTATGGAAATTCTGGATCTCTTTTCACCTTTGAAGTTTTGATTTATCCTGCCTTAGATTAGTTTCGGGCTCCTCTAAACCAGGGGGCCAGTAGGCTCTTCCCCTCTACCCGAAATCCCAGTCCCTGGCCTCTTTAATGACAGCCTGGGAGGAGCTCTGTGCCTGGTGCAAAAGGCCAGGCTCGGCAGGAGAAATACTTGCCCCCCACCTCTCCTGAAGCTTCCTCAGAAATTGCACCCCTATAAGGGTGGTGTGGTCTGGGCTTTGTCAGGCATGGGCTGCCCTCAGAGTCTGGCTGGACTCACTCAGAACAAAATGTAGCTGAGCTTTGGACTGGTTCTCCGCCCGTCCTCTACTTCACACAGAGAGAATTCCCTCACTCAGATTCCCTAGCCTCAGCATTAGGTGCAAGCTTGCGCCTTCCTGAAGTTTCCCATTTGCTGGTTCCCGCTGACTCTGTCCAAGTTTCTAATCCCTAGGCTCCTGCTTTCTCTCCAAGCTCAGGAGCGCAGGTCTAGAGCCCCTGAGAAATGAAGCTGATGGCTGATAATCTTCAGGCTTCCCAAACGGCTTTGTGGGGATGGAGGCCACCTGGGTCCCAGGATGGCACAAGGAGGCCTGGAGTTTTGTTCTGCTCCTCCTACTTGTTTGCTGTGTGATGTAGGGCAAGTCACTTTCCATCTCTTGGCTCAGGTTACCTGTTTGTTCATCTATCCACTTATCCATTCAATAAGCCTTTTGACTATTATCTATCTCTTTGGATGGTTGGCCAAAGTCTCAGCCCCTTCAGGATGGCATTTAAGACCCTCCACAGTGTGAGCCATCTGGAAGGAAGCTGGACGCTTCCTGCACTGCTCTTATTCTGCCCTGACTTCCCAGTCCTTCACCTACCACACCTGGAGCTGCAGCTGGTCTCCTGGGCCAGGGAGGCTGGCAGGGGCACACTCAGGGCACCTGAGTATGGAGAAGCTCTGTCTTTACCAGAATTTCCTGGAAATTCTGGCTGTCTGCTGCTAAAAGACCCAAGTGTTTTTGGAAGAAGCTCTCCCAGTCCCTGAGCTCAGGACTAAACTTTGGGGTAGTGAAGCAGGTACAGAGAAGGAGATTATGAAAACCAGGGAGGGCCAGCTGACCTGGAAAGGCTCTGTGGGGTAGGCCTCTGGGTAGATAGCCCAGGAAAGAGGAGGAAAGATAGAAGGACAATGAATTCTGTAGACATGGGGACTTGACCCCTGGAAGTGGTTATGGGCAGGTTGTCTTGGCCCAGAAATGGGGACTTGAGTTTGTTGCTGCCTTAGGAGCCAGACTTTAGGGGGGAACACAACCTGGACATACTGAGCACATGTTTGGTTCCATCACTTGACGACAGCGTTCAGCCCAGCCTGGCTCAACAGCTGTCTGGCTGGCTGGATTCCAGGACTGGAGCAGGAGCTTTGGGGAAGAGACGTTCTTTTCCCACTGGCCTATGATCTGGGAAGATGAAGGCCTGAAGTGGCTAGTAGTCATTCTCCCTTAGATGTGAAATCTGAGATTGAAGTCAGCAAGGAGGAGAGCAGAGCAGAGGCGGAGGAGACTGGATAATGCCATCATTTGAGCCCCATGAGATGCTTTGCTTGAAGTTAGCCATCCTTGGGACTTTTCAGTTTCATGGGCCCTTTTTTGTGCTTGAGTCAGTTAGAAGTGTGTGTGTGTGTGTGTGTGTGTGTGTGTGTGTGTGTTTAATTATTTACAACAAAAGAGTCTTATCCTATATAGAACCTGTGATAAAATTTGTCTTCAGAAAGAACGATGTGATTAGGGAAGGTTCCTCAAGAGATCATGAGAACTCCATTCCACGGTGACTCAGTGGCACCCATCTGCTGAGGACTGCTGTCTTGTGCAGGGTCTAGTGGAGCCCTGCTAATCTAGAGACTGGCAGCCAGGGAGGGGGTGCTCAGGAGAGCTGCTTTATGGCTTCAAGTGAGGCATGCCCAGAGCCAGCCCACTTGGACACCATTGTACCTGCCTTGAGCCATATGTATCTGTGACCAGGAAGAGGTGGGGCTGATTACTGTCCACCTCTGCAGCCCAAGGCAAGTCTGCTCACAAAGTCTAGGGCAAAGGAAATTATTAAACACCAAGACTGGGACTTAGTCTGCTGGCAAGAGCACCTGGGAAGAGGGTTTGTGCTTCCGAAGGTCCCACTAAGAAGCAAAGACTGGGAAAGAAAGCCTGCGGCCTTCTGATGCCCTTCATCACAGCAGTCATGAAATTAACACTCCCTCTTCTGACAACCCTTCCCAAAATGGACTTCTGGGTCTCAGCCTGGAAAGGTGGGGACTAGACAAGGAGCCAGGGCCTCTGGCCTTCAGAGGTCTCCAAATGGATGGCAGTCTAGAATGGGCTAGAACTGATTACCAGTATGTGTTATATGGAATTTGTACTTTGCTGGATTTGCGCACACAGAGTAACTGAAATTACCGCAGTAGTCTACGGTAGTTCTCATTTCAGATGAGCTCTGTTGTCCTCAACAAAGTTTTTGCTGCTTGCATAAATTATCTTCAACTTTTATATGTTCCAATATTCATAGAACTTTTATGTAATTATACCTTGATATCTTAAAACTGGTACTTTATGTATCAGTTGATGGATGATGATTCTGTGCTTTCTCTTGGTGGCTATTTGCTACCTGTTGCTGCTAGGGGATAAAAGGCCAGATGATGGGGTGGACGTACAGGAAGTGCTCATGGTGGAGCTGGCCCCTTTTCCCTCAGTGTGCCACAGGGACCGGCAAATCCTCTGGATACCTGAGTCCTGGAGCTTGCTTGTTGATTTCAGACTGCTGGGCAGAGTGGGTGCTTTCATCTTCCCTCTCTTTTCCTGTGGTCGTTGCATCTGCGGGGTGGGGAAGGGGTTCCGAGGCTGGTGGTTCTAGGGGATGGTAAGAGGGGTTCTTCTGGCCGGGGATGGTAGAGAGTTTCCCTACGCTCTAGTAGTGGAGAAGCTGAAGGCAGAGGGGAGTGGCAGAATCACGGAATAGGAGACCTCTCCAGGCCCCATGGAGCACCAGGGGAATGCCATGAAGTTCTTCACCTCCAGGACCCAGGGCAGGCATGATGTCTGCACAATAGGGATGGTGTCTTTGCAAATATAAGACCATATATTTAATAACCCCTTTCGTCACTGTTATTCTGTGGAGACCCAGCCACAAAGATCATCACTAGAGGGCAGGAGAGACTTCTTTAGCAAAACAAAAGGCTTCCAACCCAGGCCACGGCTCTCCCATAGTCTGGGGCTATGCTGCCTTATCTTTCCATGTCACAGCACACATAGATGAGAGTATGTGTACGGCACCCTGGGGTAAACTGAAGGGGACATGTGTACAGGGCTTAGTGAATGCATAACGTTTCTTCATGTTAGGTAATTATAGTTAGATACAAAGTAAAGGAAAATATTAACATTGAATTTGTATTAAATCCTAAACAAAATAATTTCAAATATTTTATTGTTAAGCATGAACTTCCTTGCATTAACATAGCTTTTTTTTTTTAAAAAAAAGATTTTATTTATTTGCCAGAGAGAGAGAGAGAGCACAAGCAGGGGGAGCGGCAGGCAGAGGGAGAAGCAGGCTCCCCGCTGAGGAGGGAGCCCGATGCGGGGCTTGATCCCAGGACCCTGGGATTATGACCCGAGCCGAAGGCAGACGCTTAACCAACTGAGCCACCCAGGCATCCCTAACATAGCTTTTTATATCTAATTTCAGACTGAAATGGCAACATGAAATTTTTTGATGAAGATTTTTAATGATTTCTTCAAATTCTTGGTAATCATCACTGACAGAAAATTTCATTAGTACAAGTTGGTGATAAAAAATTTAAAAAAAACCTCTATAACCACTCAAAAATGTATAGTAATTGAAGATAATATATTTAAAGAATATAAGCTTCTTTTTTTTTTCCATTGGCACATGAGGTGTTGAAGTCTCTCGTGATAAGGCGCTGGATTTAGCATTCACCAATACTTTTTTTTTTTAAAGGATTTTATTTATTTGAGAGAGAGAGAGAATGAGTAAGGTGGGGGGGGAGGAGCAGAGGGAGAGGGAGAAGCAGACTCCCCATTGACCGTGGAGCCTGATGTGGGGCTCAACCTCAGGACCCAGAGATCATGACCTGAGCCAAAATCAAGAGTCTGCTGCTTAACCGACTGCACCACCCAAGTGCCCCTCCATCAGACCTTTTTGATTTGAGTATACTGAAATAATGATGAAGCATACACATGGATTTTTAGAACAGTCACCCTGCAGCCAGCTTAGTTTTTTTTTTTTATTTTTTTTAAAGAGAAGAGGGAGGTGGGGAAAGGGGCAGAGGGAGAGGGAAAGAATCCCAGTCAGGCTCCATGCTCAGCGTGGAACCGGACATGGGGCTCGATCTCCCGACCCCAAGATCATGACCTGAGCCACCCAAGCACCCCACAGCCAGCTTAGTTTTGACTAAAAAAGCCCAGGTGCTACAAAAGATAGAAACTGCACACGTACATAGAGTGACCATTGTCCTGATTTGTCCGGAAGGTTCTGACTTATGCCTTATGACATGACATGACTATTCAAGCACCTCTCACTCAAAAAAAAAAAAAAAAAAGTGCATCAGTTTGGTGTTGACACATAACATGGATGAACCTCAAAAACATTGTCCTGAGTGAAAGAAGCCAGACACAAAAAGTACATGCTGTATGATTGATTCATTTATTTGAAATTCTAGAACAGACACAACTAATTTGTAGTGATGGAAAGCAGATGAGTAGTTGTCTGGGGCAGTGGAGGGGGCTTGAGGGATGACTACAAAGGGATACACAGGAACTTTTGGGGGGTCATGGCAAGGCTTTGTATCTTGGTTGTAGCAGTGGTTACAATGGTAGATATTAAAATGGGTACATTTTACTCTATGTAAATTATACCTCATTCAAATTGACTTGAAGAGAAAAAACTGTACCGATTTGGACAATCATATGGTTCTGTACATATGTGTGAAGAGAGAGCTTCAGGCTGCCATCGGACGCTGTGCCCCCCAGGAGCTCCTCTCCTTGCCCTGCTTTACCCCTCTTGGCCCGTGCTCTGCACTCCCTGGGCACTGCACCCGGCTGCTGAAGGACATGTCCGGGTGGTGGAGGCCTCTCTCACCGCTTGGGGGAAGATCATTGCCCTTGCTGCCAGAGGGGCCACCCTCTAAGGAGCTGTAGGTGAGGCTCTCCCCAGGAGTCACCAGCCCATGTGCTCCAGCTGCCCACTTACCAGAGAGTGGAAGGCCTCACCACACCACCTTGCTGCAAACCGGTGACCCATTGGAGGCATACCCTCTGGCCTTGGGAGGGTTCTTATGCCTGTCCCTCCGGCTTACTCATGAGGTTGGAGTCAGAAAGGGGCAAGATCTTACGTAACGGAAATGAATAAACACCCACTCCTTGGTCCCAGCCAACTGTAGGAGGAATAAGGAGAGGGAGAGGGGAAATGAGGTGGGGAGGAAGGGGGAGGGGGAAAGAAGGGCGAGCAGTCAGATCCAGGGGTCGTAAATTTCTTTCTTTCTTTTTTTAAAGATCTTATTTATTTATTTGCGAGAGAGAGCATGAGAGAGACAGAGAGAGCACATGAGAAGGGGGAGGGTCAGAGGGAGAAGGAGACTCCACGCTGAGCAGGGAGCCCGATGCGGGACTCGATCCAGCGACTCCAGGATCATGACCTCAGCCGGAGGCCGTGGCTTAACCAACTGAGCCACCCAGGCGCCCCCAGGCGCCCCGGGGGTCGTAAATTTCTTTTCAGGACTTTGGTCTGTAGCAGGTGTTGGCACACCTTTCTGCAAAGGGCCAGAGAGGAACTATTTTAGGCTTTTGGGTCTTCCCTCTCTGTTGCAGCTACTGAACTCTGCACGGTAGCCTGAAAGCAGCCGCCAACCATACAGGTGAATGAAGGGGCTTGTATTCCAATACAGCATTATTTATGGATGCTGGAACTTGAATTCATGTAATTCTCATGTGTCACAAAATATAATTCTTCTTTTGGCTTTTTTCCCTAACCACTTAAAAATGTACAAACCGTTCTTAGCTCACAGGCCTGCAAAACAGGAGGTGGGCTGGGCTTGGCTGGCCGGGCAGGGCTTTGCCAGCTGGTCCAGAGACCCTAGCTGTTGGAGGCGGGACTTGGGGAAAGGGATGACCCTGGGATTTCTGAGTTTCAACGTGATTAAAGAAGCCAGGCCCTTTGGCTTTACTGAGATGTTCTTAGTTTCTTTTCTTCTTCTTCTTCTTTTTTTTTTAAGATTTTATTTATTTGACAGAGGGAAACACAGCGAGAGAGGGAACACAAGCAGGGGCAGAGGGAGAGGGAGAAGCAGGCTTCCCGCCGAGCAGGGAGCCCCATGCGGGGCTTGATCCCAGGACCCTGGGATCATGACCTGAGCCGAAGGCAGATGCCTAACGACTGAGCCATCCAGGCGCCCCATGTTCTTAGTTTCTATTTGTTTTTTGCATGGAACCCAGACGTTCCATGAACAATCATATGGTTCTGTACATATGTGTGAAGAGAGAGCTTCAGGCTGCCATCGGACGCTGTGCCCCCCAGGAGCTCCTCTCCTTGCCCTGCTTTACCCCTCTTGGCCCGTGCTCTGCACTCCCTGGGCACTGCAGCCGGCTGCTGAAGGACATGTCCGGGTGGTGGAGGCCTCTGAAGGGGCTAATGTATTTTAGCTTTCTGAGTACAAGCCCCATCCATAATATACAAATGTATTATTTGACTTTCAGTCATCTGAATTTAACTTTTAAAAAAAGGTTTTGGAAATCCTGCAGCATGACATCAGATAAAATAATGAATGAAGGCCATACATTGATATAAAAATGTGGTAAGAACCAAAGGTTATGAGTAATCAAATTCTATGTTTTGAGGTCTATAAAAAGGTGTGTGTGAAGTGACTACCTGAATAAAGTCCAGGGTGGGAGCCCCTTCAGATCCCATTGTAGAGCGCTCACTTGACCCTGGGTGGAGTCCATTGCAGCCACTCCCGTGGCACTCAGGGTAGGCAGGCCGGGTGAGCAGCAACCCCCAAGGGAAGGGCTGAGGAAGCCTCTTTCGAGGCACGGGTGAGGCTTAGCTCCTGCAAACCTGTGGCTCACACTGTGTTCACAGTTATCCACACTCAACTCTGCCTCTTGCCTCCTGTCTCCTCCCTCCTGGGCCCATGTCTCACCCTCCTCTGCACCCCTGCATCCTCTCCTGATTCCCTCTTCTTCCTCCTTGTCACCGTGCGCAGTCTTGTTGGTTTTACTCCTGGGGGTTTTTGCTGAAATCAGGAATCAGTACCTCAGGATGGGGTTGTTGCAGAGCTTTTGGCCCTCCCGCCCCGGACACTTGGAGGACTCTCCTGGGCCCACTGTTTGTGAAATGAACGGGAGGAAATGGCAGTTTAGCTCAGGGAATAGTGAAGCCGGATAGTCTCCCTGGTTCCCTTTACTTGCTCCCCTGTTGGAAGGCAGCCTTCAGGGTGGCTACCCTGCTTTCTTCTCTGCTCCCTTCCCTCACTCCCTCTGCCCTTCCCACTCAGTAGGTGTCTTCTTTGTGTGGTCAACAGATTGTTACTGTGGGTTCTTAGGCTTGCCTCCCACTGGGGGCTGGGCTGGGCTGTGTGTGTCCCTCCAGGACCTAGAACAGGGCCAGGCTCAGAGTGGGCCTTGATAATGTCTGTTGGCCAGAATGGAAGCTGCATCTCACTAGTGGGACGTGCTGTCTGGCTGGAAACTGGGAGCTCTAGCCCACCCCTGCTGCTATGTCCTCAAGGGCCCTTGGCCACTGAGGATGCCTGCAGGTCATTGTATTCCATAACACTCTTTGGTGTTTACCAACAAGACATTCAGGAGTGGGGAGGCCTGGGGACCAAGGAGGGAGCCCTGTCACAGCACAGGGTGGAGAGGGTTGGAAACAGGGCCAGGAACAAGGTTAGAATTACAGAAAGGGACTTTGGCAGGAACGCTGACACGGGATAGGGACAGAGAGAGCAGGAAGCAGAGTGAAGGGGGAGTGTGATCTGTGCCCCAGCCTGGGCCCTGGGTTTCCTGCTGAGGACCTGCCCTACGGGGGAGAGAAGCTAGCTGCCTCTCCTGGGAAAACATGCTTATCAGTGGGGGTGTGGGAGCTCCTTCAGCATCCCTGGGGCCTAGTTATGGAGGCCCAGAGACCCGGGCTTTCACCTCCTCTGGGGCCTGAGCAGAGAGAGAGTTCAACCCCCAGGTTGAACTGTGGTGCTCCAGAGGATAACTGCGGTGGGAAAGGGCAATTTTGGGGGGCAGGAAGGGGACTTCTCTAAGGCCCAGTATTTAATGGATTGAGTGAGGCACCTGTGAGGCCTTGGGAAGTTGATGGTGGAGCCACACAGCATGGTCCTCCGTGGCACTGGCCCGAGTTGTTGCCGCTACTCTCCTCTTTAACATGTTTGTTCCTTCCTTCACAAGGGACGTGAAAAAGAGATCTTCTAGCATCAGATCTGTGTCAAGTGCGGATAGAAAGCTCAAAGCCTAGAAAGTGGAGGGGGATGGGTGAGAAAGCAGCTGACTCGTCAGGTGACATACACTTTAAGACGGAACTGTACAAAATGATGGGGGGTGTCCAATTCTGCCTGGAGGTGGGGCTCTTGAGGACACTTGCCTAGAGCAACTGGCGCTTTGGTGGGAGGGGGGGGGGGGGGGGGGCAGGAAGATGGTAATTTCAAGTAGAGGAAACAACATTTGCAAAGGCGTGGAGGTGAGAGAGGGTTCTTGTCCCTTCCTTTGGGCAGGAAGCTTTGACTCCAGTGCTTGGGAAGGTAACCCAACCTGGACTCCCTCCCAACACACACACACACACACACGCACGCACGCACGCACGCACGCACACGCACCTCTGCTTAAGAACTCCCAAGGGGCCCACCATGTGAGGTATGGTCAGCATTGTTGGGGGGCCTGAAAGTGTTAAATACTACGGCTTTCCACTAGATCCTCTGGGAAAGGAAACTGTTGGCTGTCATGACCTAGACATGCACTCCACTATTCCAGTCTAGCGGGACTCTGCACTTCCCCCTCTCCCACGACTCCTCCACCCCAACTGCAGCCTTTAGAGCAAGGCGTGGAGTATGAGAGAGAAGCTCAAAACAAGGCTCTCAGGTATGCCATCATGGTAATGGCTGTCACCAGTATTCAACTGTGTTTGTCTCTTGGGTACAGATCAGTCTGAAGGAATGTGGGGCCGGCTCCCACTTCACACCTGTGTCTGCTCTGGACTCTAAGCTTCTAGAATGGCAGCATAATCACCAGCATCACCCCTGTGCATTCTGGCCACAGCTCTGGTGTTGGAGGAGCTTAATAGCATCCAGACTTGACTTCTGTTCTAGGAACGGATGGTTTGGGGGGATGTTGGCTCCCATATTGGCAGAATGGAGATTGCACTTGTTGAAGTTTGCACTGTTTTGAAGGATTTTAAGAGCTGACAATTCTCCTAGCATTCTTGCCCTGGGCTTCTCAAAATGGGATACGTAAGGCTGTGCCAAGGATGAGCAATGTTAAAATAAATATGGACCATCTTCCAAAAGCATCACTTTGATGTGAATTACTTGTGGGGAATACCACAGCCACCCATGTTTATGTTAAAACAAATATACATATAGGAATAGAACCCAAATTCATGTCAATGTTTAAATGAATAGGGAGACCAGCCAGAAATCTCCAGTCAGAGGCTTAGGCAGGCTATCCTCCCAGACCCTTGGAATCTGCATTTCTTCCTCTGCTCCTAGTACTGTCACTCTCTCCACATTTTGCACGTGAAGAAATAGGTCCAGTGACCCGCTTAAGTGACACCACAGAATAAGAGGAGGGGGTCGGACTAGAATCCATGTCACTGGACTCCACATGCCGTGTGTTGTCCTCTACACAATCATGAATCTAAAGTTTCATGTTTTAGTGGTTTGGTTTCAGGCGGGCCACGGAAATAACCAAATCCCACCTGTCAAAGTCATCTTTGAGCACCATGGGAGGCCAAATGGGGCAGTACGAAGAATCAGGGACTGAAAGTTGGGAGACTATAGATTTTATCCCCAAGCATTTCCTTCAATAATTAAGCTCTGGGACTTTAGGCAAATTGTTTAACTCCCCTGTGCTTTACCTTTGCTGTCCGTAAAACGTGGTTGTTGCACAAATATTTTCCAACAAGCTGGCCTTTTTATGAAGTGGGGTCACAGCTGGCCTTCCCAGAACCTCTAGAGCTGTGCTTGGCTATTCCTGGCCACGAGTCCCTGAGGAAGGGGCAGTTGGAGCTCAGCTGGCCACCTCTGCATGGCAATGACCAAGGATGATGACAAATGGGGCTTGGACAGGGTCTGGAAAAGCAGCCTTTTACAAGTTGCCCCTCATCTTGTTTGAGGAGTATCTGGCTACAAGGTGGAGGTCAGGGCCACTCAAGCTGTTCCCGTAAGGGTGTTTGTGGGGAGGATACACCGGGCAGTCTCACGGCCCGGGACAGGATGAACGGCCTGCTCCTGGACTGAGGCTGAAACCCAAAACCGTCCCCATTTCCCGGGGCCCACAGCATCTTTCATCTCTGCTGCTTCCTTCTCCTCTCATCTTGACCGCCTTCTGCTTGCGCATGGCCAAGCCAGCGGCCTGCCTGGCCAGAGAGAGAGCACGAGAAAGAGAGAGCACGAGAGAGAGAGAGCGAGAGAGCGAGAGAGAGCGCTATGAGTTTGGCTGGCTGCTGAGCCGGGGAGGTTGAGAGGAGTCTCACCACTTAGCACGTGTATTTTACTTACCTCCCCGGCTTTCAGGACAGTGCCTCAGCTTTACTTCCCCTGTGCCCCTCTATCTCTTATTCTTAAGTCTCTCTGGATTAATTTCTGCAGAGACTAAGCCATTTATTTCCCACTAAGCCATTTAGTTTCCCGGCAATGCAGGATTAGGGAGGGGCTCTGGAGGAGTCAAGCCCTCCTTGCAAAGACTTTCTCCCTATCCTCCTGTTTTCAGCCTTATTTCTCACCTTTGCTCAAAGTCACGAGCCTTTTGGTGCTTTGGTGATTGGAACCAGCCTGCCTCTTGTTGGGAGCCCCCTCCTTTTGTGGGCTCTTTGGTTCTGGCTTTTTCTGCTTTGCTAAGTTAGTTACCATTATCCAGTTTCTTACCTCTTCCAGGGATTTATGAACTTCTCTTGAACCTCTGTCACCTTCACGTCACTCGCATTATTCTTATGGGCTCATTCTTTTGTATTTCATCATATTGACTTTAGTGAGTGTTGGGAGGGGATGAAGATACACCTGTGTTATTTTTAAATTTTTTATTAATTTATTTTTTAAAGATTTTATTATTTTTTTTAAAGTAATCTCTACCTCAACGTGGGGCTCGAACTCACAAACCTGAGATCAAGAGTTGCATGCTTTACCGACTGAGCCCGCCAGGCGCCCCAGATACACCTGTGTTTAAAGTTCCATGCTTAACTGGAAGTCCCAGTCACCATTCAACTCATCCTCTCATCTCCATCAGTTCTTTGAGACTCTTCTTGTCAAGATACATTATTTTCATGTCACCAAATCTAATGATCACTTCACTGTCCTCACGATACTGTCTCTCAGCAGGATTCCTCATCCTTGATCACAGTCTTCGCCAGTAACTTGCTTCTTTCTCCTTTATGGTAACCCGTTCTTCTGATTTGTCCACTTCATCTGTTGGCGACTTTCATTCTCTTTTGCTAATTCCTGGAATTCCTGTGGGCTCCTTTCTTGGACCTCTTCTCTTCTTTCTCTATACACCCCAGTTGATCTGAACTAGTCCTGTGGCCTTAACTACCTCCTAAATGCCTATGACCCCCATATACCCAGGCCTGATATTTTCCCTGGATTCCAACTTACTGGATATCTCCATTTGGAAACCTAACAGGCATCTCGAACTTAACACCGGTAAACCAGAACTCTTGATTTTCCCCTGAACCTCTTCCTTCTTAGTTTTCTCCATCAAAGCAAATGACACGCTCATACATCCAGTTGTTCCAGACCAAACCAAAGATCGTGTTTCTTTCTGCTCTTTCCTTCTCTGCTCCCATTTACTGTATCAGCAAAGCTCTGTCAGTCTCCATAGTGTACTATCGTGTCCACTTCTTTCCAACTCCACTGCTGACTACCCCAGTCAAGGCTACCATCATGTCTTGCTTAGACTATGCCAATTACCTCCTGATTGATTTCCCTGCTTCCACCATTGCTCCCCACATCCCATGATCCACCTTCCACATGGTAGCCAAAGTGATCCCGTTAAAAATGTGTATCAGGCATTTACCAATTTACCAGTTCATCTAAAACAGCAGTCAGGAAACTAAAACCCCCTGACTAAATCTGGCCTGCTACCTGATTTTATGTTAACTATAAGCCAAGAACGGTGTTTACTTCTTGGAAAAAAAAAACCAAAAAAAAAAAAACAAAAGGAGAAGAATATTTCTTGTTAATTGAAAATCATATTAAATTCAAATTTCCATGTTTATAAATAAAGAGGTATTAGAATACAGCTATAAGCAGTTGTTTATGTATAGTCTGTAGCTGCTTTTGCACGCAATGGCGGATTTAAGAGCTTGTGACAGAGAACATATGGCCTCAAAGCCTAAACTATTTACTACCTGGATCTTTACAGAAAAAGTTTATTTACCCCTGACTTAATCACAAATATTGTTCACTACTTAGATTACTTAAAACGTGGTGACAGGAATATACGGTCAGCCTGTATTTTCCTTGTGATAATTAAGAAATTCTCCAAAGTGTTTGTCTCATTGGAAGGAACTCTAGAGTTGGGCTAAATCTACCACAATTCTATGTAAAAAAAAAAAACCGGATTCTTATATCTCATTTGAAATCTAAGAGCCAAGATACACTGCTTATCAAAGGTAACTTAAAAGTTCAGTCAAACCCAGTGTTATTGATGGATTAGAGTGAATAACCCTCACCTTTCTTGTGAGCATCCTTTTTTTAAAAAAAGATTTATTTATTTATTTATTTAGAGAAAGCATGAGCAGGGGGGAGGGGTAGAGGGAGAGGGAGAGAGGGAATCCTCAGGCAGACTTCCAGTGAAGCGTGGAGCTTGATGTGGAGCTCTGTCCCAGGGCCCCAAGATCATGACCTGAGCCAAAATGAAGAGTCAGATGCTTAACCAACTGAGCCACCCAGGTGCCCCATCTTCTTAATTTAGAAATTTGTGTACATTAGCAAATAAAATAGGAGAGTTTGTATTAGAAAAATGTCTATCAAGGTATGCCATTCCCTTGTTTAGGATTCTCCAGTGATTTCCTGTTGCCTTTATTATTTTTATTTTTATTTTATTATGTTATGTTAGTAACCATACAGTACATCATTAGTTTTTTTTACTTTTAATTTTTTATTGTTATGTTAATCACCATACATTACATCATTAGTTTTTGATGTAGTGTTCCATGATTCACTGTTTGTGTATAACACCCAGTACTCCTGTTGCCTTTAAAATAAAACTCAAGCTTCTTACCAAGCCCTCTGTTCTGCAAACTCCCTTTTCTACCCTCCCTTGTTACACAGGCTTCAGCCATACTGGCATTTCTATTGCTTTCCTTTTCTACCCTGGAACCTATCCCCCTGTTCTTCCTCCTGCCCACAATGTTTATTGTAGCCACAAATCTTCCTTATTCACATGCAAGCTTATATTTAACCCTTCAGAGAGGTTTTCCTAGTCTATTTTAGCTAGAGTAGGCAGCCCTTCTCCCAAATCCCTCTCTAGGACACTGCTTTGTTTTGTTTGTGTTTTAAAATCCCAGAGCAAGCATATTGTTACCCAAAATTATCTTCTTTCTTTCTTTACTTGCAAAGTCATCTAACTCTCCGCACTAAAAAATCAACTCTGTAAGGAAGGGCCCTTGAATTTTTTGTAACTGCACTTGCCACACTCTTGGAATATAGTAAGTGCTCAATGAATATCTGTGCAATCAATGAGTGACCACCTAAACGAAAGGGACTAGGAGCAGGGACAGTTCCCGGAGACAGGCGCCTCTCAGCGTGTCTCTTGAATGTGTACTTCCCTTCCTCATCCTAGGCTCACATATGACGTGATGCCAGGCAACTAACTACAAAGGGTGGGTGAGCAGAGGTGGAAAGGTAAAGGTGAAGATGAGCACTGGGGGGGCCAGTTTGGTGGCTTGACCCTGCAAAGATTGTGCTCTGTTCCTCTGCCCTGCTAAGCAGCAGTTTTCTTTTGTCACATTCTGTAACTTTCCGTGCAACTTTCTTGCACAGATTTTTGTGGGTAATTTTCCATGTGTTCAGTCAGCTGCATCAAGGGCAACAGTGGGGAGGGGGACTGAGAATGGCCGGGGGGCCCTGAGCCTGTCAGAGGCGCCTGGTGTTGTTGGTGCCTAGTACCAATTCTCAGCTCCCCTCTGTGGAGAAGAGTCCGGGAAGGTGGCACACAGGATGTCCCTTTGTGGCTCTTTTTCAACAGAATGGTTAAAAGAAGCCCATCCTGCCTCCAACATAAAACTGAGATCTGTGGTCTGCAGCTCAGGGCCAGATGTTAAGACACAAACTCTTCCCAGGAGTTTGGGCTGTAGTCTCAGAAGTGACTATTCATCACGATTTCCTTTCCTTTGTGTTTCTAGTGGTCCTTGAAGTTTTTGGTTTGAGGAAAAACAAAAATAAAAATAGCAACAAACATATTTATAAAAAAAAAAGAGGGAGAGCGAGGGAGAGATAAAACTTTAACCGTTTGAAGAAGGCAGAGAGAAGCCAGGCACCCAAGCACGCTGCCTTTATGAGTGGTTGAGGCTCGAGAGGGGTGAGAGAGCTACTACAGAATTTTTACAGAAGAAAAGAAAGGGTGGGCTAAGCTTTTGAAGCCTTGGCATCCACCCCCCACTGCTCTCAACCTGGGGCAGGCTCTCCCCACAGGCAAACTGAGGGAGCTGCAGGGGCCTTGGGGAGCACAGCCCATGATGGCCCTCTAGCCCCCGTCCCATGTGGGCTTCCGCAGAGGACCCCCCCCCTCCCTCTCGCCATGCCTGCCGTCCTGGGGCCATGACAGTCCCTCCTTTAGCAGCCAAGGAAGAGGCAGCGTGAGAAAAAGGCTCAGTCATCTTGCAGAGACAGGGCATCTCCCAGCAACACGTACTTATTGACTGAACAGCACAGCTGCCTGGCAGGTTCTCATGTCATGTTCTCAGTTATCTGAGTACTTGCTGTTTCTTGGGCCCCTTCATGTCTGACCCAGTTCTTAGTCCTGAACTTGCTTCTTAATTAATCCATGCGCTTATGTAATATGTGGCACACCCACACAGTAATGAGGCCTGTTCAGGCCTTGCTCTTGAATACTCTGGCCTGTTCTACAGTTTCTAAGGAGGTAAGGGGGAGAGGGGTGACCTTCTCCATCTGGGCACCAGGATTGAAGCAGCGACTGCCTATGGGAACCTACTTTTCCAAGCTGTCTTTCTGTAGTAACCGTTGTCTCTTGTTACCATATCCAGGGAAGGGATTGCCCTCGGAGCTCTCTAAGGACAATGAGAACACAAAGGCTAGTTGAGCTGACACGAGGGGAGGAAACCCACACAAGCAGATTGAAGCGAATGCACACACAAGAAAACACAAAGGAGATGAAGTGTTATTTGGCTCCTGACGCTAGTCCCTCTTTGCTAGGGGACCGTGACCACTATAGCCAATGGGGCAGAGGACATCGTGTCCTGATTCTGCTGGACCCTGTTCGTGTGTTGTCTTAACTTCACCTGGTTTTATTTCTTAGTCTTCTTCCCATCTCAAGCTGTCTGCATCCCCCATTCCCACACTGAAACAATTTACTTCCTTAAAGTGGGGTCTAATATCACGAGTGGAGAGTTTCCAGTCTTTCTAACAATGGTTGTTCGAGGTTCACAGTAAAGGAGTAAATCTTCAGTGACTATATTTTTGAGAGGGCTTAGTTTCATCCATGAAAGGAGTTCACGGATGTGAACCAGTGACTGCTTTTGGGCCATGGAGTCAGCACCACATTGAAACAGGCCCCTAAAACATGCCTTCCAGTTCATGGCTTTGGACACAATCCTCTTCTGACAGCTCCACACACTGTGTTCTGACTTGCTGCTGATCCCTCTCATTTCTGACATGGCATTTTTTCCTTTGACTTCATTTTACCTTTTTGCACCTGATATTTGGTCCATGCTCTTGGCTCCGCCCTGCCTATGGCCACCTGGGTAAAAACTCTCTTTCCAGCCTTGCTCCCGAAGCTCCTCACTGGCTCCTGAGAAGCCTCTTGGCGGCTTCTGCCAGGCTTCTCCAGTTCAAGAGCAGGACCTAGACTCATCGGAGTGTATGTCAGCTTTCTGCTGTGCCCAAGGTTGCTTCTCCTTAGCAGTGCCTTGTGCTGGGCCATGCCATGAGCACAGGGCCCAGTGACAGGGGTGTAGGCCGACTTGCAAAAGGCTCCTTACTGCCAAAAGTCATTGACTCCTCAATCCTCTGGTATCCTACCACCAAGCATCTCCTATTTGTAGCCATTTGGGGTTTTGGTGTTTAACCATTTCATGACCATACACTTGAGCCGTACATTTACATTACCCTCTTAAGAGCACTCTTTTGTATTAATAGTCCTTACATGTGTTCAGAGTCTTATGGTCAACAGAGTACCTAGTATATTCACATTTATAATCTCATTTCCATACTTCTTGTTTTCTTTTGCAAACACGACTCAGGGTCATCTTACTCATTTGGCTCATTAGGGCCGAATGTTTTGGTTTCCTGTTTTCTTTTTTTTAAAGATTTATTGATTTGACAGAGAGAGAGAGAGAGCACAAGCAGGGGGAGCGGCAGGCAGAGGGAGAGGGGGAGGGAGAAGCAGGCTCCCCACGGAACAGGGAGCCTGATGCGGGACTCGATCCCAGGACCCCGGGATCATGACCTGAGCTGAAGGCAGACGCTACACCAACTGAGCCAGCCAGGCTTCCCTGTTTTGGTTTCTTTTCTTTTATTATTTTTTTTTAAGATTTTATTTATTTATTTGACAGAGAGAGACACAGCGAGAGAGGGAACACAAGCAGGGGGAGTGGGAGAGGGAGAAGCAGGCTTCCCGCTGAGCAGGGAGCCCGATGTGGGACTCGATCCCAGGACCTTGGGATCATGACCTGAGCCAAAGGCAGACGCTTAATGACTGAGCCACCCAGGTGCCCCTTGGTTTCTTTTAAAACAGAACAAAAAAGGGGTGTCTGGCTGGCTCAGTCGGTAGAGTATGTGATTCTTGATCTCGGAGTTATAAATTTGAGCCCCACACTGGGTGTAGAGATTACTTAAAAATAAAATCTTAAAAAAAAAAAGAACAATAACAAAAAAAGAATATAAAAATAATGTATAACAATGAAACCAGTCTGGATTATGTTTATCTTTATACTAGTGCATTCATAAAATGCAATTTTAAACATCATCTTGTGGAAGAAGTTGCTCCTGAAGGCAAAAGTGTCTGCAACTCATGAAAGAACATAATGTGGCCCTGATGGGACTGGTGTTCTACACTTGGCACCAACATTGACTTGCTATGTAAATTTGAGAAAGTTTCTTAACATATTAGTTTTTTTCTACCAGAAAAATGAAAAGAAAAAATTTCTGTAGCTAATCATTTCCCAGGGCTTTTATTAAGACAAAGGAAATAACTCTGAAAGTATCTAAACTTTTTAGAAGAAAGGCTTATATAATGATAGGACTATTTCAGCTGCAAATAACAGGTATCCATCTCAAATCATCATAGGCAAAAAGAAAGCATATTGGCTTTCATAAATGAAAACTCCAGGTTTCAGCTTCAGGCACAGCTGAATCAAGAAACCCTCAAATTCACCAGGAATCTATTTCTCTATTTTCCTCTATCTCTTGGGCTGGTTTTCTTCTATGTTGCATTTCTTTTCTTGAACACTTTCCCATATGCTGAAAGAATCTCAGAGACTTCAGGCTTTAATTATCCCTAAGTTCGTGACCTTAAAGGAAGAGAGATGACTCCTAGTAACCCAACTAATTCTGCATAAAAACTCTAATTGGTCTTTGTTTAAGTGTCTCAAGTTTCCCTGTGACCAGGGGATGGAGTGCTCTCTTTGGCCCACTTAATCAGTTGCCTCTCTGTGACTTGATCGACAGTCTCACAAGACTCCTTTGGGAGAGAGAGAGAGCAGTTTCCAAAAGAGGAAACTCAAACAGACTAAATATCATGACCACTGCTGGACTGTATCAGTCTATGGCATTGTTGTTATTGTTGTTGCTGTTTTTAATTTTATTTATTTATTTATTTATTTATTTATTTATTTATTTATTTATTTTTAAGTAGCCTCCATGCCCAGCGTGGAGCCCAGCATAGAGTTTGAACTCATGCCTCCAAGATCAAGACCCTAACTGAATCAAAAGTTGGATCCTTAACCAATTGAGCCACCCAGGCGTCCCAGTCTGTGGCATTGTTAATACCATCTCTCTTGCAGGACATTAGAACCAGTTGATATTTGCCCAGATTAACTTTCCAGACCTGAGTCCTATGGGAGCCCATCAGAGTTTTGTAGAGACCACATGGATTCATTTGATTTTCACAAAATCTGTGAGGCAATTATTCGTTCCACTTTAAAAAAATTAGTAAGCTTCATTTTTTAGAGAAGTTTGAGGCTCATAGCAAAGTGAGGGGAAAGTACAGAGAATTCCCATATACCCCCTGTCCCCATCCATCTCTCCCACTATCAACAACCCCCATCAGAGTGGTTCATTTGTTACAACTGATGAACCTACATTGACTCATCATAATCACCCAAAGTCCATAGTTTAGGGTTCACTCTTGGTGTTGTTCATTCTATGGGTTTTGACAAATGTATAAGGACATGTATCCACCATTAGAGTATCATGCAGAGTAGTTTCATTGCCCTAAAATTGCTCTATGTTCTGACTATTCATATCCCTCTGCCCAAGCCCTGGCAACCTCTAATCTTTTTATTTTCTCCATAGTTTTGCCTTTTCCAGAATGTCATGTAGTTGGGATCATATAGTATATACAGCTTTTTCAGATTGGCTTCTTTGTTTAATAAAGTACATTTGAAAAAAATATGCATTTCCCCTTATGTCTTTTTATGGCTTAATAGCTCATTTCTTTTTATTTATTTATTTTTTATTTTTATTGTTATGTTAATCAACATACATTACATCATTAGTTTTTGATAGCTCATTTCTTTTTAGAGTTGAATAATATTCCATTGTCTGGATGTATCACAGTTTACTTGTACTTCCACCTACTGAAGGACACCTTGGTTGCTTTCTAGTTTTGGCAGTTATGAACAAAGCTGCTACAAATGTTTGTGTGCAGGTTTTTGTGTGGACGTAAGGTTTCAACTTGTGCGAAAATACCCACAGCTACTGGATTGTATAACACGAGTATGTTTAATTTTGTAAAAAACTGCAAACAGTCTTCCAAAGTGGCTGATCCATTTGGCAGTCTCACTAGCAATGAATGAGAGTTCCGGTTGCTCCATATCCTTATCAGTGTTTAGTGTTGTCAGTGTTTGGATTTGGCCATTCTAATAGATGTGTAGTGGTATCTCATTGTTGTTGTTGTTGTTTTTAAAAGATTTTATTTATTTATTTGGGAGGGTGGGAAGCACAGAGGGAGAGTGAGAAGCAGACTCCCAACCAAGCAGGGAGCCCAATGTGGGACTCGATCCCAGGACCCTGAGGTCATGGTCTGAGCTGAAGGAAGACGCTTAACGACCCAGGTGCTCCTCATTGTTTTAATTTACAATTCCTTAATGAAATGTGACATTGAACACCTTTTTATAGGCTTATTTGCCATCTGTATTTGGTGACGTATTTGTTAACGTCTTTTACCCATTTTTAAATTGTTTTCATTTTCTTGTTGTTTGGATAACAGTTCTTTATCAGATGTGTCTTTTGTAAATATTTTCTCCTAATCTGTGACTTGTCTTCCCCTTCTTTCATTCGTTCCACTTTTATAGATAATAAATGCTGCAAATTACTGGGAGCTTACCATACACTAATCACTGTGCTAACCACCCTACATACATTACCTCATAAAAATTCTATGAGGTGGTGTGTTTATTGAGGTTCTTTGGAATGTAAGCAGCAGAAACCAACTCTGGCTAGTTAAAGAAGAAGAAATGTATTGAAAGGATGGATAATGGGGTATCTCATGGGATAGGAGGAAGAGTTGAACAATCAAAACTTAGAAGGATAGGTTCCCACTCTTGCCTGCTTTTGTAGGCTCTTTAGAAGGTGGATTTGGGGATAAACCTGGTACAGACTTACTGGTTTCTAGTCGCTGCTATCTCTGTTTCAAAAGCCACATTTTTTTGGAGGGAGAATCTAATTGGCCCACCTTGAGTCAGGTGTCTAGCCTTGAACCAATCAAGTTGAAGGGACATGTAGTACAGGGATGACCACCTTTGTTATAAGGGTTGTTCTCAGAGAAAGGGATCACTGCGAACCAGTTAGCCACCCAAAGGTGTATCTACTGTAAGCATGTAGTTGTACCAGTCAAGGTCCGGGCACTCAAAAGTGGGTAATTGAAGAACACTTAACAGGATAATTAAATAGGAAGAGTTTAGGGAAAGCAACAAAGAACGTTAGGGTATCCTGGGGCTAGTGATAGTGGGCAACTCTTACCATGCCAGGCTTGAAGAGGAAAGAGGAGGTGGTGGTTTTTGGAACCTGTGGAAAAAGCCATACGGAAAAGGCTACCTGATAAGTAGCTGTGGTCTTTGGGAGAGGGTCACAACCAACCTGCAGCAACCCAGCAGTGTGGGATCTAGGGAAATAAATACCAAGATTTCACTCTCCTCCCACCTGCCAATTTCTTGGACACAACCAGAAGCCAGAGAACAATGGAGTCCCTTGATTCAGTTCTTCTAGGCCAGCCTCCTAGGACATAAGTTAAGGTGTGCAGAGAAGGAGGGAGAGTGGATATGGAGGGGTAAATAGAAGACAACCAACAAAATAATATAAATCCCAGCTTATGGATAAAAACGTGTAGGTTTGGAAGAGTTAGTGACTAGTTTAATTTCACACAGCTAATTCAGGGCAGAGTTGGGGTTTGAACTCGTTCAGTTTGACTCCAGAACCTGTGCTTTTAACCACTGGGCTCTATCACCTCTTAGATGAACACCCTGAATTGAAATACTGGATTGACCACACTCAGCTCAGGTGAGTACTTTACTTCTCTGGGTTCCTTGCAAATTCACCTCTTAGCTGCAGCAGCAAGAGCCCATTCCAACCCCCTCAGAGGGAAGCTAATAGATTCACACTCACTGGGCTCCCTCTGGTCCCTCATCCTGAGCTTGGCAGAGCCGTGTGGCTTGGAATATCAGAGGCAGTCAAAGTGGAGTCCAAGGTTCTTGCCACTGTGTTGGCAGCTCTGTTCTTCGGGTAGGGTTGTGATGAGATTTAAATTGCACTCCAATTAAGCCTTTGCACTCTCTGTCCTCAGGGAGCATTCTCAGGCTTGGACCATGCACTTGTAAGAGCTAATACCATTCTCAGATGCCTGTTCATCTCATTTAAATAAGCCCATTAGTGCCTCGTCTGTCTGGCCACGTACTTTCCTGCTACTGCTTAGAGCCTCCAGACAAACACACTTCCAATCAGGCAAGCAGAGGAAAATATTAGCAGCAATAATATTCACTGTATGGTTTTATTTCCTGTCTCATTATTTTTCAGCTTTTTAACTAATAATTGGTAACAGC
The DNA here is from genome assembly GCF_003265705.2 of Callorhinus ursinus. Lineage (NCBI taxonomy): Eukaryota > Metazoa > Chordata > Mammalia > Carnivora > Otariidae > Callorhinus > Callorhinus ursinus. Next base: position 6,964,312 of record NW_027397111.1, on the reverse strand, counting down.
TATTACATATTTACCATGTGCAAGGTACTGTGTTGTTTTTACATAGATTGTCTCATTTCACCTTGACGATAGATCTAAAAGGTAGGTACTACTTAATTCTCACTTTATAGATGAGCAACCTGAAGCTTATAGAGGTTAATTTGCTGCCTTCGGTGACATAATTATTAAGTAGTAGATTTAAGATCTGAACCCAGATAGCCTGACTCCAGAGCCCACACCACTTAACCATGATACCTCCTTCAGTTCTGGATGGCCTTATTTATAAAATAGTGGGTTCTGACCATGCTTCTCCCCTTTCAAAGGTGAAATTCTGGTATGTTTAGGGAACAGGGGTATGATGGAGACTACTAGTGATCATCAAATATCAATGTGTTCCTATAAAGTTTCCATCTCTGTTGCAGTTGAATTGGAGCCATGTGACTATGTCTGGCCCATTAGGTGTGAGCTGAAGTGATATGTGTTATTTTCAATCCGTGCAATTTCCCCCACCCCCGCACTATCAGCCACTCCCTGTCTCTCCTGTCTATGGCTTCAGAAAGTAAAGAACTCAGAGATGGCAAAATTCCCACCTGTAAGTTGCTTGTTACTTCTTGGAAAGAGCCATGCCAGACAGTTACCTGACCTGCATTGGATGGTGACATGAGTGAGAAATAAACTTTCGTTGGGTTAGCCCACTTAGATTTTGGGGTTTCTTTATTATCATACTGTATCTTACCATACTCTGACTAATACACATATTGTACAGAAGGTTCCTGTCTTATGATGGTTCAACTTACAATTTTTTGACTTTATGATGGTGTAAAAATGATACCATACTTTGAATTTTGAATTTTGATCTTTTCCCAGGCTAGCAATATGTAGTACAATACTCTCTCATGATGCTACGCAGTGGTAATGAACCGTAGTTTCCAGTCAGCCATGCAATCAGAAGGGTAAACAACTGATATACTTACAACCATTCTATTTTTCACTTTCAATACAGTATTCAATAAATTATATGAGATATGCAACACTTTATTATAAAATAGGCTTTGCATTAGATGATTTTGCCCAATAGTAGGCTAATGTAAGTGTTCTGAGCACATTTAAAGTAGGCTAGGCTAAGCTGTGATGTTTGGTAGTTTAGATATAGGACATGCATCTCGACTGATGATGTTTTCAACCTACAATGGGTTTATTGGGACATAGTCCCATTGCAAGTTGGGGATGATCTGTACAAATACACAAATTGGTATCTCAAAGTAGGGCACTTCTATAACAGCTTATTGGTCTGAGAGGAAAACTAACGTTGGAGACTGGAAATGTCTCAATGCATGTTCTGTGGTGCTGAAACATTATCAACTGATTTAACTTGGGAGGCAGAATGCATGTTTATTTATATGACATCTCTAGGAGAAGAAATGGAAAAACAGAATAATAGTAGTGCATGTTGGCTATTATTGGTTGCACCTGACAAGGTATTACAAGAAAAAGATGAGGGCGCCTGGGTGGCTCGGTCGTTAAGCATCTGCCTTTGGCTCAGGTCATGATCCCAAGGTCCTGGGATCGAGCCCCACATCGGGCTCCCTGCTAGGTGGGAAGCCTGCTTCTCCCTCTCCCACTCCCCCTGCTTGTGTTCCCTCTCTTGCTGTGTCTCTCTCTGTCAAATAAATAAGTAAAATCTTTAAAAAAAAAAGAAAAAGATGAGCTCAGAATAAAATTGGCGAGAGATTGACAGAATGGATAAAAAGAAAGCAAACAAACAAACACTCATGAACCAATATATATTATGTACAGAAGACACATATTAGTTTCAAAGACAGAAATAGGTTGAAAGTAAAAGGATGGAAAAATATATACCCTGCAAATAGTAGCCAAAAGAAAGCTGGAATGGCTACACTAATATCGGAAAAAAAAAAAACATTTAAGACAGAAACTGTTACTACAGACAAAAAACAGATTTAGTCTTTTTTTAATTGCAAACGAATCAATCCATCAAGAAGATATAAAAATTATAAACACATGTTCATTTAACAACAGAGCCCCAAAATACACAAAGCAAAACCTAACAGAACTGAGAGAGAAATAGATAATTCTACAATAAGGGTTGAAGACTTCAATACCCACTTTCAATAATGGATAGACTATCTAGGGAGACTTAGAAGATCAAGAAGGATATAGAGACTTGAACAACAATATAAACAAACTAAGCCTATTATAATAGACAGCAAAGAAATCTTCCACTCAACAACATCAGAATATACATTCTTCTCAAGTGCACATGGAACATTCTCTATAATGGACCATATGTCAAGCCATAAAACAAGTCTCAATAAATTTGAAAGGTTTAGAATAATGTATGTTCCCCTGACCACAATAGAATGAGATTAGAAATCAATAAGAGAAGGAAATTCACGAACATGTGGAAATGAAACATATTTCTTCTGAATAATCAATGGTCAAAGAAGAAATCAAAGGGAAATTAGAAAATGCTTTGAGATGAATAAAAATGAAAACATAGCATACTAAAGCTTATGGGATATAATGAAAGCAGTGCAAGGGAAATTTATAGCTGTAAACACTTATATTGAAAGAGAAAAAAGATGTCAAATCAAGAACCTAAACTTTCACCTTTAGGAATTAGAAAAAGGAGAGCAAGCTAAAGAAAGCAAGCAGAAGGAAGGAAATAATAAAGACTGGGTCATAAATATATAAAATATAAATAAAAACAGAGAAAATCCACAGAACCAAAAATTTGTTTTGTTTTTGTTTTTTTAAAGATCAACAAAATCAACAAATTGACGAACCTCTATCTGGAATGACCAAGAAAAAAAAGAGAGAGAAAACTCAAATTATTAAAGTCAGGAATGTAAGAGGGGACATTACTACCCACCTTACAAAAATAGAAAGGAATATAAAGGAACACTATGAACACTTATATGCCAACAAATTAAATAAACTAGATGAAATGAACAAATTTCTAGAAAGGCATAAACTACTGAGACTGACTCAAGAAGAAATAGAAAAAAACTTTTTAAGATTTACTTATTTATTTGAGAGAAAGAGAGAGCACACACGTTAGCGGTGGGGAGGGGCAGAGGAGAGGGAGAGAATCACAGGCAGACTCCCTGCTGAGCGCAGAGCCCCACAACAGCAGACGCTTAACCAACTGAGCCACACCAACTGAGCCCAAATATCCAACTCTTGATTTCAGCTCAGGTCATGATCTCAGGGTCCTGGGATCGAGCCCTGCCTCAGGCTCTGCACTGGGTGAGGAGCCTGCTTAGGATTCCCTCTCTCCCTCTCTCTGAGCCCCTCCCCCCACTCAAAAAAAAAAAAGAATTCCATTTGCAGTAGCATCAAAAAGAATAAAATATTCAGGGGTAAATTTAACAAAAGAAGTGCAATACTTGTACACTGAAAACTGCAGAACATTGTTGAAAGAAATTAAACACCTAGGGGCACCTGGGTGGCTCAGTCGTTAAACATCTGCCTTCAGCTCAGGTCATGATCCCAGGGTCCTGGAATCGAGTCCCACATCGGGCTCCCCGCTCAGCGGGAAGCCTGTTTCTCCCTCTCCCACTCCCCCTGCTTGTGTTCCCTCTTTCACTTTGTCTCTCTCTGTCAAATAAATAAATGAAATCTTTTAAAAAAAATTAAACACCTAAATAAATGGAAAGACATTCCATATTCATGAATTTGAAGACAATATTGTTAAGATGACAGCATTCCCCAAATTGATCTACAGATTCAATGTAATTGCTATCAAAATCCCAGCTGGATTTTTGCAGAAATTGGTAAGCTGATCTTAAAATTCATATGGAAATGCACAGGATTCAGATTAGCCAAAGAAATCTTGAGAAAGAAGAAAAAACATGGAAAATTCACATTTCTTGATTTCAAAACTTACTACAAAACTACAATAATTAAGACAGTGTAGTACTGGCATAACGATAGACATATAGATCAATGGAATAGAATTGAGGGTCTGGAAGTAAATCCATACATTTGTGGTCAATTGATTTTTGACAAGGATGCCAAAACCTTTCAATGAGGAATGAATAGTCTCTTCAACAAATGGTCCTGGGAAAACTGAATGCAAAAGAATGAAGTTGGGACCCAACCTTACAATATATACAAAAATTAACTCAAAATTTATCAAAGACCTAAATTGACAAAATTATAAAACTTTTAGAATAAGACAGGTATAATTTTCATGACCTTGGATTAGGCAATGGTTTCTAACATTAATACTAAAAGCACAAGCAACAAAAGAAAAAATAGACTTCATCAAAATTAAGCACTACAAAAGGGCACTCTAAAGAAAGTGAAAAAACCCATAGAATAGGAGAGAATATTTGCAAATCATATATATCTGATAAAAGTCTGTTGTCGAAATGTAGTGATGTGAAGGGGCACCTGCACTCCAATGTTTATTGCAACAATGTCCACAATAGCCAAACTATGTAAAGAGCCCAGATGTCCATCGACAGATGAATGGATAAAGAAGATGTGGTGTGTGTGTGTGTATATACACATACATACACAATGGAATATATGTATATATACACACATATACATACACAATGGAATATATATATACACATATACATACACAATGGAATATTACACAGCCATCAAAAAATGAAACCTTGCCATTTGCAACAACGTGGATGAAACTAGAGGGTACTACATGCTAAGGGAAATAAGTCAATCAGAGAAAGACAATTATCATATGATCTCACTCATATGTGGAATTTACGAAACAAGGCAGAGGATCATAGGGAAAGAGAAGAAAAAATGAAACAAGATGAAACCAGAGAGGGAGACAAACCATAAGAGACTCTTAATCTTAGGAAACAAACGGAGGGTTGCTGGAGGGGAGTGGGGTCGGGGGATGGGGTAACTGGGGGTTGGACATTGGGGAGGGTATGTGTTGTAATGAGCACTGGGTGTTATATAAGACTGATGAATCACATACCTCTACCCCTGAAACAAATAATACATTATACGTTAATTGATTGAATTTAAATTAAAAAAATAAAAATAAAAAAAATATGTATAAAAAAGTCTATTGTCAAGAATATATAAAAAGGATTGTAACTCAACAATAAAAAGGGAAATAACCTAATTTAAAAATGGACAAAGGATCTGATAGACATTTCTCCAAATAAGATATACAAATGGCCAGTAAGCACATGAAAAAAAGGTGTTCAACATCATTAGTCCTTAGGGAAATGCAAATGAAAACTATGAGATACAACTTCTCACCCACTAATCTGGCTATAATCAAGTAGAAACAATGACAAGTGCTGGTGTGAATATGGAGATGTTGGAAACTTTACGAATTGCTGGTGAGAATGTCAAATGGTATGGGGGTACTTTGGAAAATGGTTTACCAGCTCTTCAAAATGTTAAACATAGAGTTCCTATATGACCCACCAATTCCACTCCTAGGTATTTACCCAAGAAAAATGAAAACATATGTCTAAACAAAAACTTGTACACAAATGTTCATGGTAGAAATTTTATAATAGCCCCAAAGTGGAAACAACCCACATGTCCATAAACAGATGAGTAGATAAACAAAATATGTTATATCTATATAATAGAATATTATTCAGCTATAAAAGTAATAAAGTACTGATTTACATTTTGAAAACAAAAATACTAATTCAAAAGGATATCCACACCCCTATATTGCAGCATTATTTATAATAGCCAAGATGTGGAAGCAACCCAAGTGTCCATCTGTAGATGAATGGATAAAGAAAAAGTGGTATAAGCACTCATTACTCAGCCATAAAAAATGAAATCTTGCCGTTTGCAACAACATGGATGGACCTAGAAGGTGTAATACTAAGTGAAATAAGTCAGTCAGAGAAAGACAAACACCATATGATTTTACTCATACGTGGAATTTAAAGAACAAAACAAATGAACAAAGAAAGAAAAAAAAAAAGAGAGACAAAAGACCCAGACTTTTAAATACAGAGAACAAACTGGTGGTTGCCAGAAGGGAAGTGGGTGGGGAAATGGGTGAAATAGATAAAGGAGATTAAGAGCACACTTCTCTTGATGAACACTGAGTAATGTAGAGAATTGATGAATCATATATTGTACAGTTGAAACTAATACAACACTGTGTGTTAATTATACTTGAATAAACGCACACACACAAGTGATGAAGTATGGATTCACATTTCAATGTGGATGGACTTTGAAACATGATGATAAGTGAAATAAACCAAACACAAAAGACCACGTATTATATGATTCCATTTATCTGAAATGTCTAGAATCAGCAAATCTATAGAGACAGAAAGTAGGTTAATGGTTTCTGGGGGATGGAGGGGATGGGAAAAATGAGAGTGACTACTAATGGTTATGTTTCTTTTTTCCTTTTTTAAAAAGATTTTATTTATGTATTTGAGAGAGAGAAAGAGAGAGAGCGCGAGAGAGCGCGAGAGAGCATGAGTGGGGGGGAGGAGCATAGAGAGAGGCAGAAGCAGGCTCCCCACTGAGCAGGAAGCCTGATATGGGGCTTGATCCCAGGACCATGAGATCAAGGCCGATGCTTAACTGACTGGGCCATCCAGGCACCTTAGTTATATTTCTTTCTGGGGTGATGAAAATACTCTGAAATTAGATAGTGGTTGATGCTTGCACAACTCTGTGAATACACTAAAAACCACTGAATTATACATTCTAAAATGGGGAAACATTATGGTATGCATTAAGATTTGAGAAGTGTATCTCAATTTAAAATTAAAGGAATATATTTGGTTGTTCTGTCAGCAGAAATTAAATGGTATAGACAAAGTCCAGAGTACTGATGTCAGTTGACTTAGAAAAGCTGACTGCTTCTAGTTCCCAAATAGTAAGAGATGGAAATTTAAAAGGCTTTGCATGACAAAGGCCCAAGATGTTTCAGCTGATTAGAGTGAACCATGGAAAATATCTGATTAAAAGTGTGTTCTTTGTTTCAGCTAGCTTTGGGGAAATCACTATCACATTGAAAGAGAGAGTGTGGGGGCAAGAAGGCAAAGGAATAAAGCAAATTCGAAGACTATGTGTTACAAAAGAACATTGAGAATGGATATTGGCAAATGGAAGGGTCTGGATGCCAATAGACTAGAAGCTTACCAAGTTTTGGAGAAAACTGTATTGTCAAAGAAACCACAAACTTGTGTAAAAAGCCTAAATTTGTTAGTTAAGCCTTAAAGCAACCTCTGGCACGAAGTTGCACAGTCCCTAGGGAGAGCATTCTCCCCATCTCTCTCTTTAGATGTAGCCAAGGAGAACAAGGGTCCAGGAAGAAGTCCTTTAGAAGATGATGCCAAGGATCACAAAGGATAATGGATGAGACGGTCCCTGCCCCAGGCTAGGCAACTCTGATATCTGCCTATTGGTATTTTAGAATTGTAATACCAGTGTGTCTGTGGAACAGTGACTACTGTGGGTCTCTCAGGCTCCCCCTGCCCTTTTTTTAAAAAAGATTTATTTAGGGAGGAGGAGGTGAGAGTGCGTGGGCATGGGGTGGGGAGGGGAGGAGAGGGGCAGAAGGAGAGAGAGAGTGAGAATCTGAAGCAGGCTCCATGCCCAGCAGGGAGCCCCGTTGTCGTGGGGCTCAATCTCATAACCCTGAGATCATGACCTGAGCTGAAATCAAGATTTGGACACTTAACCAACTGAGCCACCCAGACGCCCCTCAGTCTTGCCCTTCCTGAATGGGAGTGCTTATTGAAGTTATCCTGTTCCTGATCCATTATTGTACACTTGTAGGTTGGCATGGGTGTGAGGCAGACAACTTGCCTTTTTAGTTCCCAGGGCTTCAGTCTAAGAGAAGTTGCATCTGTTTTTGATGGAGAGGACTGTGAAATGCAATGGCAGATTGGACTTTGCATTGTCTTCCACAAGGACCAGTTGAAGGTGTTTTACTTGTGGGAAGAAGAGAACAAACAAGTGTTTAAAGACCAGGAGAGTATACTTTGGTGGAGACGGTTATTGCTCACCAAATGGGCTCACCATGGACTCCTCTACATTTCCCAGCCTGCAATATTGGCCAATAATTTTCTTTTCTTGTAATGTCTTTCTGATATCAAGGAATCAAGTTTTGCAAGCCTTATAAAAATGAGTTTGGATATTTCTTTTCCTCTATTCTCTGGATGCATTTGTTTAGATCAGCATTATTTGGACTATAAATTTTTGTAAAACCATTTGGGTCTGCAGTGTTCTTTGTGGGAAGAGTTTTAATTTCAGATTCAATTTCTTTGATAGATATAAGACTACTGGCATTTTTAAATTTCTTCTTGTGGTAATTTTGGTAAATTGTATTCTAGGGAATTTGTATATTTCACCTTAATCTTCCATTTTATTGGCATAAATATGGACACACAGAGTGTCAATTTATTAACATAAAGTTGTTTATGATATCCTCTCATTATCTTTTTTTTAAAGATTTATTTATTTATCTTTTTAATGTATATAAGATTCATAGTGATATCCCATTTTTAATATTTGATTTTGGTATCTGTGTTGTCTCTCTCCCCTTTTTTTCCCCTCTAGATTTGTCTTGCTAGGGTTTAAAAAAAAAAGATTTTATTTGTTTATTTAATTTAGAGGGAGAGAAAGAGTGAGCATTCATGAGCGGGGGGGGCGCAGAGGGGGAGTGCGGAGTCTGATATGGGGCTCCATCTCACAACCCTGAGATCATGACCTGAGGTGAAACCAAGAGTTGGGGGCTTAACCGACTGTACCGCCCAGGTGCTCCTTGCTAGAGGTTTATTAATTATATTAATCTACTTAAAGATTAAGATTTTGGCTTTGTTGATTTACTCTATTGTGTCTTTTTTTAAAATTGATTCCTGCTCTTACCTTTTTGCTTCCCTTCTCCTTGTTTTGGGTTTAGTTTGCTGTGCTTTTTCTAGCTTTTGAGTTGGAATCTTAGATCATTGGTTTTCAACCTTTCTTATTTTTTAATATATAAATTTTATAAGATTTATGCTTTCTTCTAGGCACTGCCTTCGTAGTGTCATTGGCCACACCATCTCCCTTCTCCTACACATCAAGTAGTCAGACTCCTAATGGCGGAAATGTAGGATGCGACCTGCCTGAATCTCTTGACTCATCGTTTGGAGGAAAGCCACGCAGAAGAGCTACCTGACCTGCCTTGGCTTGTGATATAAGTAAGAAACAACTGTGATGTGTCTGGCTACTGAGTTTTCTATCTGGTTTATTTGTTTGTTTTGTATTTGTTTGCTATAGCCTAGCCTATCTTGGCTGATACAAGAGGACTTGTCTTATATCAGCTCCTGTGTTGGTCTACATGAGAGTTTCCCATGACCTCTTCTCTTTTACACCCCCAAATATCAATATTAGGAGATTCTTGTTCTAAGACATTTTCACTGAAGACCTGGGGATAGTGAAGGGGTGTTAGTACAATACAGAAGACAATAGGAAACAACGATAAATTTAATGTGCCTTCCCCTCCCTGTCATAGGGAGTTTTTCATTGTCTTTTCAGTCTGGCCCTGCCCTGTTATCAAGTTTTGGGGTTCCTTTCTCTGTTTAGACTCTTTCCTCCCAGTTCATATTCTTTCTTCTTCCCATTCCTCCTATTCCAGAGCACCCCAAACTCTCCAGCTTTTACATATGGCTCTTCCTTACCTTGGATCGAATAAAATTCTTAGTCACAGTGTCTTTTCTATTGATCAAAGCACACCCAGAGGTCTGGGGCCAAACATGTTTGTGGGCCGCCTGATGGAGAATCAGAGCAGGCACTCCAAGTTAAGAGGACTTTCCCCCAGAACCTAGAGTTGTATTTAAAAAGGTCCTCTTACCACTTTCTTTATATGCTCAAGTTTTTACCTATTTTATTTCATTTATTTTATTTTTCACATAGTTGAAATCCTGCCCTGCATCCTACTTTTATGACTTAATGTTCTATCATGAGTATTTACTATATTACTATATGATTTTGATAAACACTATTTTACATTCACATTTTTCCCCTATTTAAAAACCCAACGATCAGTCCTAAGGGGTATAGAAAGGACATGCAACTTCCTGAAATCCCAACCACTGGACAGAGATGAATTGGGCTGCATGACTTCAGCTCTGACAGCTGAATAGAAAGAATATTCAGAAAGTCTATGGAATGAGGTGCCTGGGTGGCTCAGTCCCTTAAGCGTCTGACTCCTGGTTTCAGCTCAGGTCATGATCTCGCAGTTGTGAGACTGAGCCCCCCGTTGGGCTCCAGGCTAGGGCAGAGTCTGCTTCAGATTCTGTCTCTCCCTCTTCCTCTGCCCCATCCCCCAATTGCTTGCGTGTGCGCTCTCTTGAAAAAGAAAGAAAAGAAGAAAGAAAGAAAGAAAGAAAGAAAGAAAGAAAGAAAGAAAAAGAAAGAAAGAAAGAAAAAGAAAGAAAGAAAAGAAGGAAAAAGTCTGTGAGGTGACTGCTTGCACAAAGCTGTTGTCCCTTACCAAACTGTAACAGAGCCATGGTCCTGAGAACCAGGACTGCCGGACTCAGATGCATCTGGATATGTCTGGAGCAGTTGTGGGGAAGGGGCCAGGCAGTAGTCCCTTGTCAGAAGGGTTTCCCTAGGAACCCTTGGGAGAGGGTCCAGCCTGTGAATGTGGCTAACATCGCCCTGGCCCCGCCTCAGAGCGAGGGGCTATAATGGCGAGTGAATAAAAGCAGGGCAACTTCACTGAAATTTCTGTGGGAGTATCAAAATTCTTCCTTTGTGTTCTCAGCAATAGTGACCCACAGAGGAGGGTAGGGATGGTGGAAAGATCCTCCACCCCCACCCCCACCCCCTTGATGGATAACCCTGGGAAACAGATTGGACACAGCTGCTGGAGCTGTCAGCTGAACCAAATTATGAAAAAGGAGGGTCTGAAGAGTTGCCATAAGAACTGGCCATGATAGGGGTGCCTGGATGGCTCAGTCGGTGAAGCATCTGTCTTTGGCTCAGGTCATAATCTCAGGTTCCTGGGATCGAGCCCCGAATAAGGCTCACCGCTCAGTGGGGGAGTCTGCTTCTCCCTCTCCCTCTGCCCCTCCCCCCCAAGCTCATGCTCTCTCTTTCTCATTCTCTCTCTCCCAAATAAATAAAATCTTAAAAAAAAAAAAAGAACTGGCCATGACTTTAATGTTCAGTCTAATTGAGAACCAATCACCAGCTAACAAAAAGGCGAGGGAGGTCAGAGGACCAAAGCGGTCACTCAGCACCATTCCCAGATCCTCAACTGAGGAGGACAGAGAACAGACATCACGTTCATAGGAAGGCCTGTAGGCCAGGTTAGAGGCAGGAAACCCTATGCAAGAGTAGCCCCTGCATAGGGGATCAGCGAGAGGTCTGCATACATAGACAAGGCTGTGAGGAAGAGGACCTGGCTTGGAGTCTGGCTTTATTGGAAGCCTGCCACGTAAGTAGCGCCGCTGCTCTTCAGACCTGCCCTTTCAGGCCCAAGAAGGTAACACCCTGATGTTACTAGCCCTTGAATGTTGTATAGATGCTCATGGTTTTCTACACCCTGCCTACAACTTTGTCAATAGTCCTTTGATTAAGTTATCTGTTAAATCAATGATCCCAACATGAATGTACCATCCATTTGCTACTAGGACACTACTGATACAGGGCTAGTCTGTTGATGGTGCTGCAAAGGCCCCCTGGGACTCTGGCTCTGGAGACAGGACGAGGCCAAGATTTACATGGTGGACCCCGGCAGGGGAGTTGTGTGAGGAAGACACAACAGGTAAGGATAGAGATTGTGATTTCATTGCCATACTTCAGAGGTCCCTGGTAGGAATGGAATTTGGCAATGCATTTAGGCCTGACACATCGGGATAGGGAGAGATTAGATCCAATTTGAAGCATGGTGGGGTGGTGCTATTACGAGGCAGAAAAGCTAATGAAATAAGACCATAGCCCAGGACCATGTATCACCCAGATCTTATTCTACTTGCTCTTTGGAGAAGAGCTGAGCAGAAGGCTAGACTCAGGTTGGATGAGTGATTACAATTAGAGCTCATGAGGAAGAAGTAGCGTTGGGCCGCTACCTGACGCTGGAGTTCCTACATGGGGTCTGGCACTCGTGGGCCCCTCTACAAATTTGGCAGAAGAAATGAAGATGCTTAGGGGCGCCTGGGTGGCTCAGTCGGTTAAGCGTCTGCCTTCAGCTCAGGTCATGATCCCAGGGTCCTGGGATGGAGTCTCGCATCGGGGTCCCTGCTCAGTGGGGAGCGGGCTTCTCCCTCCGCCTGCAGCTCCACCTGCTTGTGCTATCTTAAAAAAAAAAAAGAGAGAGAGAGAGAGAGAGAGAGAAATGAAGATGCTTACAAAACAGCATAGGGAGGACATTCTTCTCCACTGACTTTCAGAATATACTCTCATGGAAGGAATGTTTGAGAGAGACAGTACTGGAAATACTCAGAAAACCCAAGGGGTTGGGGAGGGTGGCCATGAGGAATTTTAAAACAGTTTTGTTATGAATTTAATAAATGCTGGAAAAGTGACAGGGTTTAGAAAAGTTAATTAAAAAAAACACCACCCTGGAGCACTAAATCTGGTTTTATTTACCCAGGCCATGTGGTACTTCCCTTAGTAAACCAAAGAATTTATAGACATTGGAAATTGAGATTTTATTGTGTAAACTTAGAATGTGCAATCATGAATACATGACAGAAATAACGTGGAGGGAAATGGCTGTGGTATTGTTCCCCTAAATTCTCCCAGGGCCTTTGCACATGCTGTTCCCAATGTCTGGAACCTTCTTCTCCTTCCTCATACCTGGAAGAAGTTCAGGTATTCTTGTTATGCCCTGATATAACTTTTGTACTGTTCCTTTACAGAACTATCACTATTGGAAGTCATGCTTTCATGGGGTTGTTTGATCGATGTCATGTCTTGTTCCTTAGTTGGTAACCTCCATGAAGGCAAGTGCTGTGTTCTGATCACCATTGTTGCTCTAAAACCCAGGGACTGACACCTGCCAGATGTTCAATAGGTATTTCACAGGTGACTGCCTGAAGAACTTTTAAAGCATGCCAAGTTAAGACTGGCTTCCCAAGTAAGAGAAGGTAAAGCATAACATAATTCTGGTAACCTGGGCCCATATTGCCTGCATTTCTCCATGTAAAGACGTTCTTCTGACACCACACTAGTGAAGTGGGAGCATGCTATACCAGCATGGTAACTGCTGACATTGGGACTTGATGAGGTGGGGTAGTGAAGCCTTTACTTGGGTAGAGTTCTGCCCTTGTAGCATGAGAGACAAATAACTCCTTTGATTCCCCCCAAATTGCCAAAAGGCTTTCATTTAACTCAGAGGTCTTGGATGTTGGAGTGGCCGCTACTACTATGCAAATATCATGGTGCATTGACTGACCTGGAGAAGTTCTGAGGTGGTGAGGAGGTCTAGACAGCACTGTGTTGATAACTTTTCTCTGCTTTCTTTGATGTGAAATTTTAGGCCTCTTAACATCAAGTTAATCACGAAAATCTATGGCAGTTATATTTGGAAAGGAAGGCTATATGCCTGGGCAGAGTTATATGTGAGAGAAGAAACACCAGTGTCCTTGGTCAGTGATGCTACAGAGCTGCTTGGTGTGGCCCATGGTTAAGTGGAAGTGTGATATGGTGGCTTCATTAAAAGACATTTGGCACATGCCCTCTGACTTTTATTCTCTCTTCCTTCCTCCCTCCCTCCCTCTCTCTCTTCCCTTCTTTCAAGAACACTTAACATGAGATTTACTGTCTTGACAGATTTTTAAGTGTACAGTACTGTTATCTATAGGCACAGTGTTGAACAGGAGATCTCTAGAATTCTTCTATCTTGCAAAACTGAAATTTCATGTATGTTGATTAGCAATTTCCCATTTCGCCCTTCCCCAGCCCCTGGCAACCACCATTCTATTCTTTGCTTCTACGAGTTTGACTATTTTAGATAACTCATACAGGTGGAATTATGCAGTATTTATCCTTCTGTGACTGGCTTCTGTCACTCAGCACAATGTCCTTAAGGTTCATCCATGTTTTTATATATGTCAGAATTTCCTTCTTTTAAAGGCTAAATAATATTCCAGTGTATGTGTATATCATATGTTCTTCATCCATTCATCCACTGATGGACATTTAGATTTCATCTACATCTTGGCTATTGTGAATATTGCTGCAATGAACATGGGAGTGCTAATATCTCTTGAGATCCTGATTTCAATTATTTTGGATAAATATGTAGAAGTGGGATTGTTGGATTATATGGTAATACAACTCGACAGCAAAAAATTCCCCTAATTACCTGATTTTAAAAAGGGCTAAAGACTTGAGTAGACATTTCTCCAAAGAAAACCTACAAAAGTCCAACTGGTATATGAAAAGATGCTCAACATCACTAATCATCAAGGAAATATAAATCAAAACTACAATGAGATGTCACCTCACACATGTCAGGATGGCTATTCTCAAGAAAACAAAATTCAAGTGCTGGTGAGGATGTGGAGAAATTAAAACCCTTGGGCACTATCGGTGGGAATGCAAATTGGTGCACTGCTATGGACAACAGTATGGAGGTTTTTCAAAAAACTAAAAATAGAACTACCATATGATCCTTCCTCCTGCTTGCTCTATGATACATGTATGTAATGGCTGAAGATCTAGCTATAGGCTCTTAGCAAAGGAAAGGGGACTGTTAATTCCCACAATGATGAGGGCCACACCCAGGGGATGGTAGAGTGGTGGCTGGAAGAAGTCTGAGGATTTGTGAAGTGTCCATAATTCCCAACTCTGAACTATTTAGTGAAAGAAAGAGAGAGAAACTTTTATCTATCTCATTGTTATTTTAGGTCTTGTTACCTTCAGCTGAACCTAATTCCAATGAATACTTTTTTTGGGAATACTAGATTATTGGTAAGCCACAGCTTTGCCTATGTTTATTTAGAAAGGATCTGAGCTTTGCCATAGGTCACTGGGAATTGATCTGGTTCAAGTGGGGATTCTCTGGAATGTGATATAGACATGAAATATGCAGATGGGCCAGTGACTGGGACTTACATTTTGGGGACAGTTGACAGATGATAGATACTGGTGACTTCCAAGTGATTTATTTCTCTTTCTCAAAGACTCAGTCTTTAGAAAAATCATGAGTGATGGGAACTTCTGCCCACCTTGAGCTGTTAGGGGCTTGTCCAGTATTCTCTCCAAGATTTCTCAAGATTCCTGTGAAGAGCTTCTGTGTCATAGTGACCTTTGGATTTTCTTTCCTTGTGATGTGCTAATCCTCTTTTTTTTTTTTTTCCTGGCAACTGCCTTTTTTTCTTTCCTGGGTCCTTTCAAGGTGGAACATAACTCTTCCTTCTTTGTTCCCTCAGAGAACCTCTTAAGCAGCTTTGCCTGAAGGTTTGTGGATAGTTGGATACCTGATAAAGAGCCATTTGCTCTGTTCACACTTGATGCAAAGAAACAGTGGAGCTGTGAAGTAACAGTTTTTTAAAAATTCAATTTTTGATTTTTTTGTTCTTTCAACAATTTTTTATTATAGTAAAACATTGAACATAACATTTGCTATTTTAACATGTACAATTTTACATGTATAATTCAGTGCCATGAATAATGTTCACAATGCTGTGCAACCATCACAATTTTTAAATTTTTGATTTCCCAAATCAAATTCTTTTCTTTGAAAGATTTATTTATTTGAGAGAGAGAGAGTGTGTGTGCGTGCAGTGGGGAGGGGCAGAGGAAAAGGAAGAGAGAGGGAGTGACTCTCAAGCAGACTCCTCACTGGGCATGGAGCCCTACTCGGGCTTGATCTTATGACCCTGAGATCATGACCTGAGCTGAAATCAAAAGTCAGACGCTCAACCAACTGAGCCACCCAGGTGCCCCTCAAATCAAATTCTTATACAGAGTCCTTGTCCCTCACCCAAGGTGTTATTATCCTTAGTGAAATCATAGTTAGGCCCATTCAAATAACAGGAATTCAGGAACTGAAAAAATCCCTATGCTTCCCTCTGATACAATTTCAGCTACTCCCATTCTTCCAGATGTTCCTGGTAGAACCCACTGAGCTGAGGATGGATTGGGTGTTGAGTACTGTCTGGAGTCTGACACTCAACTGGAAAGCAGACACTGAGGGATAGGATAGCTACATACCCTTGCTCCTGGCTCAGCCTTTGACCCTATCACTCACTGAATGGTTGGGCGGGCAGTTCCGAACCAGGGACTGGGAAGAGGAGAGCCTGAGATGGGGGAATGCTAGAAGCTGCAGCTAGAAGGCATCTTGGGAATGAGTATGGCCTAAGGGGAATGTGTGTGTGTGTGTGTGTGTGTGTGTGTGTGTGTGTGCGTGTGTATGCGTGTGCAGGGGGCAATGGGGAAGACTGCATCTCTGGGAGACAGAGGTTACAGCCTCATCTGAGGCCTTACTCTGCCCACCACCCTCTTCCCCCTCCCAAATAATTCTAGAGGGCCACAGTCATGCTAGAACTTGACATCTGAATTTCAAATTACAAGGTAAAAGATAAAGGGAGTTGGGGGCAAATGATTTGGGGAGTTTAGACAATGGGTTAAATGTGCAAGGCTGTCTGAGGCTGTGACTGCTATTGTAGAAGTCCAACAGCAGAGTCTCACCAGAATGGTGTCATGGCTGATGGAGTTTTGGAGAGTATGAAAGACACACAGACATGGGAATGAGCTGGTGGTGAGCTGGAGCAATAGCTTAGGATTATCTTGTACAGAGTCCTGGAGAGAAGGCAGAGACAACAGGCTGTTCTTAGGGTAAGGGGATTGTTAATTGCCAGACTTCAATTTAACACAGAGATCATGAGCCTCGGAACACACAGGAGTGTCCTGGGGAGTGTCAGTACCCTGACTACTGAGAGAGAGAGAGTGTTTTGTGGCCAGATGCTGTGGGCCAAGCCTCAAGCACCCACTCACTGACCCTCCTTCACTGCAGTGCCAAGAGGAGTGACTCTAAGCCCCGGGTCTCCAGCCAGCCCCAGACTCAACACCGGTCCTACCCCCGAGTTCTCCCCTCTCCCTCTGCTTCCTGTCACAACA
Source organism: Callorhinus ursinus (assembly GCF_003265705.2). Taxonomy (NCBI): domain Eukaryota; kingdom Metazoa; phylum Chordata; class Mammalia; order Carnivora; family Otariidae; genus Callorhinus; species Callorhinus ursinus. Next base: position 6,947,266 of record NW_027397111.1, on the reverse strand, counting down.
GCTCCATTTCCAAGGCTGAGTGCATGTGCTCTGGAGCCAGGGCCCAGCTCTCATTCACACTAATTTTCGAAGTACTCAGGTTTGACTCTCTCCTTTTTAGAAACCCATTTCAGAAAGAGGGAACCCGGCTGTTAACTGTAAGGAGACTGTTCTGCCCACTGTCCATCTCTAGCTTGCTCAGGGCTGATTGACATCCAGGGACTTACATTCCTGGGGGAAGGATTTGGACCTCAAATCGGAGTGAGAGGCAAGAGGGGGGAAGGCTGTCTTCCCATTATGCCACAGCACTGGCAGGGGCCACAATCCCCTTCTGTGCCCAGAGCCGGGAGCACTGCCCTGGGCACTCTCCTTCCAGCCACCATGTACTCCTGATGTACCTATTTCTGCCCGTTGTCAGACCATATGCCATGATTTCCGTCCACTCAATGGGTAGAAGGCCCCAGGGCACTTTGGTTTGAAAACTGGATGTATTTGATGAGGCTCTGCTAAAGCACTCAGAAGCAGAGCCCCTTTCTTATTGTCTCCTGGGGGGAGATTTTGGCTTCTGTAACCCAGGACACTCTAAAAGGAGACAGAGAAATTGGGTATTTGGAGGCTATCATGCTCATCTTGGATGTGGGTGTACATTATGTAACAATCACCCAGAGGAGAGCATTAGTGGGGGTGGAGGGTGGAGCACAGATCCCAAACATCTCTGGGTTGCCAAAAATGCTCAAATAACACCCACCCCCAGTGGTATTAGGACTCAGAGCGCTGTTGGGGGTAACCCACAGCTCTGATCGCAGTGCTCTCCAGGGTGTTCAAGTCTGAATGACTGGAGCATGGGGCAGATGGGAAGAGAGGAGGAGAGGATTCAGGATGTCTGCCTCTGGTGGCTGAAGCATGGAGAAGAGACGGTGGTGGTGGTGCTAGGGATGGGAGAGGTGGTTGTACGGGCAGAGACTAGTTAGGTGGTATTCACATGGAACCGAGGCAACAGCAGGGATGGATTAAATCAATGGTCTTCAAAGTGGGTGTGTAGGCTGATCCACTGGTGTGTAAAAGAAAAACTAAAGCCTCTATTTATATTTATGTTTTAGACTCAAAATAAAGAAATTAAGATTCACCTATATTTACTATGTGGATTGACACAGGCGCCCTAACTCATCCCTTGCTTCAGGTGTCTGCGTCATGTATCATAGTTAAGGTGTCCTCAGAGAAGAGGGGGGGTTCTACTCCCCAGGGGAGGGGGTGACTATGGCACCTTCACTGGTTCAGTTGCTTTCAAGTGAATCACGAGGTATTATGAATTATTTGTATCCTAGGTGGTAGAAAGATAGATTATATCATCAAATCATCATTTAACTAAGCTAATTCTCACAAAAGGGACAAGTGGCTTGAGAAGCTTACTGCAAAGAAATCCACAGACTGAAAATAACATGAATAGTGCAAGCAAAATCAAACTCAGAAAAATGGCAGAGCTAACAATTTCCTACTACTCATATGAGATCCATTATGAGGATATCTCTGAGAAGGGAGTAGACCAGAAAGAAGTTCAAAGTTACAAAAGAGACTACTTGGAATATGGATCTACATCCCTGTAGTTAACAACTAACCTAAGGGTATACTGGGCCTTCGGGTATCGGCTAATAATAATATAAATGTGCCATTCATAATCAGCAAGATGTGTGAATTCTACACAACCAGAGCGTGAAGACAAATCTCTACAATTGAGGGGGAATATTCCAAGTCCTGCAGTACTTAGTTGTATACTTTTGTGAGCTATTATTAAATGCAATAAACATGTCTAAAAATCTCTTTTGAGCAAAATCCCTTTTACTTAATAGTAAAAGGCAAAATGTCAGTCAGTGTCATTGGAAAAAACCTCTGTTCTATTTGCCATTGTTAAGGTGATGGCATTAGTACAGAGAGGAGAAGGTGATACAAAAAAAATGCATTCTGTTGAAAGACACACAGAAAACACTGTTGAAGATTTGAAGAAAAGGTTTGGAGGACATGATGTGTGTGCACATTGCTGACATGTTGCCCCTTACCCCTTTGCCATACTTTTCAATGATGGCATTCATAAAGAAATACTTTTTGTAATCTACTAAAGGAAAGACGTTTACAATATGAATGGCTTGTAACATGCTGTGGGTTTTTTTTCTTTTAAAGATTATTTATTCATTTGAGAGAGAGAGAGAGAGAGAGAGAGAGAGCACAAGCAGGGGGAGGGGCAGAGGGAGAGAATCCTCAAGCAGACTCCCCACTCAGCCCAGAGCCAGACGCAGGGCTCGATCCCAGGACCCTGAGATCATGACCTGAGCCAAAATCAAGAGTCGGACGCTAAACTGACTGAGCCACCCAGGTGCCCCAACATGCTATGGTTTTTATGTGTAAAAGGAACCACTGATGGAGTGGCTTCCCTAACTGGAATACAAAACTGGGAACTGGGAACAGGGAGGGACTACACATGAAACCCATCTACTGCATCATTCATTCACAAATTACAATTTCTTTATTGTAATTGAAGTTGGAAGAGCACAAAATACTATAGGATGTCAATAATATGGCTAATTTGAACAAAATCTTAAAATACAGTAGAATCTTTACAATACTTTGTAATGAAATGTGGAATGAGACTATGAAATCCTTCATATTACTCAAAGGTTTACTGATTATCTGAAGGCAAAGAACTTAAACACTGTGGAATTTAAAGAAGAGTTTAACAAAAAGACCAAGGATTCCAAATTTGCTGACCTCTGATGTGCTGGCTTGTGATTGTCACAGATACATGCATACACACACATAAATACAGGGTCTATCCCTTATATAAAGGTGATATTTTCTCAATGAATATAATTGTGTTTTAAAAGAATTATGTTATAGGGAAAGACTTTTGAAAATTGATGTTTGGAACTGTTTCCATTATCATGTGATTTTAATGCCAAAATAGGTGCATCATTGTCACCTATATAGACTGTGCTCCTGGGTGTTGTATGTAAGTGATGAATCACTGAATTCTACTCCTGAAACCAATATTGTACTCTATGTTAACTGGAATTTAAGTAAAGAAAAAAAGTAAAATAGAATATATTCTCTCTCTATATAGAATATATATTCTCTCTCTATATATAGAATATATATTCTCTCTCTATATATAGAATATAGTCACATTAATTAATGGGGCTCCTGGGTAGCACAGTGGGCTAAGCTTCGGACTCTTGGTATCGGCTGGGGGTTGTGATTTCAGGGTTGTGAAACATGCTTGGGTTTCTTTCTCCCTCTCCCTCTGCCCACCCCCTCTAATTAATAAATAAATAAATAGTCTTAAAAAATAGACTGTGCTAGCTATAGACTTCATAATTAAGAAATACACTTTTAAATCCATTTTACAATTTCCCAAATGAAGAGTTTCAAGAGTTTAAGAAATCCCATTGTTATGAATATTCACAAAAATAACTGATGAAAACATCATGAGAACGTGGGTTTCACGGACAAAGAAGAGCTCTCTGGTGGAATTTCACATTTGCAAAATTGGTAGATGGGATTTAAACAAGAATTATGATTTACTAAGTGTAGTCAAAGATAGAATTCTCCCATTTGGGTCTACTTATCTTTGCGAGATATCTTTTTTTTTTTTTGCTGGGCGGGGGGGGCAACAACAGCCATTAGGACTAAGTATTGACATTAACCAAACTTAAAAGCATACTTTGTAGTTTCATAAAATATTAAACTAAGATTTATTAAAACCATTTTTAATCATGTTGCTCTCCCTAAACAGACTTTTGTAAATAACTTTAAAGTGAAAGGTAAAAGGGATATTGTGCCATTCATTAAAAATGAAGTATTATCGGGGCGCCTGGGTGGCTCAGTCGTTAGGCGACTGCCTTCAGCTCAGGTCGTGATCCCAGGGTCCTGGGATCCAGCCGGCATCGGGCTCCCTGCTCCGCGGGAAGCCTGCTTCTCCCTCTCCACTCCCCCTGCTTGTGTTCCCTTTCTCGCTGTGTCTCTCTCTGTCAAATAAATAAAATCTTAAAAAAAAAATGAAGTATTATCTTAACCACATCCTTTGACATCCATTTTAGGTATGCTTTATAATATATAATATATTAATACAATTGCATGTGCATATCATTTATAAATAAGTAAATTGTAAATACCAGGCTGTGAGGTAGAAGGAATAAAACTTGGTGCTTAAAGGAGGCTACTATGTGACAGCAGTTGGCACAGGGAAGACACAGTGGGTGCTCACTGATGACTGGTTCCACTTCCTCCCTTAGTGACAAATTTGATGTGAGAAGTGAAAAGGAGAGAGTCAAGGAGGGCTCCCCAGTATGGCCTGGAGTGGAAGGTGGTGCTATCCTTCCCTAAGACTGGAGACGCAGGAGCAGGTCCTGGCACGTTCCTGGGAGGAAATCAGGAGTTTGAGTTTGGGACTACAAACCTCCAGTGGAGATGGCCCCCAGGAAGCTGGATATACCACCTGCAGCTCTAGAGGACGTCCTGGGTTGGAGGTGAGATTCAAAAGTCGTCAGCAAGCAGGAAGTTGTTGAAACCACAAGACTGGGTAGGCCCGCGAATGACAGAGGAGACAGGCTGCGGTGCGACCTGGCGGATCACCACAATGAAAAGCCTGGCCTTGGAGGCTGAGAAGGTGTAGTCACCAAGGTATGCAGGAAATTAGGAGAGAAAGCGGCGGGCGCCAACTCTGGAAACTTTTGTACTCCAAGCGATCCAGGAAGGAAGGCGTGGTCAGCAGGTTCAAACGCTGGGGAGAAGCGAGTAAGGGGCTACAAGGCACCCGCTGGATTTAGCAACTAGGAGGTCAGTCGGGACTTGGAGGGGCGGGTGTATAAGCTGCAGAGCAGGGGGTTGGAGGAGTGAGTATGTGAGTGTGAGCGCGTGTGTGTTTGTGTGCGTGCGTGTGTGTGCGCGTGCTGGGAGGGGCAGGAAGGTGATCCAAGGGACCAGGCTGACGCCCAGCTGATGCTTGCCGGTCCGTTCAGCTACAGGGAGTAAGTCACCTGCTTGGGGGCCGTGACCCCAGACTCTCACCTTGGGAAACGTCCTGGCGAGGGAGGAAACTCGAGCAAGTCGGAACACCGCGGCAAGCGCTCTCGGGCCCCGCGGGTGGCAGCGGAGGCGAGTTCCGAGGAGCCCGGCTGGAGCCTGACCCCGGGCTGCGGCGGGCGCGCTTCCGGCCGGCCGGGGGACAGGGCGGCCGCCGGGCCCCTGGCGCTCTCAAGTTTCCTGTTGGCAGCGCCGCCCGGGCGCCCCAGGTAGCGGCGGGCAGGCCTGGTTGGCGGGTGGCGGGCAGGCAGACCTGCGCGGCTGCGGCGGCCCGGCCCGCGCCCCCCTGCTGCCCGCTCGTCGCTTCTCGGCTCCGCGCCCAGGTAGGGCACCGACCCGGGCGGCGCGCGGCTGGCGGGCTTCTTCCGTGAGGAGGCGGCTCTCCTCCTCCCGCCCGGCAGGCCGGGGGGCTCGGGGGTGCTGAGGTGCGGGCGCTCCGGCGCCGCGGCGCTGCGCTCGCAGATCGCTCGGTCCCCGCCCCCGCCGCGGGCTACACCGCCGGCTCCCGCTGAGCCGGCCGGGGGGCGCGGCCTGGCCGGGGCCGGGCCCCGGCTGGCTGCGGTGCGGGGCAGCCCCTCCGCGGCGCTTGCCGTGCGCCCTGCCCCGCGCCGCCAACTGCCCTCCAGCCCCGCGGGTCGCCCCCTTCGGACCCACGACAGGGCCCTGGCCTCGGAACCCGATGAGTGCGCGCAATGCTGTGAGGCTGACCTTGGGCCCGCGCCCCGCGGCCCCTGCTGCCCAGGACGGGAGCCGGAGACCCCGGAGGTCGGAACCTCGGCTCTGGGTTTCGCAGGCCGCCCTGGCGGCGGCGCCGACTCTGGACTCAGCCCTGCCCGGGCCCTTGCCTGTGCTCCTGCCGCTGTCTCTGCGGTGGCCTGGGCTGCAGAGACCTTAGGTGAGCCAGCCTCGTCTCAGCTCCCTGGTGGCCTACACTGGATTCGAGAGGTTTAGAGAAATTGAGGGACCCGGGACATGCTGTCACTTAAGCTCCCGGACAAGTTTCTAGGTGTTTGACGACCAGCCGGATACCCACGGCTGGGGTGGGCTTCCACCTAAAGGCAGGGGGATGGACAGGATGACAGGGTGTGGGTTCATTCGAGGCCTTCATCCTTACCTCTTTGGCTCTCTCCCAGCATGGGAGGTGTACTGGCCTCTGGAAGTCTGCATTCTGCCCTTGAACTTCCTGGTAGCTGCTTTGCCAGTGGAGCTCCTAATGGCTCGGCTTGGCTGGCAGAGGCCTCTGGGGGAAGTTTTGAGAGACCCTGGAGTAGGAGAGGCTTGCTAACTACAGTGTCATTTCCCCAAACTGTTAGATCCTTGTATGTGTCTGGAAGCTTAGGTGTGACAAATTAGCAAAGAAGCCAGGTGAAAGCTGGAAGGAAGGAATTTTAGCATGGTCTTGTTGGCTGTCCCCCTTGATGTGGTGACCAACAATTGGTCAGCTTCAGGGAAAAGCTGATGGTGGCTGGAGCCCTCATGGGAGAAACCTCCCCGGGCTGTGAAGCATCTTTGCTGAGTGGTAGTTGAGCTACTGAGCCAGGAAGACAGAGCTCCTATCAGCTCTCACCTCTCCAAGTGTTGGCAGCAGGTTTGGAGTAATAAGCCTGGGCTGGCTACTCCTCTGGGTCAAACTCTGAGGGGCTGGCTTGCTGTGAAGATGATGGAACCAGGCTGCCCTGTTTAAGAATCATGGAGTTTGCAGGGATGGGTTCCTGGGAGACTCTTGGACCTCTTGGCCCCACCCTCAGCACACCCTCAGTCCTTCTGAGATCCTAGATGAGGATCAAAAATTTCTTTGTGAGATGAGGCCTGTTTTTCTTGTCCTGACACTAGGTGAATAGCTTTTTTTTTTTTTTTAAAGATTTTATTTATTTGACAGAGACACAGCAAGAGAGGGAACACGAGCAGGGGGAGTGGGGGAGGGAGAAGCAGGCTTCCGGTGAAGCAGGGAGCCCGATGTGGGGCTCGATCCCAGGACCTGGCATCATGACCTGAGCCGAAGGCAGACACTTAACAACTGAGCCACCCAGGCACCCCGGTGAATAGCTCTTCAAATGGCCTCAAAATCATACCCAGATCTTTTTTTTTTAAATCATACCCAGAATCTTGAAAATATCATGGGCAGATAAAATATAGCCTTGGGATTAAGCAGGGAGATACCTTTTCTCCCCTAAAGCTCATTGGCCTTCCTGGTTCTTCCCCCAAATATATTAATCTCTTAGATCTTCTGAGTGCTGGCTGCATATCAAGGAGAGGAGACCTTGTCTTTGGGCTCTGATATATAAGGGGCCTAGGGCATAGAAAGATGGGCTCATGGCTAGAATACTGGCCATGCAAAGTCAGCAAGAAGTATCAATCATAGAGGAGAAGGCTATTTCTCCTTATCTGGTTTCACATTTAAACATGGTTTCCTTCTCTCTGCTCCCAAATAGGAGCTTGAGAGAGTGCCTGACATATAATAGTGCTCCATAAGTAATATTGCATAAAAGGATTCAGTGGCTAGATGAAAATTCATGTTTGGTTTCCCGGTTGGACTGCCTCTTGTACCTGATATCTTGATGACAATGACGTTGATAAATAATACTTTAAAGCAATAATATGTGCCAGGTACTATTCTAAGCCTATTCTAGCGTACTTACACATGCTACCTAATTTAATTGCCATGACAACCGATGAGGTTGGTACTGTTATTATCCCCATTTTATAGGGAATAAAACCGAGCCAGAGAAGTTGAATAACTTGCTCAAGTTCGTGCAACTAAGTTGTAAAACAGGAATCAAACCTGCATAGTCTGGTTTGAGCCTATCTACTTAACCATATACTCTACTGACTCTTGAGATTGCCACAGATAGATTAATCACTTAACTCGTTTACTCATTCATTATTTTATACATTCATTCATTCAATGAATATTTACCGATACCTACTGTATTCTAGGCAGGGGGATATAAGAGTGAATGAGGTGGGCAAGATCTGTCATGGAGCTGATATTTAGCAGGTGAAGCCCCCTTGTCCAACTCCCATGAGAGTCATGCATGCCTCAGAAAGATAAGAAGGAAAATGAACCCTTGGAGGCAATCCCAAAGCATCCTTTCAGAGGAAGGGAGAGTAGTATCTTTCTTGGTGAGACATAATCTGATTCTAGCCTTTCCTGTCCTGGTGTTTGTAAGGGGTACATAAGTGGTCAAAGTGAATGCAGTCTGGTCTCCTGGGCAGGAGATGCAGGCCCTGGGCCTGGTTATCACAGATTGTCTTAATTTTTGTTCAAAGAGGAAATAAGGTTTTGAGCTTGGGACCAGTGCTCCTTAGTCCAAGGAGACTTCTAGGCCATGAGGAGCAGTGACATGTTAAGCTCAAGATGGACTTGTGAGGTCCTGAGTAAAGTTTGCCCTCCCAAGACAGAGTCACAGTCTCCTCCTAAACTGCCGCTGTTCTGGAGGCTCTTCTATCTCTTTGGCGCTAGCAGGACCCTTGGCCATTGTCCCAATCTATATAATCTTAGCTGAGCTGCGGCCCTTCTCTGTCCGGACCTGATGGAGTGGATCTCACATCCATACCTGGGCCTCAGCAACGCAGCTTTCTCTATGTTGGAAAATGAAGGCTTAGGTGGAAGGCATTTTCCAAAGCCTGTGCCACGGATATTAATAGGTCTTTTTTCCTATGGTGGCAGTGGTGAGAGGGCAAATAAGTGTGTTGGGCTAAACAAAGCCAAACAGCTTTCTTTACTAAGGGACTCTCTGGTGTTTAGAATCTGTAGAAATTGTGCATGAATCCCCATAAGGGATTATGGTATGTAGTATTTTCCAAGCCTTCTGACCTTGTATGTTCTACACACTACACTTTGGAAAGTGCTTGTTTAGACTGAGGCTATCCATGGTCTGGTGACAGGTGCAGAATAGAATTCCCTGAACTGGATCCGGCCGGGTAGATTCTCAGATGCATGGGCTAGGATGCTCCCACTGCAGCCCCTGTTGTACCTCGCCCTCCCCAAAACATGTCAGCAGAAGGAATCACTTGCCCCTCCTCCCTTCTGGCAGAACATTACTAAGGACCTGGACCTTTCCCCCCTATGCTTTAAGATAATTTAATTATTTATTGAATACATATTACCCTCCCTCTAGGTTGCTTGTAGCTTGCTGATCGCGCTGTTTATGAAACAGCTGTGAGGACAGGTGGGTTGTAATCTCTGGGTAGCTCAAGCCCAGCAGTAGCCCGAGGATCATGTGTCAACCCTGTAATCCTGCTCTGCACACACAGGAATCATTATGTGGGCTCAGGAAGGCACAATCTCACGATTGGACATGAGGAGGTGACTCAGGCCCAAGTCGGGGCTAGCGCTAGCCTCCTGGTAAACAACTGACCCATCATCCTTTCTGGGCTCTTGTCCCCAGGATTTCAACAGCATCACAGAAATAGCCATTTTGCTCACTGTTATTTCCCAGACCCATACCATTTGTCTAAGTCATTGTATCGGTCCTGAGCCTTGCTTTCAGAGGACTGCTTCTGTAGCTCACTTGAGGCAGCGTCACCGTCCCCAGAGAGGGCAGCAGCTGTGGTGGCAGGGGGGTCAAGCGCAACCAGTGCTCAGGAGGCTCCTCAGAGCTGGAGACCCACGTGGGAGTCAGAGCGGCAGTAAGAGGAAGAGGACGGGGTGGGTAGGCTCAGGTGGGTCAGAAGGGACAGTCTTCTTTTCTGGGTTGTGTGTGCGCGTGTACGGGTGTGCGGGTGTGTGTGTGCGCATGTGCGTGCGCATGTGCGAGGGGGTGTGCGTGCGCGCGTGCGGGGGTGTGTGCATGTGCGCGTGCGCGCGCGTGCGTGAGCGCGCGGGTGTGTGTGTGTGCGCGCGTGTGCGGGTGTGTGTGTGCGCGCACCCGTGCACTGATGCATTCATGCTCTGGTAGAGCCTGTCAGGCTGCCCAGCACTTGTGATGTCAGCTTCCTTCAGGGAAGAAAGGAGGGAGAGGGACGAGACATGCCAGCTGTTTATCCTAAGCCTGCTCCTCTACCGAGGAGTCTCCTCTCCCTGAGTCTCCGTCCTTGGCTCTTTTAGAGGAGGAGGGGAAGGAGGAACTCTATTGGCAACTGGGCTCAGCGCCTCCCCTGTCAGTCCTGGGGTGCCTTCAGGGAGGTTGCTTTGGGGGGCCTTCTGAGGGAAGGCAAGGCAGGTTGTGCCGTAGACAATCCCCTTGGTGAAGTGAACCCGGTTGCCAGGCCAGGCCTGAGGTGGGGTTCAAAAGGAAGCAGCCAAGGTGATGGTATGGCCCGTTCCTGTTTGGCTGTCAGGGGTCTGGTCATTAGAGGGAAGCTGTGGCTTATCTTCTGTGCGCGATCAGGAAGGCTGAATAGTACTGTCGTGTGGGGGCCAGCAGCGGCTTTAGTTTCTTGCTTTGGAGAGGACTATGAACAGGGCCAGGACACTGCATTCAGCACACGGCAGCTGCGGATAGTTGGCATTACCTGGGCCCTTTAGGACCTTTGGAAATTTTCCACTTACATTTCATATTCATGGAAGAATTTCGAGCCCAGACGTTTCCTGCTCTTGCTCAAGGCTGCTCACAGATATGCAAAGCAGAGACCTCCCACCCCAGCTGCGGCAGGCAGGACCCAGCTAGCTGCACTCACACTGACTCAGCTCAGCCTCCTGGGCATACACGGCCCATGGCCTGAGTGCGTTGCCTGTGTGGCATCCTCAGGATCAGCCATGGAGACTCCAGCACCAGGCTCAGGTCTGTGTCATGGGTTCTGACAGTGGGAGTGTGGCAAGAGCAAGAAACAGCTTCATTTGCGTCGGGAGGGGATTTAAGTAGTCCTGTGCTTCCTTTCCGGAGGGGTTATGGTGCCTTGAAAAGCTACTGTTTGTTGGAACTGGTGGCATTTTATAGCTTTCTAACTTTGAGACACTTCTTCAAGCCCATCAGAGGATATCGTTTGTAGTAATGAGATAAGCTATACCTTAGCCAACTGAATTTACAGTTAAGCCTCCCAAGCCGGCTGGCTTCAGCTGACAAACGGTTGACAAACGGTTGAAAGCCAGGCTTGAAGAAGCAGCTGGAGCTGAGGCTTGGCATTGACAGAGCTGACTTTCCTGGGCATGCCTGCCCTGCCAGATGTCTCCAGGTCTGAGAAGAGAGACGAGCTGTGGAGGGAGGGTTTGGCCAGTGGGAGCTGTCTGCGAAGGATGTCCAGAAGACAGGAGTATAACAGGCTCCTAAGGCCCACTGACTTAGCCCAGCACCCCACCTAGGTTACTTGGTCCATACTAAGGTATGGAATGAAGTCTTCCCCACTTATTTAAGACACTGGTAGTAATTCTGCAGGAGATTGGTACGGGTTCCACAACAAAAGTGATCGAGATGGGGAAATGCTAGTCTATGATCCTGTCCTCAGGTCTTTGATGTGTCTTGGGAATCTGGGGTGAGGAACTATGGGATGGGGCATCTCCCTGGTAATTGACCACAAGATCTGTTTCACCAGCAACAAGCATCCACTTTTCATGGGACCCACTTGGAAAAGGCTGATTTAAACTATTTAAAGAAAAAGGAAGATCTTCTGTAGAAATATGAATTCAGGAAAGTATGTTTAGTTGACTTCAGCAAGGTAAAAATGCTTCATGGAAAGACATGGCAGGATCTGGCATAAGAGCCCTCAGACACGAAGAGCCCCCCACCCCATGCCCATTTCTGAGGAGGCCTGGTGGGCTGTGGCTGGGGTTTGGGCCTGCGTGTGTTTGTAGGGGTAAGGGCTAGGGGGTAGGAAGGTGGTGGTGGGCAGTTTCTGCCCAGGGCAAGAGCGAACACAGAAATGGATTTCAATGGTGTAATTCCCTTGGCTGGCCTGTCTCTGATGTGGGTTAGGTGGGAGAGGACCCTAATTACCAAAACCTGGGATGTAGAAGTTCGATTTTTTCCTATTTTCCTTTCTTTTTAAAAAACTCTTTAGTCTATTTTCTTTCTATCTTTGTGTTTGTTAAAGTGACATTTATAACAGCATTAGGGGCACGTAGGTGGCTTAGTTGGTTAAGCCTCTGATTCTTGGTTTTGGTTCAGGTCATGATCTCAGGGTCCTGGGATCGAGTCCCCTCATTAGGCTCCCTGCTCAGCGGGGAGTCTGCTTCTCCCTTTCCCTCTGCCCCTCCCCCATCTCGTGCTCTCTCTCTCTCTCTCTCTCTCTCTCTCTCTCTCTTTAAAATACATAAGTAAATCTTTTAAACAATGACATTATAACAGCGTTAATGATCAAAATCAGGTATTGTTGCCTCGCACACAGGCAATCCTGCCATCTGGTCATTTGAGTGTCTCTCATGCAGCCCTTATCCTTAAGGGGATGCATTTTCATATCACTGTAATCAAAGCATGGGTACAGTTTTATGTATTAATTTTTTCATTTACTGTCATTTCACAGTATTTTTTATGTGATTACGCTGTCCTCATAATTGTAATTTTGGTTGCTTAACTTTTTTTTTTCAAGTGAGCGTGCTCTCATTTGGACATTTTAAAGCTATATATTAAATAGTGCAGGGAAACATCTTTGCGCTTTTCCTTCCCTCAGATTCTTTTCTTAGAAGCCATTTCTGGAAGTGGGTTTACTCTGTCAAATGGTATGAATGCTTTATGGCACTGGCTGCCCCTTGCCTGGGGCCGGTTTGATGTCTACTTCGGACATCAACCCCGTGAGATTTTCGAATGCTATACTTGACCCGCAGCCTTTGGGTTGAGGGGACAGGGATCCAGCTTTGTTCTCACCTAACAGCTCCTCCTGGCTCTAGTTCTTTGTCTTCCTCTTCATTTCTCTCCCTGTCACCTTCCTCTCCAAGCCCCGTTGTGATGGTTTCCAGCTTCCCCTTCTGTCCGCTATCAGGATGTGGACATCTCCACCGTTAGCTCCGGTCCTCTTCCTCTGAGCAGGTCAGGCCTTTGCTGTCTTGCTCTCTGCTGCCACAGACCAGCACAGTTGTGGGCCAACTTCCTTCCTCCTCAGCAGTGCCCTCCCACTGAACCCCCTGGAGTGGAGAGAGGCCCAGGAAAGGCATGGCCCTGGGGGTGGGGGGACGGAGGAAATTGGTTTCACAGATGTACTTTGACAGGTGTTATTGGCCTCCTTTCTTCCTTCCTGTCTATGTCATGAATTAGGCCCATGGGCCGCAGAGAATACCAGAGCAGCAAGCCTCCCTGGGCATTGGAAACCTCTCTGGTACCTGGAATTTACAGCACTTAGAACTGAGAGGGCCTTGGAGACTGCTTAGTCTCCTCCCTTTATCTCACAGAGGAGAAAACTCTGACGCCCAGAGAGTGACTGTCCTAAGGTTGCTCAGTGAGCCCCTCCTCCCCTGTAATTGCTTCCTCTCCTGGCCACACAGCAACTGGGCCCTGCCTTATCTTCATCCTCATCTCTCAGCTGACTAAACCACCTTTCTCTTTAAACCTTCCTCAAAGAAACTGTGGTAATAGGTAGACAGGACACTCCTCGTCAGGGCTGCTCCTAGAGAAGGGGGCTCGTTGACAGGCTGCAGTATTCACCCAGTCCATAAATGTGATGCTGGGGACAGCGAGGAGACCTGCCCTGACACCCAAAAGGACAAAGAGAAGCACCACGGTGCAGTGGTTAAGAAGACAGACATGGGAACCAGGTCTGTGGGTTCAAATCCCTGAGCAGAGGCTTATAGAGGAAAGGGGCGGGGGGGGGGGCAAAGGCTGAGAACAGCACAAGTCTCTGTCCACTTAATAAAAGTGTGACCCGGGCACGTTAGCTCTCTGTGCCTTTACTTTCTCATCTGTAAAATGTGAATATTCACATAAGTGGAAAGGGCTTGGCAGAGTGTACTTAATAAGTCTTATATAAATGTTGAAAGAAAGACAGAAAGAAAAGAAAGGAACCAACCAGGTAATTTAGGCCAGCTACTGATAGTAGGAAGCAGTTTGAAGAGAGGTGGATAGGGCAAGCTTCTTTGAGGAAGTAAGTTTTCAACTGGGCTGTGAAAGGTAAAGAGTATCCCTGCCTCTACACCTTTCTTTTATTTGCTGTGTCTTGTTCAAAGTTCCAGAAAGTCTGGGAGATGATAGAACCATGATGGTAGACTCCTTCTTTTCAGGAAAAGACCTTGTTTTATGTGAGGAAGAATGAAGCTTTGGATTCCCCAGAGCCCTGCGCTCATCTTGTGGGACCTTAGGCTAGTCACTAGACCTTTGGGCTTTAGTCCTCCCCTCTGTGCAGTGGGGGGGAGTGAGGTTTGGTCATTGCTATACCCAGATGGCCTCTGGGTAGTCTGCAAGAGGGGGGCTTAAACTCTCCTCTCCCTTCCCTGTCATGGAAACAAAGCCAGGAAAGGTGGGACTGCCCATGTGCTGTGGGTTCCCTGAGTTCTGGAAAAAAGAAGCACGCATAGTTAGACAATTCATTCTTGGACTTCTGAACATTTGCTTTCTCATGAAATGTGAGTGGGGCTATGCTCTTCACATCCAATGACGTATGGAGCTAGTTTTTTTTTAATTAATTAATTTATTTGATAGAGAGAGGTAGAGAGCAGGGGGCAGGGAGGAGGGGCAGAGGGAGAGGGAGAGAATCTTAAGCAGACTCCATGCTAAGTGCAGAGCCCGAAGCGGGGCTCCATCTCAAGACCCCGAGATCATGACCTGAGCTGAAACCAAGACTTGGGAGCTCAACTGACTGTGCCACCCAGGCGCCCCATGGAGCTAGTTTTTAAAATTGGCCTGCTGGGTTTGTTCTGGGGAATTCCTGAGCAAGACAGCTGACCCCAAGGGCCAGGCCCTTATTTTAGTACCTTCTCCGCCAGCCGGCTGACTCAGGTCATCCAGGAAATCAGGAAGATTAACACTTGCTCTTTTTCTCCTAGCCGAGATGCCACGCCAGTTTCCCAAGTTGAACATCTCTGAGGTGGATGAGCAAGTCCGGCTCCTGGCGGAGAAGGTGTTTGCTAAAGTGCTCCGGGAAGAGGACAGCAAAGATGCCCTGTCCCTTTTCACGGTCCCTGAGGACTGCCCCATCGGGCAGAAGGAGGCCAAGGAGAGGGAGCTGCAAAAGGAGCTGGAGGAGCAGAAGTCTGTGGAGACGGCAAAAAGGTTTGTCCCCACCACCCAGCTCATGTGTGCACACTTGTGCAGGCCCAGGTGGGCTGTGGTTATGTGTCCTGAGATAAGCTGGCCTGTCCCTAGGAGCTGAGTTGGTTTCTTAACCAAGAACACTTAATTGACCACTTACTTCTTATTTTTTTATTTTTATTGTTATGTTAATCACCATACATTACATCATTAGTTTTTGATGTAGTGTTCCATGATTCATTGTTTGTGCATGACACCCAGTGCTCCACGCAGAATGTGCCCTCCTTAATACCCATCACCAGGCTAACCCATCCCCCCACCCCCCTCCCCTCTAGAACCCTCAGTTTGTTTTTCAGAGTCCATCGTCCCTCATGGTTCGTCTCCCCCTCCGACTTACTCCCCTTCATTCTTCCCCTCCTGCTATCTTCTTCTTTTTTTTTCTTAACATATGTTGCATTATTTGTTTCAGAAGTACAGATCTGTGATTCAACAGTCTTGCACAATTCACAGCACTCACCGTAGCACATACCCTCCCCAATGTCTATCACCCAGCCACCCCATCCCTCCTACCGCCCCCACTCCAGCAACCCTCAGTTTGTTTCCTGAGATTAAGAATTCCTCATATCAGTGAGGTCATATGATACATGTCTTTCTCTGATTGACTTATTTCACTCAGCATAACACCCTCCCAGTTCTATCCACGTCCTTGCAAATGGCAAGATCTCATTCCTTTTGATGGCTGCATAATATTCCATTGTGTATATATACCACTTCTTCTTTACCATTCATCTGTCGATGGACATCTTGGCTCTTTCCACAGTTTGGCTATTGTGGACATTGCTGCTATAAACATTGGGGTGCACGTACCCCTTCGGATCCCTACATTTGTATCTTTGTGGTAAATACCCAGTAGTGCAATTGCTGGATCGTATGGTAGCTCTATTTTCAACTGTTTGAGGAACCTCCATACTATTTTCCAGAGTGTTTGCACCAGCTTGCATTCCCACCAACAGTGTAGGAGGGTTCTCCTTTCTCCACATCCCCGCCGACATCTGTCGTTTCCTGACTTGTTAATTTTAGCCATTCTGACTGGTGTGAGGTGGTATCTCATTGAAGTTTTGATTTGGATTTCCCTGATGCCGAGCGATGTTGGGCACTTTTTCATGTGTCTGTTGGCCATTTGGATGTCTTCTTTGGAAAAATGTCTGTTCATGTCTTCTGCCCATTTCTTGATTGAATTATTTGTTCTTTGGGTGTTGAGTTGGATAAGTTCTTTATAGATTTTGGATACTAGCCCTTTATCTGATGTGTCATTTGCATATTTTCTCCCATTCTGTCAGTTGTCTTTTGGTTTTGTGGACTGTTTCTTTTGCTGTGCAAAAGCTTTTTATCTTGATGAAGTCCCAAGAGTGCATTTTTGCCCTTGCTTCCCTTGCCTTTGGTGATGTTTCTAGGAAGAAGTTGCTGCGGCTGGGGTCGAAGAGGTTGCTACCTGTGTTCTCCTTTAGGATTTTGATGGACTCCTGTCTCACATTTAGGTCTTTCAACCATTTGGAGTCTATTTTTGGTTGTGGTGTAAGGAAATGGTCCAGTTTCATTCTTCTGCATGTGGCTGTCCAATTTTCCCAACACCATTTGTTGAAGAGACTGTCTTTTTTCCATTGGACATTCTTTCCTGCTTTGTCAAAGATGAGTTGACCATAGAGTTGAGGGTCCATTTCTGGGCTCTCCATTCTGTTCCATTGATCTATGTGTCTGTTTTTGTGCCAGTACCATACTGTCTTGATGATGACAGCTTTGTAATAGAGCTGGAAGTCCGGAATTGTGATGCCGCCAGCTTTGCTTTTCTTTTTCAATATTCCTCTGGCTATTCGGGGTCTCTTCTGGTTCCATACAAATTTTAGGATTATTTGTTCCATTTCTTTGAAAAAGGTGGATGGTATTTTGATGGGGATTGCACTGAATGTGTAGATTGCTCTAGGTAGCATTGACATCTTCACAATGTTTGGTCTTCCACTCCATGAGCATGGAACGTTTTTCCATTTCTTTGTGTCTTCTTCAATTTCTTTCATGAGTATTTTATAGTTTTCTGAGTACAGATCCTTTGCCTCTTTGGTTAAATTTATTCCTAGGTATCTTATGGTTTTTGGTGCAATTGTAAATGGGATCGACTCCTTGATTTGTCTCTCTTCTGTCTTGTTGTTTGTGTATAGGAATGCCACTGATTTCTGTGCATTGATTTTATATCCTGCTACTTTACTGAATTCCTGTATGAGTCCTAGCAGTTTTGGGGTGGAGTCTTTTGAGTTTTCCACATACAGTATCATATCATCTGCAAAGAGTGAGAGTTTGACTTCCTCTTTGCCGATTTGGATGTCTTTTTGTTGTCTGATTGCTGTGGCTAGGACTTCTAATACTATGTTGAATAGCAGTGGTGATAGTGGACATCCCTGCCATGTTCCTGACCTTAGGGGAAAAGCTCTCAGCTTTTCCCCATTGAGAATGATATTCGCTGTAGGTTTTTCATAGATGGCTTTTATGATACTGAGGTATGTACCCTCTATCCCTATGCTCTGAAGAGTTTTGATCAAGAAAGGATGCTGTACTTTGTCAAATGCTTTTTCTGCATCTATTGAGAGGGTCATATGATTCTTGTTCTTTCTTTTGTTAATATATTGTATCACGTTGAATGATTTGCAGATGTTGAACCAACCTTGCAGCCCAGGGATACATCCCACTTGGTCATGGTGAATAATCCTTTTAATGTACTGTTGGATCCTATTGGCTAGTATTTTGGTGAGAATTTTTGCATCCATGTTCATCAAGGATATTGGTCTGTAATTCTCCTTTTTGATGGGGTCTTTGTCTGGTTTTGGGATCAAGGTAATGGTGGCCTCATAAAATGAGTTTGGAAGTTTTCCTTCCATTTCTATTCTTTGGAACAGTTTCAGGAGAATAGGTATTAATTCTTCTTGAAATGTCTGATAGAATTCCCCTGGGAAGCCATCTGGCCCTGGGCTTTTGTTTGTTGGGAGATTTTTGATGACTGCTTCAATTTCCTTAGTGGCTATAGGTCTGTTCAGGTTTTCTATTTCTTCCTGGTTCAATTTTGGTAGTTGATACATCTCTAGGAATGCACCCATTTCTTCCAGGTTATCTAATTTGCTGGCATAGAGTTGCTCATAATATGTTCTTATAATTGTATTTCTTTGGTGTTGGTTGTGATCTCTCCTCTTTCATTCATGATTTTGTTGATGTGGGTCATTTCTCTTTTCTTTTGGATAAGTCTGGCCAGGGGTTTATCAATCTTGTTAGTTCTTTCAAAGAACCAGCTCCTAGTTTTGTTGATCTGTTCTACTGTTCTTTTGGTTTCTATTTCATGGATTTCTGCTCTGATCTTTATTATTTCTCTTCTCCTGCTGGGTTTAGGCTTTATTTGCTGTTCTTTCTCCAGCTTCTTTAGGTGTAGGGTTAGGTTGTGTATTTGAGACCTTTCTTGTTTCTTGAGAAAGGCTTGTATTACTCTATACTTTCCTCTCAGGACTGCCTTTGCTGTATCCCAAAGATTTTGAACAGTTGTGTTTTCATTTTCATTTGTTTCCATGAATTTTTTTAATTCTTCTTTAATTACCTGGTTGACCCATTCATTCTTTAGTAGGATGCTCTTTAGCCTCCATGTATTTGAGTTCTTTCCGGCTTTCCTCTTGTGCTTGAGTTGTAGTTTAAAGCATTGTGGTCTGAAAATATGCAGGGAATAATCCCAATCTTTTGGTACCGGTTGAGACCTGATTTGTGACCTAGGATGTGATCAATTCTGGAGAATGTTCCATGGGCACTAGAGAAGAATGTGTATTCCGTTGCTTTGGGATGGAATGTTCTGAATATGTCTGTGAAGTCCATTTGGTCCAGTGTTTCATTTAAAGTCTTTATTTTCTTGTTGATCTTTTGCTTAGATGATCTGTCCATTTCAGTCAGGGGGGTGTTAAAGTCCCCCAGTATTATTGTATTGTTGTCAATGTGTTTCTTTGCTTTTGTTATTAATTGCTTATATAATTGGCTGCTCCCATGTTCGGGGCATAGATATTTACAATTGTTAGATCTTCTTGTTGGATAGACCCTTTAAGTAGGCTATAGTGTCCTTCTTCATCTCTTATTACAGTCTTTGTTTTAAAATCTAATTTGTCTGATATAAGGATTGCCACCCCAGCTTTCTTTTGGTGTCCATTAGCATGGTAAATGGTTTTCCACCCCCTCACTTTCAATCTGGGGGTGTCTTTGGGTCTAAAATGAGTCTCTTGCAGACAGCATATCGATGGGTCTTGTTTTTTAATCCAATCTGATAGCCTGTGTGTTTTGATTGGGGCATTTAGCCCATTTACATTCAGGGTAACTATTGAAAGATATGAATTTAGTGCCATTGTATTGCCTGTAAGGTGACTGTTACTGTATATTGTCTGTGTTCCTTTCTGATCTGTGCTGCTTTTAGGCTCTCTCTTTGCTTAGAGGACCCCTTTCAATATTTCTTGGAGGGCTGGTTTTGTGTTTGCAAATTCCTTTAGTTTTTGTTTGTCCTGGAAGCTTTTTCTCTCTCCTTCTATTTTCAATGATAGCCTAGCTGGATATAGTATGCTTGGCTGCATATTTTTCTCGTTTAGTGCTCTGAAGATATCATGCCAGTCCTTTCTGGCCTGCCAGGTCTCTGTGGATAGGTCTGTTGCCAATCTAATTTTTCTACCATTGTAGGTTACATATCTCCTCTCCCAGGCTGCTTTCAGGATTTTCTCTTTGTCTCTGAGACTCGTAAGTTTTACTATTAGATGTCGGGGTGTTGACCCATTTTTATTGATTTTGAGAGGGGTTCTCTGTGCCTCCTGGATTTTGATGCCTGTTTCCTTCCCCACATTAGGGAAGTTCTCTGCTATAATTTGCTCCAATATACCTTCTGCCCCTCTCTCTCTTTCTTCTTCTTCTGGGATCCCAATTATTCTACTGTTGTTTCGTCTTGTCGTATTGCTTATCTCTCGAATTCTGCCCTCGTGATCCTGTAGTTGTTTATCTCTCTTTTTCTCAGCCTCTTTATTTTCCATCATTTGGTCTTCTATATCACTGATTCTCCCTTATGCCTCATTTTTCCTAGCACTTAGTGCCTCCATTTTTGATTGCACCTCATTAATAGCCTTTTTGATTTCGACTTGGTTAGATTTTGGTTCTTTTATTTCTCGAGAAAGGGTGTCTCTAATAACTTCCACACTTTTTTCAAGCCCAGCTAGTATCTTTAAAGTCATGATTCCGAACTCTAGGTCCGACATCATACTAATGTCTGTATTGAGTAGGTCCCTGGCAGATGGTACTACCTCTTGTTCTTTTTGCTGAGGTGATTTTTTTCATCTTGTCTTTTGTCCAGAGGAGAACAGATGAATGAGAGAACAAAATGCTAACAGGTTAATAATGTCCCCAGCAAATATACTCTATACAAATCAGAAAAGACCTGAAACCAGGGGAAAAGAAAGGGAAAGAAAGAAAAAAAGAGGAAAAAAACAGAAAAAGAAAAAGATAAAAACAAACAAAAACAGAACAAAACAAAAAAAAAACAGAATATGATCAGACTAGTGTATAGATCAGTGCCACACACTAGATTTTGGGCATATTTTGGTCTGTTAGAAGAAAGTGCCTCCTAAAAGTTTAAAGGAAGAAAGACATATATGTACAAAATAAAGGTTGATACAATGAAGGGATGGAAAGTGACTGTAAAGATGAAAATTGTAAAAGATTTTATAAAAGGAATTGATAAGAAGTTGTTTGAAAAAAGAAAGAAGATTAAAAAAAAAGGGGGAGAGAATGTGATCAGGCAGGAGACTAGAACAAAGCCATACACTAGTGATTTAGGGTATATTTTGATCTGTTAGGAGAAACTGTATCTCAAAATTTTAAAGAGAGAACAACTTATATATATATGCCAAAAATCAGGGTAACTACTATGAAGGGGTAAAATATGACTCTAAAAATGAAAAATAAAAATTTTTTTTTAAAAAAGGGATTGATAAGATGTTGGTTGAAAAAGGGAAAAAGAAAAATTCAAAAAAAGAAAAAAACAGTTAAAAATTAACTTTGAAAAACTAATGAATCATGGTAAAAAAGCCATGAATTCTATGACCACTTACTTCTTGAAGTATGTCTTGGTGCCTGTGTTTGGTTGAAAAGATCAAAACCCACTTTTTCTCGTCTGCTGTTTGAATAACAAATGGTGTGCGTAAACACACACCATTTGCGAATGATATTTCCATGTTCTTATTGGAAATTTGAGGATTTCTTGGGAAACAACAATTTTACTTCTTTTCATCACTTGACAAGTACTTGGCATTATTAAATAAGTCCATTCACTATTTGCCAGGTGCTGTACCAGGCGCTGAGGATCACTAATGAACAAAGTAGATATAGTCCCTGCCCTGTAGAGCTTACAGTTAGTTGGTCTAGACCATAGTTAAGTAACAGGACAAGTTAGATAAAACATGGCAAGTTCTGGTAAGACCTATATCAGTTTGGGTCGAACCAGAAAAAAACAGGAGCCATGTAAGTACTGGAAATAGGATTTTAATGCAGGGAATGGTTACTGAGGTGGTAGAGAACCGAGACGACAAGCAGAGGACAGAGACTGGAGGCAGTAGGAACCCGCTACCAGTCTAGGCTGGAGGGATGATGGGAAGAGGTCGTGTTGCTGACGCCCGGTGCCTCGGGTGGGGAAGTTGGAACCATGGTGGCCTTCTCAATGGAAGATGAGCCAAGGAGGAGAGGCCACGGCTGCAGAGATGCTTCTAAGGCAGAGATGGAAGCAGGAGATACCTGGCTTTAATCCTTCTGGCACCTTCCAGTTTCTCCCAGTGGTTGCCACTGGCCAAACCTAGCCAGAAGCCAGCTGACACAAAGCTGGAAACACAGGGGAAGGTGAGGAGTGGATCTGAGCACGCACAGGACTAGCATGGGTGCTATGTGGTGGATGAATAAGGAGTTGGAGCAGGGAGGGAGAGAGAGAGAGAGAGGGAGAGGGAGGGAGTAACCACAGGCTGGAGGGAGGGTCAGGACTCAGGTCAGACTGGCCTTGGGCTCCCTGATAAGAAGTTGGGATCTTAGTACAAGGGCAATGTGAAGTCCTCATCGTTTCAGTTTATCTCACCCAGGAGAGTGGAATTGAAGAAGAAAGGAGCTCTGAGAAAGTGTCTAGTGGGGCTTTAGCTAGGTGCCTGCCCAGCCAGCACACTGCAGACTTCAGAGCTAACTAACATAGTAGAGCTTGAACCCTATCTGTGACTTCATCAGCAATCAGGTCCTTCCTAAGATACCACCTAATTTTTAAAGGGAAGCCCTTTGCTTTCTGGTAGTCTAGAATTTCAGTATTTCCTTAACATTTTGGGAAAGAAGTAAAAAGCTGAGTACTGGTATAAAGGCAAGAACAGAACTTCACCATCCAAAAGAAGTGCTTTCCTTCCTCTGAGGGGTTCTGAGCCCCCGAAGTGAAGGGGTAGAGTGTGCCATCTGTCATCTGTGCGTGCCAGCCAGTGTTAGGTGAGGGGGAGTGGCTGCCAGCCCTGCGGTGTGCTCCTCCCTGGAGGGGCAAGAAGAGCGGGACTGTGGAGACCCTCCTCCACCCTGCACTGGCTCAACAGAGGGCTGGCTTTATGAACTGAATGGTGTGCAGGGCCCTCTGTGTCATATGAATCGTGCATTTTAGACCCTTAATAATGAGAAGAAAAGAAGTCCTGGCATTTCTTGTTATTAGGAATAGTGGGTTTCTGAGGCCACTTTCCATTACAGGGTGATGCTGGGCCTGATGTCTCCAAAAAGAGGTTGTTCTCTTCTTACCAATGTCCAGCCTAACAGCAAAATGGAAACCTTCTTACTCTTGGTCCACATGGTGCTCCATGGTTTCCAGAAACTCTTCTGTAGGCTCCTCTCCAGAAATCATGTTCTGTCCCTCCTTGCTAGGATTGGTGGATTGGTGGTCTCAGTCTGCATCTCTCTGGAAGCTCCTTGAGATTTGCCTCTGGTTCCCACCTTATCCCCAGGATCCAGCCCAGGACTTAGCCCATGGTGATGAGCAGTGGGTGTGTAGCAGAGAAAAGATGTCCTGTTCCTTCGCAGCCAATGCAGATACTACATCAGAGTGGCTACAGCTCTCTAGACCACTGTGTTCTGCCACCATTAGAATGTTCTATGACCTTGGAAAATTAGGAAACTCCTCTGTGCCCCAAGTCTCTTCCTCACCTAAAAAGCGGGGATGGTAACAGTAGCTACTTTTGTGGGGTGTTGTGAGGAATGAGGGGATTGACATGGGAAGGGCTTAGGACAGTGCCTGGGTCACAGGAAGCCCCATGTCCCTGTTCCGGGTTTGCCTGAATCCCTGCCGAGGAGACAGGTGCAGCAGATGCTCGCTGCGGGCTCAGTGCTGGGCTGCTTGCCTTCTTTACTCCCCACATCAAGCTGATTAGTTGGATATTCTTATTGACTTCCATTTTGCAGATTGGGAATCTAGGGCTCAGAGACGTTAAATTAGCCTGCACGAGGATGCATAGTGAGGAAGTGACAGAGCAGGGACTAGAACCCATGTCTTTTGAATCTAGAACCCCAACTTTGATCACCAGGCTATTCCATCTCCAGCCAGGGGTGGAGTCTTTGGTGCAACCTGGAGATGCTGGAATGACACCGGCTGCTGCTCGCCAGGGTATAATTGCTGGCTTTTGAATGAAAGGTAAGGCAGCTGGGCCAAAGCTCCTCACTGCCTACTGGTTTTCTGCCAAAGGACGGACTGGTCCCTGGACTTACCTGTGGGAAGTCCCAGTGTTGTTCAGAGCTGTACGCCCCTAATCTGTCTTTTAGCTTCACTGCTCAGTAGAGGCACCATTATGCAAATATTCAGATGTGAGCAGTCCCTGGAGGAACCCTCTCCCCAGCTTCCTCTTTATTTCTGGCTCCTCCCTGACATTCTGGAATATAAATGGTGATATGGAGCCGTGCTGTAAGGAACCCACAAGCCCGGAGCCAGCAGCACATCTCCAGATGCTCGGAGTCTGCGGGTCTGTGTTTCAAACTGTGACATGAGAAAGGGCATCCAGTTTGGACAAAGCCCTTCCTCCTGGCTCCTGTGATAAGCCTGAATATTCTTGGTACTTGGAGAAGACCTTTCTTTACAACCATTGCCTTTTTCTCTCTTTTTAAAAAAGAAAAAGAAAGAAAGAAAGAAAAAAAGAAAGACAGAAAGAGAAAGAGAGGCACAGACTATTATTGTAAGTCTCATGTAAAGGCACAAACTAAAACCAGGAAGTAAACCAGCTTCTTATAAAAAGAAGAAAAACTGGATGGTGAATAGGAAAGATGAGCCTCTGCAGCATGGAGGCTGGGTGTCCAGGTTGCCAGCAACTCTAAGAGCTGAGCTGGGCTCAGACATCACCCTTCTAGGATGGGGGCCGACGCCAGAGAGCCAATGTTCTAGGCTGCTCAGAGAAGCTCTCATTTTGCAGGCTAGACCAGATGAGGAGACCAGCAGGGACAGCTTGCCACAGGGCCCTGCTTCCTTAGGAAGATGACACTGGGATTCTGTTGGGAGTCCCAGGTCTCGGTTGGGACTTGGGGGCAGGTCAAGGTGAGATGGTTGGGCGGACGACCTATGGAATCAAAGTTAGGGGGCAGAGAAAAGAAGATGGGAGAAGCGGAGAGGTACCCAGAAGCTATCCCTTTGTCCACATTGAATCCTATCATCCTCCCTAACCAGAGCTCACCCACTCCACTAAAGAACAAAGTTGCAGCTTAGGGCCACATTGATGGCAACACGAAGAATGTTTAACCAAAGTGTACATTAGTGCTCCCCAGCTCTCCTGTTTCTTCCTTTTAAACAGCTTTATTGAGGTGTAATTCACATACCATGCAATCTACCCATTTAACGTGCATAATTCAATTGTTTTATTATATTTGCAGACTTAGGCAACCATCACCGCAGTCAACTTTAGAGCATTTTTATCACCCCCAAAAGAAACCCTGTAGTTTTTAGCTGTCTTCTCCTCAATACTCCCATCCCATCTCCTACTTATTCTTTACACAGAGTTCTAATAACCTTGATGGTCTTACCCTGTGACAGATTTAAGGAAGGAGATTAGAAGTGGGGAGAGGGATTTCCATGGGCAGGGACGCAGAAGTGGTGCGTGGTGACTGTGAGCTCAGGCATGGTGGTCAGGCCACCGGTTCAGATAACAGCCCATCTCTTACTACTGAGGGGCCTCTGGCGAGGCTCTTAACTGCAGGAACCTATTTCCTGATCTGCACAATGAGGATAATAAAAGCACGTACCTTGCAAGAATTAAATGAGCTAATACGCATGACTACTTAAGACAGTGCTTGGAACATCATTAGTGTTCTTGTTTTTATCATCATTATTATTTGACAGTCAACAGTGAAGGAGAAAGTCATGAAAAGCAGACACAAGAATTCGAAGCACAGCAGTCTTGGGACAAAATGCCTCTAAGCTCATGACTGGGTAACACAATGATGACTACAAGTCATCGAGAGAATTTTAAATTGTGTTCAGCATGCTCTGATTAAAATATAGGAATTACGGATTTCATTTGAAAAAAGCCACACCATAGCTGTTTTTTTTTTTTTAATTAGGGTATAAGGGGACCAGATTTTATCTGAAAAGTGTAGCTTTCTAGAACAGCTACTTTCCCAGTAAAACAGATAAACAGGTATTTGTTAGGAATTGAGCATGGTACAGCTAGTGTTATTAAATTGTTCTGTTTCATGAAATTTCTTAAATCAGGGGTAGGTAACTTTTTAAATTCAGGGCCATTAATAAAGGAGCCACATTTATTTTCTTTAAAAGATTTTTTTAAATTTATTTATTTGAGAGAGAGAGAGAGAGAGAAAAAAGCAGGCTGCATGCCCAGCATGGATCCCAACATGGGGCTCAATCTCAGGACCCTGAAATCATGACCTAAGCTGAAATCAAGAGTCGGACGCCCAACCAGTGAGCACCCCGGTGTCCCAAGGAGCTTCATTTAAACAGTTTGATTCATCTGCTTTTAAAGTTAAGAATAGAGAGTATTAGGCCTATTTTAAAAGATAGTCGAGATTGTACTTCATTTTGACCTCCGGAGTCTTTTAGGAGGAAGGGCAGCTGGGAAGGGCTGGGGAGAGGGAGGAAGGGAGCTGGCAGGCAGCGGAGACCCACGTTTGGTCAGGAGGGAGCCAAGGGAGACAGTGACGGGTGAGGGCGGGTTATCAGAGGGAGGTGAAGGGAGAGACAGGGGTTGAGGTTGTGAGTCTTTACACCTGATAGGCTTCAAGTGTGCAAATCAAAGCTATGCCCACCTGGGCAGGCTGCTGGTCCCTTGATGTGCACACAGAGTAGGTGCTGTCCGTGGGGCCCACGGGCTTGGCATCCTTTCTCACAGCACCCGCCCATCATGGGCACACACCATAGTCAGCTATATCTGCTTTCTCCTTTCTGGGTGAGCTGTGACCTCGGGTATCAATCACTGCTCCCCTTCTTAGACCACGGGTCCCCACTTCCCCAGGAATCAGTGCAATGATGGTGGAAGCAATGGGGACAGATGAACCTCTGGAAGTGGGGGGTGCCTGCCCCACCTAATGGCATTCAGTTTCAAACTATTAATAAATCTCCATGGTGGTTTGGGACTCTTGCCCCAAACCTTTAAAATGGTAATTCTCATCTGGAGGGGTAGAGGCTGCCAGAATGATCTGAGTGTGTATGTGGGGGGAGCATTCAAACAAGCCTGCCCATTCTGGAGTGTTCCCCATTCCCTTTGGGAATGACGTAGGTAGACTTCTCTGACCCTGCTGCTTCACTGCTCTCACCCCCAGTCTGATTAGGTGTCTCCTCTGGGATCCCCAACCATCCAGAGCATCTCACACACCAACCCCATTGTGTGATGACAGTCTGTTGAATGGTCTGACCAGCTATGCTATCATCAGACAGCTGCTGTAGTCCGGGGTATAGTTTCTCTCCCTCTACCCCTGGGGCCTGACACTTGGTACTTTATTGAGTAAAGTGAGGTCTGTGTGTGGCCGCCTGATTCACTGTACACAATTGAGAGCCTTTGGTGAACGGTTTGCTTTGGTGATTTCCCCTGCCTGGAAGTCCTCTGGACAGACTACACAGGGCATCGGGCTTCAGAAGGTCCCTGGGAAGATGCTGGTTGCTCTCTAGAAGATCGAGGAGGGCCTTGAGGTCTTAACTTGGGTTTGGCGTAGAATCAAATGTTATTACGGGAAGGCTTTGGGGTGCCCAGGAGCTGAGGAGGGCTGGGGAGTGGGGCAGGGTAAGGATGGGGACACAGTGAATGGCAGGGGCAGCCAAGGGCCGTAGAGCTGGGGCAGGAATGGTACCAGACAGGTGCTGAGAGGTACTGTAATAACAGCCCATGTGACCAGTTCATGTCCTTGTGTTGAGGGCCTGTTTGGGCAAGAAAGTCTCTGTGGCCCAGGAGGCCCATCCATTTCAGAGAGGATGAAGCTGCTTCTGGCCCCTTGGGCCCTCAGGCCTGGCCTGGAGCTGGTATGCTCACAGCCGCACACTCTGCCAGCTCTTTGGCAGGACTGAGTTTCTGCCAGGTGGATATGTGGGTGGGGGAAGGAAGGGGCCTTCCAGCTGTGGCAGAGAGAGCTGGCTCACTCTGGTGCCCCAAGGGCTAGCACGAGGTACAACAGATGGGACTCTGGACAGACAGATCTTGGCCCATCATAAGGAAGTGCTTTCTAACAGTGACAACAGATCATGTTTTGTTCACCTTGTTTGCATGCTTAGCACTGGCCTGGCCCAGAGTAAGTGTTTGGTGAATGTTTCTTGAGTAAATGATTGATGGCTGATGTCTTGTTCAGAAATGTAATGAGCTGTTTGTCAGTGGAGGTGTTTAAGCAGAGGTTGTCTTAGTGAGGGGACTGGGGTGTGTAATGTTTAAAATCCTTTTCAGCTAAGATACCCCATGGTTCTCTACTTCAGATAAAGCTTATGGCTCCTTCTTTTATTACTGTTACGCATGTGGGGCTTCAGAGGGTCTTGAGAGGGAAAGAAAGACAGGTGTGTAGACACACACAGACACACACAGACACACACACATTCAGTCACTCAGTTGCTGCTCTCCACCTTCGTTGGCTGAGCCTTGACTGGATGGAATGGATGCTACGTATGGGCCTATGGTAGATAGAATTTCTAAAATGCTCCCCCACCAAAGATGGCCCTCTCTAACTCCAGACCCTCTGAATATGATGAGACATCACTCCTGCAATTAGACTATAATATATGGCACAACAGTCTTACAGCTGCATGGAACTGGATTGTGCCAACACCCGGCATAAACGTGGAAGTGGATTCTTTCCTAGAGTCTCCAGATAAGAGCTCAGTGAAGCCAGAATCTTGACTTTGGCCTTTCGATACCCCAAGCATAGAGCCCAGCCAAGCCCACCCAGACTTCTCACCTACAGAACTGTGAGCCAATAAATCGGTGTGCTTTTAGGCCACCAAGCTTGTGGTAATTTGTTATGCAGCGATAGAAAATAAATACAGGGCCCTCTCCTTGGGCTCCGTTTAGCTTTTCCAATTTGCTGAGATACAAGCTTAATGGTTAGCTCTGGTTACTCTAAGCCCTTGCCCAGGGTGAGTGAGCCCTGAGGAGATGCCCCATCTGTTGTTAAACCTGTCCCTTGTGCCTGTAGAATCAGGGCTCTCAGCCCCGGGATGCCCACATGTGACAATCTGGCGCTCACTTGAAGACCAAGATGGAGCCATAATGGACGTCTTCAAGAAGAGTTCTTTGGGCACAGCTGGGGGGTACTGGCTTCCTCATTGTGGCAGAAGAATATGGATATTCCTAGGACAAACCTGGTGGGCTCCTGGCTTAGGCAGCCTTCCAGCTTCCTGGACGTGGTGGGCTTTATGATCTTTCTTACCTGTTGCTCACCTTACACGTCATCTTGCTTCTCCTTGGTGAGACCAGCCCTCAGGCGTCATTGGCTGAGGCATGGAGGGGGGTGAAGTGGGCAAAGAGAAAAACCATGAGCTGGCAGGCGTGTGAGTGACACAAACGCCAGATTCTCATGGGATCCAGCTGAACCGGTCAGAATGTTAGAGGGAGGCCAAAGTAATAGCTCTTCCTGTAGGTGTGAACGTCCAAAAGATGCCAAAGTGAGAACTTTATTGCTCAAGGTGAATCTGCCTCTGAGGAATGATTGACTGGCATGAGTGGACATCTTCCTTGGGGCAGGATGCCTAGCTCAGCTCTGTGGAATGGATGGGTGGCAGGCTGGAGAGAGCCTGGGCTGGAGGCTCCTGGAGTTCAGGCTGAGTTTCTGGAACGACTCAGTACCTCTGTTATGCGGGGTCATGGACTGGGCAAAGGCAACCACCTGAAAAGGGGCTGCCTCTACTTTCCAGGTGCAGACAGCCTGGCCCCAAACAAGGGATAACACAGGTGGGCAGATAAGGATCAGAGAGCCATGGCAAGTGGTAGGTGTATAGACAGAGGAGGTCAATGTGCTTCCTGAAAAATTGGCAGTGAGCCTGTGAGGAGACCTGGCCAAGGGTCAGGAGGAAGATAACTGCTTCTAGGTGACTCATAACACCTGTTTGGAGATCAGACAATTTCCCCACCCCTGCTAGGTATCATGGTACCTGGAGAAGAGAGGGGTTCTATGGGCTCTGGTGGGTCATTGGGTCTTTTTGCTGGTGGCTGTAGGCCCTGGCTATCCTGCTGGGCCCTCAGCTAGTTTCTGGCATTGGATACTCCAATGCTGGGGGACTGGGGTCTTTAAAGACAGAGAAAAAGATGTGGGAGAGGGGAGTGCTCATGGCTTCACCTCATTGCTTCACCTTCAACTCCCTTCCTGGGGATCCTAGGACTTGGGGTGATGTCATTGAAACGTTACTCTTTAGTTAACGAGGAAGGTGAGTATTTATGAACCACTGCAAGTAAGCATGAGCTTGCAGCCTTTTAAACCACCTTGTGCCCACTTCCCCAAGAGTTTGTGAAATCATCTTTTGGTGCTAAAGTGACAGGTCCAAAGGGCCCTGAACTTGATGCTGACCACTCTCTTTCCCATAATAGAGATAAAGGTCTGTGCCTGCCCAGCAGTAGCAGTGGCCAGGATGGCGCATGTCGGGCTTGAGGAAGGAGCAGCGGGGGTGACAAGGTGGAGCAGGGTCCCTGGGAGGCTAAGGGCTAGCTGCCACCTTGCCATGTGACCTTGAGCATGCTCTCTTCTATTTCTGGGCCCCTGACTCCTTCATGAAGAAAAGAGGTGGGACTAGTGGGTGGTCACGCTCTCTCCTGGTTCCAGTGCCCCAGATTTTGAACTCTGTGAAATGCAAGGTGGGTGTCATCTGTGAGCCTGTTCACTGTCCTTCCTGAGGCTGTCCACGTGCTGGGACTTAGAGTGTGGGTGACTTGACCGGGTCCTCACTCCTCCTGCCTTCGGTGTGAGACTCTGGCAGTGTGGTTGGCTCTCTGTCTCCCCAAGGTTCTGCGTGCTGTGCAAACACAGGCCATGGCCATTCTTGGTGACCCCAGGGAGGGGTGTCTGCAGGGCTGTTCTGTACCTCAGGCAGAGATGTGAGTGAGAGGAAGGCATAATGAGCAATTTCTTAATGGTAGGGCCAGTACCAGTGATGAATCAGAGGGCAATTCTCCTGCCATGTGCATAATAAAGCCCCAATTCCTGGCTGATGTTTCCCACTTTTCCTTGTCCTTGGCTTTTAGAAAGAAAAGTTTCAAGATGATTCGGTCCCAGTCCCTGTCTCTGCAAATGCCGACGCAGCAAGATTGGAAGGGCCCCCCGACGGCCAGTCCGGTCATGTCTCCCACGACCCCTGTGCTCCCTGGCACCACTTCCCAGCCCACGCCGGTG
The DNA here is from genome assembly GCF_003265705.2 of Callorhinus ursinus. Classification (NCBI taxonomy): domain Eukaryota; kingdom Metazoa; phylum Chordata; class Mammalia; order Carnivora; family Otariidae; genus Callorhinus; species Callorhinus ursinus. The sequence goes on along the minus strand of NW_027397111.1, from coordinate 6,916,253 downwards.
CCCTATGCCATGCCCGAGTTCCAGCGGGTCACCATCAGTGGAGATTACTGTGCTGGGGTAAGGTGTCTCCCACTCCCCACTCTCTACCTGCGCCCCTGGGGCCTGCGTGAGGGCCCATGTGCTTTGTGCAGAGGCTGGGGTCCTTGCCCACCAGGGACATGCCTAGCGCTGAAGCCTGGTCTGGTCCACGGGTGTCTGGGAGGTGGTGGGCAGGAGGCACAGGAGTCTGAAGAGAAGGAGGGTCTTAGTGAAGGTTGTGGGGTACGGGTGTGGCTAGGGCACTGCTCCTTCCTGTGGGGGGGGGCGAAGGCTGCGGGCTGGCACACTGGGCCTGTGGCCTGCAAAGTCCTTGTGTTCTGTGGGTCCAGAATGCTGCTCTCAATCCCTGCAGCCCACTGAGGAAGATGCCAGCTCAGATCCTTGAGTGTTTCCAAATGTTGAGTGGACTCGAAGTCCACGTGTTGACTGGTTTGTGTGGAATCAGTCATTGCTGGTTCAGCTCCTTCTGTGGGATTCGGCTCAGTATCCTTAAATACAGGCTAGACCCTCCCAACCAGGAAGAGGGGGTCTTGATGAGAAAATAAGCAAGCTCAGTTACTGAAAATGTGCTAATTTTCTTGGCTGGATGATGCATTTTTATTGCTTCCTTCTTAAAGAGAAGTATCACTTAGTACAGGGTTAAGTTTGGTTCTCTCTCCCTGGCCCTCAACCTGCTACCCACACCTCAGTTGTCCTTGTCATTGTCAACTCTCTTCTTCTTCTTCGTCTTTTTTTTTTTTTTTGAGAGAGAGAGGGCACACACATGTGCAAGGTGGAGGGGAGTCAGAGGGAGAGGGAGAGAGAGTCCCAAGCAGACTCTCTGCTGAGCGTGGAGCCCGACGTGATGCAGGACTCCATCTCACATCCCTGAGATCATGACCTGAGCTGAAATCAAGAGTCAGACACTTAACCAACTGTGCCACCCAGATGCCCCCCACATATTTTATTTTTTGAGGCAATCCTTGGTTTTGGTTTCTTACGTGTATCTAAAATTAATTAGGCACATATAATTTGTTTATTTTTACATAAATGGTAGTTTACTATACACATTATACTGACTCTAGCTTTTCTCACTTAACAGCACATCTAGGAGGTAATGCCATATTAATATATAAAGAACATCCTTGTTCTTTTTTTTTTTTAACAAGTGCATAATATTCCACTGTGTGGGTGTACCACACTTAAGTTCCTATGGATGGGAATTTTGTTGGATTGGACACAATGCAGGCCTTCTCTGAAGATGCAGCGTCCTGACCAGGAGTCCTTAATGTCTACCTGGCTTCTGACATGTGGGCAGAACAGGAGAAGGGGGAGTAGAGGTGGACCAGCAGCCAGCTGAATGAGAGGATGTTGGCTTGGTGCAGTAGCTAGCTTCTTTCCATTGGTCTCCTGGCATGGAGCCCCTGAATTGGGCAGTTGGTCCCCAGAGAGCTATGAGTCCATGAGAGGCAGGCTGACCTTGCAGATCACCTTGGCTCTCAGTGGGCCTGCTGCCGGGCATAGGACCCGCAGTGTGTATAAGCTGGCTGGTGGCTGCTGGTCCACTGGGCTCCTGAGCACCCTTTCTGATACTTCAGCCATGGCCTGAGCCCCTTGCCCTGCTGGGTCCATTGGCTCTGCAAAGTGTTTGGCTTTGTCGTTGGCAGGGACATATTTTTGTCTAAGGTTCTAAGATGTTTGTGTCTATTCATCTATTCCTGCTGCTCTCAGAAGCCGTCCACTGGAAGGTGTAAAATGGAATTAATGTGGGGACACATGGAATCAGGAAGGGAGAAGCTACTTTCTTAACAAAAGCGAGGAGCAACATTGAGTAAAAGTATAAAAACATGCATGGGAAAGCTATATACCAACTTCCTTCCTCTGAGCCTGGAGTGGAGTGGAGGAGCAGGGAGGGTGGAGTTTTAGCTGTGTCTGTGATGATTTATTTATTCAAACATATGGGAGATCTGGAACAGTAATGAAAAACATTAGAAGTTTTAGCTCTGGAAGGTAGACACATGGGTGTCTGTCATATTATCTTCACTGCTTGTCTGTGTGTTTAAAATGTTTTAAAACTAAAAGTGGTTTTTAATTAAAGCAGAGAGGAAACTTCCAGGAACACCCCCCACACCCCCGTGCTCCACTGGCATCTTGTACCTCCCTCTGCTCTGTGTCACTTACGTCCTGTTATGACTGTGAATTTAGCTGCTTGTCTCCCCAGACACGTTTGGGTTTCTGCCACACACCTCCTTCCCAGACAGAGATAAATGAGCCCACTGGAAGGTGGGAATTTATCTCTTCCATCTTTGAGAAACAGGCAGCTCTGGGAAGGCAGAACATGCTTAGGTGTTGGGAGCCAATCAGATCAGAATCTGAAGTCTGACTTTGTAACCTCTGGCAAGTGATTTATCCTCTCTGGGTCGCGGTTTCCCCCTTGGTAGAATGGGTTGCTGTGAAGACCAAAATGAAATCTAACACTTGCCAATAAGTGCTTGTTCACTGGGTGAATTGGGTGATTCACAGACGAAGCAGAAGCCAGGGGGTGGCAAAGCAGGAGACTGAGCGTGCAGAGTTTTTATGTTTACCTCTGGGGGACCCCTGTGTTTTCTCCAATGAAAGCGATGATCCTCACCCTGGTCAGGGCTATGGTCCAGGGCCTGACTCTTCATGTTCAGGGTGCAGCAGGAGGGCTGTGGTTTAACTAGCAGCACCAGAGGCTGGTCTTGGGGTGCAGGCTGGAGGACCTGCCTTCCTCTGAGTCTCCAGCAGCCCTCATTCTCCTCCTGGGCCAGGGGTCCCCGGGCTCAGTCATCGAGTAGGAGGACATATAGGACCCAGCACAGAGTTGTACTCAGGACTAGGATTTATTACAGTGAACGGATGCAGAGCAAAGTCAGCACAGGGAAAGGGACAGGCGGTAGAATCTGCCAGAGCCCAGACTCCTCTCCCTGTGGCGTCAGCAGGACACGCTTCATTCCTTCAGCATTGACTCATGACATGTTTGAAGTGTCGTCTACCACGGAAGCTCATCAGACTGAGCACCCAAGGTTAATAAAAACCTTGTCTTCCAGACTCCCAGAGAAAACCAGGTGTTCAGCATAAACTGTAGTGTTTGTGCAAACCGTTTAGGCTGGATGAGGTGCTTATATTAGTGAGTGGTGGGAAGGCACCCGAAACCCAAGTTCTCAGCTGCCAGCTGAAAGCCAACTTTGCAGGAGATCTTGCTGCGGACTGTGGTCTCAGTCCTTCTATGTGGACTCTTCTCTGCCTACACCCTTCTGCAGATCACTGTGGAAGACTATGAACAGGCTGCCAAGAGCCTGGCCAAGGCCTTGATGATACGGGAGAAGTATGCCAGGCTTGCCTACCACCGCTTTCCACGGACCACTGCCCAGTACCTGGGCCATCGGCGGGTAGACACCACACCTCCGGAAGAAGGCCTCCCAGGTAGGGTACTGTGAGTGCATGGAGGGGGTCCTAAATGGGGCATGGCCCAAGAGTTGGTCAGGACTTTTTCCTGACTGGATATATTTTTCCCAGATGGTGTTTTAAGGACAGGGCCCTGGTATTGGCTTCCTACACCCAAGGATTCCTTCTGTGTGCACTCTATGCTCTGCTCTGGGTAGAACTGAGCTATAGCAGTTCAGAGAGATAGGCAATCTCATCCTGGATATTTAAAACAATACCACGACAGTAAATGCTGAATTTGCTAGTGGGGTGGGGTAGAGTGGGGGTAGACGCAGAGTGCATGTTCTGGGGGCAGGGAAAGTAGGCTCTGGAGTCAAACACACCTACCTCCTGGTCTCAGCTCCACCACTGTCTTGGGCAAACCTCAGTTTCTCAATCTGTAAAACGGGACTAATATCTATGCCCTGGGTCCGTTCTGAGGATTGAATGAAAGAATGCACATGAAGTACTTAGTGCAGTTCTGGCACCTGGTGAGTGTTCAGTCAATGGTAGCTGCGTTTACACTGCAGAATTTGGGGAAGAAGAGATCAGAGATGGCAGGATGGTTTCTGGGGGAGTCTGGCCTAAGAAGGACCTAGGAGCAGTAGAGGCTGTAAGTTAGGTAAGATGAATGAAGACAACAAGAAACCACCATCTGTAAAGGTGGTACTGGGAGATCAGGCAAGGGCCTGCTGGTCTGTGCCAGTGCCCAGGACCCTGGCTGCCCTCTGGGTGTAATGGGTGCCAAGGGGTCTCCTGTCCAGGTTTTCCCTGAAGCTCTAAGACCTGGACATTGAACATCTGTGACCACCTGGGACCCTGGTTAAATCTCAGCCCTTCCGGGCCTATTTCCCTATCTGTCTGAGGCTAGTCGATGCTACCTGCCCCAGTCTGGGCAAGGGCAGACAGGACCAGCTGTCAAATGTGTACTTTATACAAAACAGAGTACCCAGGGGGTCTGGGAATGAGCCTGGTGAGGCAGAGGCTGTGGCTTCTTGCAGGACGCTGGCACACTTTAGGGACTCCTGAGCTAGCCTGGGGCTGTGCCTGTTGGGGGAACATGCTTCAGCCCCTGTGATGCCTCATGTGTGCTCTGGGGCGGTTTGTTCTGAGCACTGACTGGGGGACACCCAGGAAGGTCACCAGGCCTTGGCTGCTTTCTTCGATGAAGATTCCAGGGCTTCCGCCTGCTGAGGCTGGCAGCTGAGCAGCTGCGCCCTATGTGGGGTTGGCTGATGTGCAGAGTCAGAGCCCCCAGATCTACTGCTATTGAGCATAACCTCTGTTCCTTGGCCAGAGATGGAGCTTATCTAGAGTCAGGAGAACTCATGGTAAGAGTGATGAGAATAATGTCGTCTAATTGATGGGTTAGGCATTACTATTACAAAGCATTTCTTATACCCACTTTTGCAGCCTTTGCAACATCCCATTAAGGCAGGGTGTGTTATTCTCAGATGAGCAGGCAGGATCAGAGAGGTGAAGTGGTTTGTTCAGTCTCATGACTGGGAAATGGCCAAGCGGCATTTTCTGCCTCCTGTGGGCTAACAGCCCTGGGGACAGAGAACTCTGTCCTTGCCATTCCCTGCTCTGAGCTGCCTATTCTGTGCTTATTTGGGGAGGAGGGGAGCCCTTCTTCCATCTAGCCCCTTGGCTGCCCTGGGCTCAGGAAGATGTGGGAGGACAGGGACAATTATTCCCACTGGGCAGTCCCAGGTGCTGCCTATTATTTTATTAGGAGAAGACACAATAGCCCTTTCTAATGTGCCTGGAGTCCCTGTCATGTCCAGGAGGCTGAAGCTCATTTCAGTTAAATTAAAAACATTTACTGAAGTGCCAGCCATGTGCCAGGGACTGTTCTAGGAAATGCGGATACAGCAGTAAACAAACCAAACATAAAAGACCCAAGATAAGTAAGTGGAATTATTTTCCATAGTGGCAAATGCTAGGGAGACAATATAAAGGAGGGAAGGAGATATGTGATGTCAGGGCAGGTGAGAGCGGTGGGGGTGGTTGGGTTTGAGATGAGATGATGAGGCTAGCGCTCCCTGAGGTGACTTCTGAGCTCACGTGAGCTCATGAGGTCAAGGGCACTTTGCAATCACTCAATCCTGTTTTGCAGACTTCCACCCTCCCCCTCTGCCCCAGGAAGACCCTTACTGTCTGGACAATGCTCCCCCCAACCTGGGCTACCTGGTCCGCATGCAGGGGGGCATCCTCTTCGTGTACGATAACAAGAAGATGCTGGAGCGCCAGGAGCCCCACAGCCTGCCCTACCCCGACCTGGAGACCTACACCGTGGACATGAGCCACATCCTGGCTCTCATCACAGATGGCCCCACGTAAGCCGGCTTCTCCCAAGTCTGCCTCTCTTTGCATGGTGGCTGTTCTGTAGGAAGGGGCTGGGAAAGGCCAACCAGATCCCCCTTTTACTCCGGGCTTTCCTGCACTTAAATCATCTCAGAAAGAGAGTACTTTCCCTTTCCCCCCATGCTTTGTGGGTTCCTGCAACAATTTTCCATCATAGGCTGGCATGTTCTTAGAGTCAGTACTACCTGTCTCTTCTGCATCCTAAAGCTGGAGCTTCTGTTTCTTAGAGGCCACCTGTGTACCTTAAAGTGGCAGTTTTCCCTCTCCCCACTCAGGCTGGCAGCCTTGCAGAGGTCCAGCCCAGGGCATCACAGATGGTGGAAGAGAGAAGACTGTTGCTTTGGTTGTTGGGTTTTCCATGTTTCTGGAGGGGAGAGTGCAGGGAGCCTGGGAGCTTTGTGCCATGACCCCCAGGATGCTCGCTCCCTCGTGGGCTTGGCTTGAGCTAAACTGGAAGGCAGTTGTCTCCCTGCATTTGGTCCCTCCCTTCTTGGTGAGCACTTCAGCTAATCAGCAAAGGAGGTTCGGCAGGCCTGGCCCCTGAATTGGGGAATGGCTGTGCTGAGTGCTCGGTCAGGACCCAGCAGTGGGGGCAGGGAAAGGGTGCGGTCACTGCCCAGGAGCCTCTCTTGCCCTGCCTTCAGGGTTTTGCAGGGAATGGTGTGATGTCAGTTTCCAAAGGAGGAAGGTGGGCCCCAGGGGGGTGGGCAGAGTGGGTCTCAGGCCTCCTTGATCTGAGGGCAGAGCTAAGATCCGGTAGGGGGAAAAGGCAGTTTCCAGGAGCTTGCCTCTGCCATGTGAGGAGAAGCTATGAGGGGAAGCCTTGGGAGGGAGTGGAAGGGGAGGACCCAGGCTGTTCCAGGAGGTATGTGAGCAGGGGTTGTCCTGTCCCAGAGGCTGTCCAGGCCAGTCCTGCTGGTAAAGGGACTAGGTGAGATGGCCTTTGAAATCCCTCCTGACTCAGATTCTTTATGTTTCCTCTGAGCTCTGCTCTGGGGCTTGTCTCGGTTGACATGATGGTGCTGTTCCAGGGTTGGCAGCTGCTCCTGATGAAAGTCCGAGTGATTTCATGCCAAGGGAGCTGCTGTTTATTTGGGGGTCACAGGAAGCAGGGTGGCATGACTTGTGGTTGGAAGTTCCATGTGGCTGTGGGTACAGGCACATGGCCAGGCCCCTGGGCTGGGTATGGGCTGGAAGTTGGCCGGGAGCAGTGAGCATTCCCACCCTTGGTGGCCTTTGCTGGCTGGCGGGAGCATCAGTCCCTGCAGAGATTTCTGTCCTAGTAACAAACATCTCTGTATTCCTCATCTGCTCGTGATACAAAACCTCTCTGCTTGTCCTGAAATCTCAGAGTCGAAGGGTCTTCAGGTCTCGGGGTTTGCAGAATGTCATTAGGTCACCGGATGCTTTCTTCCCATGCCAATGTGGGTGGGTCTTGCCTTATAGTTTGGCTGTATTACTGAGATTCTGGGCAGAAATGCAATTCCTTTTAAGGAGTTAAAGGTGGCTGAGGATCAATGGGAACACAGAAGGAAGGAAGGGATGAGGAGGGAGACCTTTACTGAGCATCCACTCTGCTCAGTCTTGGCCACTGCCATCTCCATATTTGTTCATGGGAAACGGAGGTTTGGCATGAATTGCCTAAAAGCACATACAGCTAGAAGTCCGAGAACCTGCACGAGTTCGCAAAGTCAGCCTTGCACTGCCCTGAATGGACTCTCTACTCATGTCACAGAACACATGGAGGTGGTTACACAGTCCAGCTGCGTCTGCAGAAAGCTGGAACCGCCACATCCCTCCCTGCTACATCCTGACCTTCCACCTGAGGGCCGGTCCCCACAGCTGCTGGAGGTCTCCAAACTGGAGAGCTCCATGTGACTTCTCCTCAACTGTGGTTTCTCCCCCTTCCCCATCTGCAGGAAAACATACTGTCACCGGCGACTGAACTTTCTGGAATCTAAGTTCAGCCTTCACGAGATGTTAAATGAAATGTCTGAGTTCAAAGAGTTGAAGAGTAACCCCCACCGAGACTTCTATAACGTGAGAAAGGTGCGTCAGTGGGCCACTATTGAGAGCAACCCCTCCCAGGCCCCCCCCAACTCACTGGGGTGCCCTGAGCCAGTCTGGGGCTGGTCCCCTGTGTGGCCTTCCTTGGCCAGAGGAGTGTGATGTGTACATGTGGAAGAAAGACTGGCGAGTTGCCTTCCTTCTCCCGGGCCATGCCTCAGACGGTACTTGGTATGACTCTAGGTGGAAACCTTTGTCCGTGTTGTGTATCTGTTGCAAAGTGCCCTCTAACTTGGAAAATAGGATATGGTCTGTTAATTGGTCATAAGACTTGAAGCCAGGCTACTTGTAAGGTGGAGGATGTATTAAATTCATCATGGAGAGAAAAGGCTGTTAAGACCTCTTTGGACTTGGGAGTTGGTGGTTTTGCTTCCTTCTGGATCAGAAGTAGGTAAGGAAAAGCATCCCATGCACTCCCGTCTTGCCCCTCCCCTAGGGTGCGTGAGCAGCCTTAGCCTGGGTTTGGGTGCCCGCAGCCTGCAGGGGCTGTGGCTGGGGCAGGTCTGTGTGTTAAGTGGTCATGGCCTCCAGCTGTTCCATTTTATTCCATTTAACTAATATCAGTGCTAAGCCTGGGGTGTTTGATGTTGAACAGGAGTCACTGACCGTCCCCGAGAAGTTCCTAGCCCGGTCCTCTCAGGGTGAAGTGTTGTGGCTTCCAGGAAGAGCCCAGAACTGAGCTGACTTAAAGAGTGCATAGGAGTCAGCCTGGGCAGGAGCAGGGGCATGCGGGGGCAAGGGAGTAGAAGGGATGGCATTCCAGGCAGAGGGCACAGCATATGCCAAAGCCTGAGAGGGAGGGAGTGCTGTGCCGTGAGAGAGGAGAAACTATGTCCAGTGTGTGGTGTGGCCGGAGCTCAGGTGTGGGGGACAGCATGGTGCTGGGCTGTGGGGAGAGTGAGGTGGCAGAGGTATGTGAGGTTCTGAACCATGCGGGGCGGGGGGGCTGGGTTTCTCAAAGGAAGCAGGGAGTGGGGAGGGGGCATGGTAGTATTCTGGGAGAGAAGCTCAGGGGGGAAGGGTGGGGATGAGGCTTTGCCTCATGGCCAAACCCAAGCTGACTCACTGTGGGGTACTCATCTCCAGAGAGGACTCTGTCCCAGATGTGACCCCTTGAGGACTCCCCCTCCCTGGGGTCAGCTTTGATAAGGGAGCATTAACCAGGGGAGGATGCGGCTTCTCTGTGGAGCCCAGGCCTCCCTGACCTGATTGGGAACACTGAGCAGTGATGGACAGACGGCCTCCTCCAGGGAGGCCCCAGGGTCACTTCTGTTAAGCATCATGGGGTCTGGCATGGACTTCCACTTGGATGAGACCTTAAGAGTGAGAGGTGGCTTCAGCTCATGGGCTGGGAGGCTTATGGAAGTGTCTCAGGGGGCTCCGGGTAGGCGTGAGAGGATGTGTTAGAAATCACCCACCTGGCATTCTCGCCCTTGAACACTGCTCCTTCTCTGTGAGGCTCAGGGGCTCAGACAGGTGGGTGCTTCAGGCACCATGCCAGCTCCTCTCAGTCCTGCCTGAACGCACCGCCCATGCCCAGGCGGGTGCCTGAGGAAGCTCTTTGCCTGGCCCCGTGCAGCCCCGCCCTCTGCATGAACGTTCCGGGCCTGACTGCTTCCTGCTGCCGGGGGCTGAGGTGTTCCTGCTAACTGCACTGGCTCAGACACTGTTTGCTTCTCTGGATAGGGATGACCTTGACCCCTGTGCTATGACTCAGTGGCCTGTTCTCTGGTACCACAGCAGTCCATAAACATGGGCCCGGATCTGCTCCAAGTCAGTCCTCTGCCTGCCCCTCCCTGCCTCCTGGGTGCTGGCTACTTTATCTTACCCTGGAAGCTTTTTCTGTGGGAAGAGAGCTGGCTTTCTGAAACCCCAGGTGGGCTGGGAGGGTGGCCTCCATATTTCCAAGGTGGCTGTCAGTATTGGGAGGGCAGGCCAGGGCTGTGCTATGAGGCAGAAGCTGTGAGTGGCCATGGGTCTGTGTGGGTGGTGTTTGTGAAAGCGTCTGCAACATCACAACAGGGCATGACTTATGACACCATGCGGCCCAGCCAGCAGGACTGTGTAACTGAGACATTTGTTTTTTGTTCAGAGCTAAGAACCAGGGCTGAGCGTGTTTACTGCCAAGGAGTTGGGTAAGATTGGGCTTTCTCCATTTTGGTTTAAGTGTCATATATCAAGCAGAGCAAATTGGCTTCATCTTCTGTGCCAAACTTGACCAGTTGGCAGTGGTTACTCCCAATGCTTAGTGAAAGTGCTGCAATTGATTATTGATGTCTGACATGCATGTGGAAATGGCCAGTGTCGGCACAGGGGCCAGGTACTGGCCAGCCCTGTTTGTAAACTGTACCGTTTGCTTAGACCTGGGCCGGAGGTGAAAGCAAGGAACGCACTGGTATCTTCTGGTGAATTGAAAACACTGACATCCAATGACGGGCTCTTTTACTTGTTCCTAAAATAATCACCTTGGACCTTCTGAAGTTTGGATTGGATGTTTCCTGGATTGTCCAGTTGTTTTTCTCCCTCATCTTGTGACTTGGGGTAAGGACAGCCTGCACCCCCTGCAGTGTCACTGGCATGCTAGAGGACAGCACCAGAAAACCCAGAATGTGCTATGTCATGCCGAGGTAGTTGAGTTCAGCTGTGTCCGGCTGAGCTAAGCCAGGCTGACCACTTGGGCATCCCACATGAGCCCCGCCTGCCCCTGAGGTGACTGAACCTTTGCACAGTGCTTTGGGTGATGTTTTAGCTTTTGGCGCTTTGAATGGCTTTATTTCTCTGATGTTTAGTGGTCTTTCTGGTTGGAAGTGGCAGGATGAATGGCAGGAAGGGCCCCGATGAGTCAGTGATGTGGCCAATGACATAGGCTGGCTTGTATAATGTTCACAGAGATTCAGTAGATCAAATGTCCGCTTTGGCATGACTTGGAGATGCCTGGCCAGCTGTGGACAGCATTCCCTGGCCACAGGTCAGCCGCCTCCTCATTCCAGTCCTGGCAGAGTACCCAGTCGGCTACGGCAGGAACTGTAGAGTGCAGCCTGGTGGTTGGCAGCATCCTGGCCTGTGAGGCTGCTGCCATTTCCCTGGGGCCCTCTCTGAGGCCCCCTGGGCTCGGGCAAGGGGAGTCAGGATGCCCACTGTGACCTCAGACCATCCCTCGGCTTGGCCAGGGCTCCATTGCGGTAGGGCTGCTGGCTGAAGGGAATGCTCCAAGAGAGGTCAGTGGGAAGAATGGTATTTGGTGGGGCATCTGGCGGGTCCTTTGGGTTATATGAGGATGTGGATATCAGCCTTTGTTCATTCATCCATCCATTGATTCAACAAATAGGTCATACTAGGCTGTGGGGTAGGCGTTGGAGACTGAGATGCATCAGCTGAAGTCCCGGCCCCTTGAGGACCACGCTCTCAGCCTAGTGGCAGAGTGGAGGGGAAATCTGTAGAGTGAATTGGGAGGACGTGTACAGTCACGGGAGTGTGTGCGCTAGCTTTCCCGGCCGGCCAGGGGAACAACTGGTCAGTGTGCTGGGGGGATCAGGATTGGCTTCCAAGTGGAGGAGGTTGTAAGAAATCACGTGTAGGTGGATGAGATGGGTGAGGAGCAAGGAAGGGCATGCCAAGCAGAGGAGACGCATGGGCAAAGTGACGCAGTGCAGAAGAGCACAGTGCCTTGGGCACCTGTTAGTGGTGGGTCATGGCTGGAACACAGAGTGGGCAGTGGCAAGGTGGGAACTGGAAGTATGCCTTGAATCCCAGTTGAAGGAGTTTGGGCTTTCTCTTGAAGACTTGGGGGCCACTGATGATTTGTTAGCAGGCGAGTGGCCAGACCCAATCTACATTTTAAAAAGATCTCTGGCTGCTGTAATGAGGTTGATAGGGCAGCAAAGCTAGAAGGAGGACCAGTTTAGAAATCTAGGGGAGACACTGGGGGGAGGGGCGTAGGTCCAGGCATTGGTGGGACCGCGGGTGCTGAGGTTTCGTGCGCCGCTTTGAGGGTTGGACACCCTGTCTCGTTGCCAGTGGGGAGAGGGGGCCTGGCTCATGGCTGGTGGGCACTGCGCTGCAGGTGGACACACACATCCACGCGGCTGCGTGCATGAACCAGAAGCACTTGCTGCGCTTCATCAAGCACACGTACCAGACAGAGCCCGACAGGACCGTGGCCGAGAAGCGGGGCCGCAAGATCACCCTGCGGCAGGTGTTCGACAGCCTGCACATGGACCCGTACGACCTCACTGTGGATTCCCTGGATGTCCATGCGGTGAGTGAGCTTCTGCCCCAGTGCCTCCCGCCATCCTGGGCGAGCACTCCGCCCCCGGGAAAGAAGCCCACGGCTGGGCCCAGGGAGAGGCTGCGGCCCTGTTCCTTCCAGCCACAGAGGTGTGAAAGGGAATCTGGCCTCAGGGAATAACAGGGCCATGGGACAGGGGAAAAGTGCGTGTGGCCTGGAGTCAGACAGGTCCCAGTTCTAATTCCCCTTCTGCCAGTTGGGAGTCGTGGGCCCTTAAGCGATTCGCTTACACTTTTATTTCCTTGCTTATAAAATGGGGACTGCCATGTGCCTTATGACAGGACAGTTATTAAAAGAGAAATGATGGTGCCACTGCTCTAGAAGACAGTATGGAGTTTCCTGAAAAAGTTCAATATAGAATTACCATATGTTGCAGCAATTCCATTCCTAGGACTACACCCCGAAGAACTGAAAGCAGGGCTGAAAACAGACACTGGCACGTCCACGTTGGTAGCAGCACTATTCACAATGGCTGAAAAGTGGGAACAACCCAAGTGTCCACCGTAGGTGAAGGGATAAACAGGGTGTGTAAAAACGTACACCGGAATATGATTCAACCCTAAAAAGCAATGAAGTACAATACTTGCTACGATATGGATGAACCTTGAACCCATGATGCTAAGTCAAAAAAGCCAGACACAAAAGGACAGTTAATGTACAATTCACTTGTATGAGGTACATAGAGTAGGCAAATTCATGGAGACGGAAAGGAGAGTGGTGGTTACCAGGGGCAGGAGGAAGGAGTCGTGGGCAATCATCGTTTAATGGGTACCAGGTTTCAGTTTTATAAGATAGAGAGTTCTGGAGATGCATGGTGGTGATGGTTGCACAACATAATGAATGCATTTCATACCATTGACCTGTACACTTAACAATGGTTAAGATGGTAAGTTTTGTGTTATGTATATTTTACCACAATAAAAAAAATCTTCATAAAACCAATCAAACACAAAATGAGTAATGTGGAGAAGGTGCCTTAGGAAGTCCAAGCAGTAACAGACACACTGTATTACTGACTGTTATAGTTTGGTGTTTTCTGCTCACTCAGTCAGCTGGGCTCCTAGCCATGGCGCCTTGGAGCACAAGGCCCCTTGATCCTCACAGAGGGCTTCACTAAAGGACCCCCAGGCTGGCTGAGTGAGGATACACGTCCTGACTCCAGGACTTTCCAAGAGTTTATGCAAGAACGGACATAGAAGACATCGGTTAGCATGGCCACACATAAGGCCACCTTGTAAAGGCCTGGAGAGGGAAACATGCATGTATAGTAGCTGCAGAACAATATGGCAATCTGCCTCGTGGTCTCCTCTCTCCAGGGTCGGCAGACATTCCATCGCTTTGACAAGTTCAACTCCAAATACAACCCTGTGGGGGCCAGTGAGCTGCGCGACCTCTATTTGAAAACTGAAAACTACCTGGGAGGAGAGTACTTTGCTCGGATGGTCAAGGCGAGTAAGCCCTTGGGAGTCAAGCCCTCCCCAGATCCCTGACAGCATCTGCCTGCAGAGGGTGGGGGCGCTCCATGGCCTCCTGTTTCCCCCTCCCCAAATCCCTGTGGGCCCACCATCCAGCTCAGGCAAGGCTCAGGTGCCCAGGGGGCCCATGCGGTGGCCCTGGCTGCCAGCTCCTGAGCACAGGCAGGCTGGTGCTGCAGGTGCTGACTGCAGGCCAGAGGAGGGGAGGGTATCCTGGTGCTCACGGCATCCAGGCTCACCGCCCTGTCTGCCTGCAGCCTGAATTTGGCTGGGGGCAAGTTAGTTCCATTTGGAGATGCTTCTGCTGCCTGGCCTGGTTATGCACGGGACTGTACAGAGGCCTTCCCCTCCCCTAGGAGGGAGCCTCGACTGGGGTGGAGGAGTAGTTACATGTCAGCTAGGGGACAGAGATCAGGTCTTCCCAGCCTGGGAGCAGGTGGCTGAGGAAGCCGCAGGATCCAGCAGCTGGGGTGCTCTTGGGCTGACCCGACCTCTTCTTGGTGTTAGGAGGTGGCCAGGGAGCTGGAGGAGAGCAAGTACCAGTACTCAGAGCCACGGCTCTCCATCTACGGCCGCAGTCCCGAGGAGTGGCCCAACCTGGCCCGCTGGTTCATCCAGCACAAGGTCTACTCCCCCAACATGCGCTGGATCATCCAGGTGCCCCGGATCTAGTAAGTGAGGTGGCTTGCTGTCTGCCCACGCCCTCATGGGCTTCTGGGTCTGTGCTATTCTGGTGGGGCTGGTGCTGGTGCCAGCCTGGGCCTCTCCTCCCTAGAGATTGTCCCATAGTGAGGGGTGGCTGGCAAACATCCTTGTGACACTTCAACCCTTGTTCTTTGATGAACAAGCCTGTGCAAAGCCTCGTAGGAACTACTACCCATCTTCTCATTGGGGTTTGAGGGTGGATGATCCTTTTGTGTGAGCCCCCGGGTATGAGTAACCTAGTGGTGGCCTACATGCTGGCCCTCTCCACGGCTATGATTCAGACGACCGACCCGTGGCCTCTCCCATCTGGCCAGTGTGGGGCTCATGGTCCCTCAATGGGCTGGGATATGCAGTTTAGGGCAACTGAGCTGAGTGGCAGAGAGTTTGGATCACTGAGAAATTTGAGAACTCATCTCTTAGAACTTGGGTCAGCCTGAGTCCCAACACCCCACTCCCAGCATGGCCTGTAGCTTGGGAAAGCTCTCTGATGGGCAGGGGCGGGTGTTGAGTTTGCAAACCAATGCCTAGTATTGCAGACCTTGCTGGGAGTTGGAGAGGAGAGGAAGGACCTGTGTTTAAGCCACATCTCTGGCTCGACTCTGGGTGTTTAGATGGGAACACAAGCTGCTTGAGAAAAGGATGGGGCTGCCCTCCCACAGGCCAACGGGGACGTTGGGTTCACTTTAATCAGCAAGTCTCTGTTTTCCCCCAGTGACATATTTAGGGCAAAGAAGCTGCTGCCAAGCTTTGGGAAGATGCTGGAGAACATCTTCCTGCCCCTCTTTGAGGCCACAATCAACCCCCAAGATCACCAAGAGCTTCATCTTTTCCTCAAATATGTAAGTGTGGGTGGTGCTCCAGGCGATGTGCATCGTGGTGGAGGGAAGAGAGGATTCCTAGAGGGTTGGGCCAGGCTTCCCTCCTCAGATCCTCTCACTCGTGTGCTCAGGCTTGGGCAAGAAGCTGAATTTCTAAAAGAATGAATTTGCTCCAGGTAGAGGAAGTCCCCTTCTCCTCAAGGGCAGCCCTGGCCTATGGGTGGGGTGTCAGGAAGACAGCAGTGGGAAAAGACTGAGGAGGAGTCAGTTCCTGGCTGGGTAGGGCTGGAAAGACTGGTTCCTGTCCCGAGCAGCTCCCAGCAGCAGCCCCAGGTCTTTAGAAATGCAGACATGTCAATGCTCCTGCTTTTACCTTGAAATAATGGTTCTCACGTCTTGTTTGGTTGAGTACATGAGCCCAACAACATATATTTATGGGAGTTATGGGAGAGGGAATGGAGGGATGGAGGGCAGGCTCGCCAGAAAAGGTATGAGTGGTGCAGGAGCTGATCCCTCCCTCTGGGGTCCCAGAGTAGAGGTGACTGTAGACAGTGAGAAGCAAGCTAAGTATGCCATGGAGGTTCTGGGGGTCTGACAGGGAGGGAGGCAGGGAAGATGCCAGAGAGCTGGGTGGATGGGGGAGGGGTGATTGAGTCTGCGTGTGTGTTGAGTCTGCCAGGAAATGTTTAAAACAGGCTGAGGGACATCACTGAACTTATGTTTTAGATAAACACCATTCTGGCTGTTGTGTGGAGAAAGGCCTAGAACAGAAGGTAGCTGGAGGTGGGCAGAAAAGGGCAAGATGCGAGTCAGGGGCCCAGCTCCAGCAGAGGAGAGAGATGCTGGGGGCTTGTACCAGCGGTCACAGCTCACGGTTTTTGTGTTTGCTGCCTGCCCCCATGATCCATGCCATGACATGATCTCACTTCAGTCTCATGACTACCTTACTTCACGTCATTTTGTTGGTGTTAATGCTAAGCGGAATCATCATGTGCTTGCTGTGTGTTAAGCACTGTTAAGCGCTCTCCATGGATTGTTCCATTTAATTCTCACAACAGCCCTGTGAAGCTACTAGCTCCAGTTCACACAGGAGGAAATTACATGAAACTAGGAGGTGGCTGAGCTGGACTTCACAGACAGGTGCCCGATTCCCGAGCAGGCGTTATTACCCTCACGCTGTAGGGCCTCCCAAGTAGGACAAGTGAGGCATATGCGGACGGCAGGCTAGGACCTCTGGGCACGGAGGTGGGCATCGCTGTTGCATCGACAGGGCCCAGGCAAAGCCTGAAGATGAGCCAGAGGGAAGAGTCTAGGGTGCCTTCAGAGGTCACTATCATAAGTGGGGGAAGAGTAGGCTTGGGGAGCAGGAGGAGTTGGGGGTTGGACATATTTTGTGCCTGAGGCCCTGCATCTGTGGGATACAGAGCTCAGGAGAGGGGCTGATGTTACCTCCATGCCAGGCCCTGGAGAGTTCAGTTAAGGCATGGGGCTAGTGAGTACAGAGCAGGGCTCAAGGGCCTCTCTGGGCCCCGGCCCCATCCAGGCTGTGCTGGGAGCTGTGGTGGCAGCCCTGTTATTGCCTTTGACACATGTTTCTGTGACAGGGAAGATTCTGCCCAGACCATCACGGTCCCTTGCTCCTCTGGGCACCTACTGCCCATGTAGGAATGGGCGAGGCTCACAGACCTGGCTGGGGCTCCCCGGTTTGGGCCAGATGTGGAACAAGGTGGGCGGTCTTTCAGAAGCCCCTTCCAAAGCGCTGCTGTGGCTTTGTAAAAGGGGGGAGACATGTTAGCAGAACTGCCCCATGCACTGGCTGAGAAGCTGTATCTTCTGTGGGTACACTTTGGTCAAGGTCTGGGACCAGGTGACCAGGAAGCCAGTGACTAGGGGCAAGGTTTAGGTCCCAGCTGAGGGGTAGCTGCTGTGGAAGGATAGGAGGCTGGGAACCACAGCTCAGCCTTCCAAGGGGTCCTCTTGAATGGGGCCCACCTTGACTTGTTTGTGAGGCATCTAGGCTGGTTTCCCATGGCCCCAAAGGTACATCCCAGGGGCATCCTCCACCTACAGCCCCAGAGTCCAGACCTAGAGCCCATGGAGGCTCAGAGCCTGGTTGTCTTGCATGGGCAAGCTCCCTAAGCATCTCGGGCCTGGTTTGTTCACAGCCAAGCCCTCCCTCACAGGATGGCTCTGAGGGTTATATTCGCTGATGTGTGGTAAGTGCTTAGGGCCTGACATATAGTAGGAGGATGGGAAACGCCTGTCCCATTGCCCCTCCCAGCTGTTATCACTGCTGCTGATGGCCCGTTCTGCTAGCTACCCTGCAGTGCTGGCCTCCTCCTTGGCGTAGCAGAGAGATGGGCAGTGGGTATGGCGGTTTCACTGGTCACCTGGTCCAGCCCAAGTTTTCCCTTACCAACACCACCATCACCCCTGGGATTGGCACTCTCCAGCTGGCCTCTTGGATACATTTAGAAGCCACGGAAGGACAGATTGTGGCCTTGTGCCCACCCCCCCCCTCCCTGGGAGGAAAGTGGCCTCAGGCTCTGTGGTCCCTAGCTGGGGGTATGAACCCAGTAAGCCTGGACTCCAAGGCCTTTGGCAGCTCCTTGGCCTCGGCTTGATGTAGGACCCCTCCTGTTGCCCAGGTGACAGGGTTCGACAGCGTGGATGATGAGTCCAAGCACAGCGACCACATGTTCTCAGACAAGAGCCCCAGCCCGGACATCTGGACCAGTGAGCAGAACCCGCCCTACAGCTACTACCTGTACTACATGTACGCCAACATCATGGTGCTCAACAACCTCCGCAGGTGGGTGAGCTGGTCCCGCACGCGCCTGCGTGCCCTCCCGCCCCAGCACACAACACGGGGCCCGTGCGGGCGGGCCACTGGACCACAGACACGGTCGTACCCACGGTGCGGCCAAACCCTGGGCCTGTACACACGTGCGCATACCCGTGCCCCCCAGCACCTACGTGTGTACCTGTCCCTCTCTGGTACGACACAGACACGGGATGTGCTAACACACGCACATGTTCTTTCCACTATACCAACGGTGTTCACACGTGCACTGACGCATGTAACAGATTACTGTGCCAGCTGTGTGACGGGCACTGGCCCAGGCACGGGACATAGAGTAGGGAAGGGCACAGACGAAATCCGTGCCCACGTGGCGCTCCCGGCCGGTGGTCTTACCGCACAGATTCCCGCCAATGCACACACACAACCCCTTCCAAGGGGTCCTCTTGAATGGGGACTCCCGCCTACGACGGGAGTCGGGTGTCCGGGGGGCAGCCGACACTGAGCTGTTCATTCCCCCCTTGCAAGTCTAGCCTCCCTCCTGCCCTCTGCTGGGCCACGGGGCCTCGCTCGCTCAGCCTAAGCCAGTGTAGTCTGTGGGTATGAAGGTTTTGGATGGGCCATGATTGAAAGGAGACTGCCTGGTGTTGGGGAGGGGCGGTCCAGGCTGAGCTTCTGCAGGTGGGGGCTTGAGTTCTAGCTCTGCTGCTGACCTGCCCAGGGGTTTCTAATGCCTGACTCCATCCTCTGGGTTTGCCCATTTTTATGACCAAGTGGTAGAACTTGATGGTTTCTCATAGTCTTTGCTGCTCTGAAGGTCTGTGAACCTGGACTCCGAGGCCTGGTGAAGCGTGAATGGGGACAAAGCGGGTCTCTTTCTACCACTCGATCCCCTTTCTGTTCCCTGGGGGTGGTATCTCTTGGTTCTGAAGATCTCTGGACCTGGCGCTCCGTATTTTGGGAGAGGTAGTTTCCAGAATGCCCTGTCAGCTGTGTTGACTCTGCCATGGGCAACTGTCTCCCCTGGAGTAGGCCCTGAGCTAGGGGTGCAGGCCCCAGGCCTGTGGGGCCCCAAGTAGGCTGGACCAGGGGTCCTTGCTGACCAAGAGCCTCACTTCTTCAGGGAACGGGGCCTGAGCACTTTCCTGTTCCGGCCTCACTGTGGGGAGGCTGGCTCCATCACCCACCTGGTGTCTGCTTTCCTGACCGCTGACAACATTTCCCACGGGCTGCTCCTTAAGAAGGTAACCAGGCCTCTCACAGAAGCCTACCTGCAAGCATGGTCCCGCTCTGGGCTCCCTGGGGGAGGAGCGGGATCACCTGGGCTCCTGTCTGCCCCCGAGAGGCTCTGGCCTGTGACATTAAAAGGCCAGGGCCTTTTTCTGGGTCAGACTGTCATCATCTTGGTTTCATATTTAATTATAAAAGGAATATAATCAAACACATTGCAATTTGGATTTTCCAAAAGATGGAGAAATGGAAAAAAAAAACCCTTTTTGCTATTACTTTAAAAGAAATAGCCATTGTTAGCACTTTGGGATTTAGAATTCTCATCTTTTTTACCAAAGCATTATTTCTAACATGCTTATTATAAGTGCAGATTTTTTGTTTCTGCTCTCTTTGAATAAGCATTTTTCTGTGCTGCAACATAGTATTTATGGTCCTCATTCTAAAGGCTGTTGGAAGGATGGCCCACCACTTGGATGGTCTATAACTGATTCAACTTGTCTCCGATTGTTGGACAGAGTCCATCCAACTTTTCGCTTGTGTAAATAATGCAACCACGAACTCTGCCCATTTGGTTTTCTCCAGATTTTGGATCACTTCCATAAGAAGGATGTTTGCTCAGACTCCTCTTGAGCCCTGATCCTAGGGAGGTCTAACGGTGTGTCACAATTCCGTGGGGGGCGGGTATTGCATCAGAAAACCACTCTAGCCTTCTCAGGCCCGCCCCTTCCCATCTCTGAGGAGCCGGAGTGTTTATAGACTCAACCTGAATGTTTGTGGTCAAAGCAATACAACAACAAAAGTGGGCATCTCCCGGGCTGACCCACTGGGGGCAGTGCCTGGGGGAGGGGAGCAGAGTATGTGGGCTAGGGCAGCCTAGGGCCTTGCAGCTGCCTTCCTGCCCTGAGCTGGGTCTTGTCTGGAGCCAAGATGGGGCAGAGGGCAGCCCAGGAGGAGAGGGGCATGTGGTGGATGAGATGAATGTAGAGGTGGGGAGGGGAGGGGGAGGTCTGGGTGCCCTGGCTTTGGGGAACTCGGGCTTGGTGAGGGAATTGCACAGACACTACCCAGACTCCTGGGTTCCTGCCCTCCCTTCCTCCCTCCCCTCTCTGGCACTCGTCACCTGAGTTTGGTGGTTCTTTTGCAGAGTCCAGTGTTGCAGTATCTCTACTACCTTGCTCAGATCCCCATTGCCATGTCTCCTCTTAGCAACAACAGTCTGTTCCTTGAATATTCCAAAAACCCTCTGAGGGAATTCCTGCACAAGGGACTGCATGTTTCTCTCTCCACCGATGACCCCATGCAGTTCCACTACACAAAGGTGAGGATGTTAGGCGCCCCAGCAGGCCCCAGTCCTGGCCTGCCCCCCACACTGCAGGCACCGGAGTGCACGCTCAGTTCTGCCTTTGGGGTGGGGGCTGGCGCCCAGTGAAGGCAAGAGGTGAGCTCCTGGTGAGCGAAAAGCATTCCTTCCAGGAGCCCTGTCTTTGGAGTTCTTGAACCCTTGAAGGCATAGCTTAATTTTTTTGCCCTCTTTTCCCTTTCTTTAGCATTTACTATCTGTCATGTTGGTTAAGTTACTGGATCTCTGTATCTTTTGCCTCTTCATTGATAGAACAGGGATGCAATTGCCTCTATGTCTACGTCTACTTTATTGTGAGGATTCATTAAGATAATGAACCCAAGTCTAATAGAGTGTCTGAATACAGCATGTACTCAAAATGTTAGCTAACATTTTGTTAATACTATTATTATTATTATAATACTTTGGATCTGTGGGGCAAGGGAAGAGGTGAGGGGACCAGCCATTGACTAGTAAAAACAGAAGTGCCTGAGTCTTCTAGGACAGGCTCTCCAAGCTTCTGGTCTCAGGACCCCTTTATGCTCTTAAGAATTAAAGACCCTCAGAAAGCTGTTGACTACATAAGTTATATCTAGTGATATTTAAACGTATTATAGAAACTAGTGCAAAATTGAAAAATATTAACTCATTTAAAAATTATATTAACAAACCTATTATATGGTAACATAAGTAGCAATTTTTATGAAAAACAGTCATATTTTCCCAACACAAAAAAAATGGCATTGGGAATGGCATTGTTTTACATTTTTGCAAACCTCCTTTATGTCTGGCTTAATAGAAGACAGCAGGATTCTCATATCTGCATCTGCATTCAATCTGTTGTGATGCCTTGTTTTTATCAAAGTATATTAAGAAAATCTCGCCTCACAAAGATACATAGCTGGAAGAGGGATGACCTTTCAAAAGGCCTCAGGGACCCTGGCTCGCACCTTGAGAACTGCTGCTCTCGCTTACCGAGGCAGTGGGGCGTCCCAGAGGTAACAGAAGAGCTTGTGACCAACCGCAGACATCTCATATCCTAGGAGATAAAGGGAAAGCACAACCCAAACCTAAGTCATTTTGGGATTACTGTCTCACTACCTGATCATTTCTCATTCTTATTTTATGTTCCATCTCTGCTCTTCATACTTTATTCGGATTAACTTTGATTTTCGGACAATCTTAAGAAAATGATGCTAAATAAAAAGCAAAGCTATAGGGCACGTACTTAACATGTGCGTCACCAGGGAGACTGTCGTAGGAGCCCAAGAGGCAGGCATCCGCATGACTGACACAGGGCTTCAGACATGTGCTGGCCAACAAATCGATGTGGAGGTGTTCTTTGATATATCTCTCTTGGGAAACCCGAGAATTTGCCAAAAATGCTCTTAGGAGTTCATCATTTAAGGGGGGGTGGGGTGGGAATGTTGTTCGGTTATCTGGGTGCCAGCCATTAAAGAAAAATTAAATCTGCAAAGTCTGTCTGATGTTTCTAGCTTTGGAGATATGTGAAGGATTGAAAGGGGTATCCTACCGTCTAATACATTTACTTTCGGGGGGATCTAGGAAGCCCTTATGGAAGAATATGCAATTGCAGCTCAAGTGTGGAAGCTGAGCACATGTGACCTGTGTGAAATTGCCAGGAACAGCGTGCTGCAGAGCGGGCTCTCGCATCAGGTACGGGCTGTGATGGTGCTACCCTCCATCCCCCCGTCCCTGCAACACATGTGCAGTGGGCGCCCGCTGCAGGCCAGGCACTTTCTAGGCGCTGAGATCAGTGAAGACAACAAGCACGGTGTCTGTCTGAAACTCAGGTCCTAGAGAAACCTGGGGAGACCCCTGAATTTTCAAGGCTGCTCTTTGACCCTTTCAGACCTCTCTTCAAACGTGACCTCCTCTGAGAGGTCCTCCCTGATCACCGTTCTACAGTAGCCCCACACTTGCCATCAGTCTCCATCCTTTTTATCTGTTTTCCTTCATAACATTTATTACTAGTGACATTGTAATATGTAGTTATGTTTTCCTGTCTTTCCTTCTAGAATGTGAATTCCATTACAGTAGTTCCATTAGACTGTTTTTTTTTTCAGCATTATATCCCTAGAGCCTAGAATAGTCCCTGGCACACAGAAGGGACTCAGTATTTCTTGGATAGTGAATAGTACCTGGGATTGAATAAAAAATTGTAGGGATGGAACCTGTACATCAGTAAGTACAACTTCCCAGGTGATCTGATATGGAGCCAGGGTTGAGAACGTGGTGCCTTAGGCTGCCGGGGCCCTCCCCTGGGTGATGTAACTGGTACAGGAAGAGGCTGCATCGGTGCTGCTCTTGTTGGATGCTCAGGCAGACAAGGGCTAAGGTTCAAGATTCAGTTGTGCAGACCTGCTTCCTAAGACTGGGCCTCCCCAGAAACATCTGTTTACCCCGTCAGCTCTCAGGAGGGACTGAGTCTTCACGCCTTCATCATGCCTTCTTTATTGCCAGCAGCACTGGGGGTCTTATTTTTGTCTCCTGATTAAGGAAAGCATAGTCAGAAATGAAGGGAATGAATGTGGGTGTCAGGGTGACATCCTTGAGGACACAGAAGCCAGGAGGAATTTTTAAGAACCCCATGGGGAACCATGTCCTGGTAGAGGATCAGCTTCAGGGGCACTGGTTTGATTTGGTGTGGCCAATGTCAAAGCTGTCGTGTGAATACAGAAAGTGAACCTAAGGTTTATGGTTTCATTTGTACTTCTCTGGTTCTACAGGAGAAGCAAAAGTTTCTGGGACAAAATTATTATAAAGAAGGACCTGAAGGAAATGATATTCGAAAGACAAATGTTGCTCAGATCCGGATGGCGTTCCGATATGAGACCCTATGCAATGAGCTCAGCTTCCTGTCTGATGCCATGAAATCAGAAGAGATCACAGCTCTGACCCAATAGGTCCAGCAGTGGACATGCATTTTAACTTTTTGGTTTAATTTCAAGTCTGCTGTGATTAACAGCAGTCAAGATACCAAACTAGGACGGTCCTCCTTGGAGAGGATGCCTCTAAAGAACTTTCAAACTAGTGATTTTGGTTGCACTGTTCACTTTAGGATCTAACATACCCACTTCTGTTAGTATTTCTGAGTAATAGATGGTGACTCCTCCTTGGGGATTTGGGAGCTGGACACTTGTCTGTACTCATTCCAAATTTTCCAAATATTTCTCTTGAAACCACTAGTGCTTGCACTGTTGGGGCCAGGATCTTCCAAGGTCCACTGCCTACTGACATGAGGTCTGTGTGGTTTTCTGCCAAAATCCTCCATAGACCCTGCAGGCTAGTTGGTAGTTGTTCATTTCAGCCTCTGACTGGCTGGCTGCCTTAAACAAAACCAATTTCAAAGCTCCCTTTCATAAAGGAACTACTTTGAGAGAATTAAAACGGAAAACTTCCTTCTTGACAATTTGCATTTTTTATGAATTTCTTACACTGTTTTATTTAGCCCTCCACCCTCCTTTCTATTTAGGAGGCCAAATGTAAACACTGAACCAATCGTTCCTATTCTGTGTCTTGGTTTTCTCATCTGAAAAGTGGGGGTTTGGACTAGATGAGTGGTTTTCAAATGTTGTTCTGTGAGTCCCCCTCCAGGGCTACAGGAGGTTCTGGGTGCTGCCTTCTTCAGAGCAACTCTGCTGTCGTCACTGTTAACACTGGGCCTTCTTCATATTTTCATTTGAACTACAAGGACTGTGGAAAACACAGGATTAGATGATCTCTGTCCCTTTCGGTCCCAATATTCTGACTGTAGCCCAATTACCATTTCACTTTTGAGGAGTTAGGGCCAGAGAGGTGAAATTTGCTTGGGGTTACAAAGATAGTAAGTAACAGCCGCAGAACTGGTCCCCACTCCTAATCTAGTCCTTTCCCCACTATTCTGTTGCGCCTCACAGATGTTAGATGTTTTTTTTATCACTATAACCTCTGTATTTTTTTTTTTAAAGGTGAAATTTCTCCCTTATCTAACATGCAGACTTCTTCAGAAGATGTAAGTGGTCCCAGGGGCCAGGTAGAAAGCATTTTTTTTTTTAAATTTAAAATCAACTAATTAACATATAGTATATAATTCGTTTCAGAGGTAGAATTTAGTGATTCATCAGAAAGCATTTTTTAAGACCAATCTGAATTTAAGCTTTACCAATATACTCTTCATCTGTGTTACTAGTGCCTGGTACATAGTAGGTGCTCAATAAATGTACATCAAATAACTGAATGAATTTCCCTTTTGGCAAGTTTTTAAGGACATGTGCTCCAAGTAGTCAACAAGTCGCTCAGAGACTTTTCTGTCTATTTCTGTGGGCAAATGCAGATTATGAGAAGCCCTTTTGAATTATTATAGACTTAGAAGAACTCTACTTTTGCTTGTGAAGACGCTTATTTGATTTTAGATTGTCTTGTCCTGTGACTTTATAATGCTCATCCCCTCCACTGGTTAACTTAGCATACAGAACAGTAAATGTAGTCTTTTTATTAGGCAGACATGTGTGCTCTTCCAGCTAATGATGAAATTGACTGAAAACCCAGCATATCTTATGCATTATTTTTGAAAAACCCCCATTTGTACACATTTGTCCTAACACAGCAATTATTGTACAGTTTTTCATTGTCATTTTATCTGTACCAAGTATTTATTTTTAATTATTAAATAAAGTCTGTTAGGACTGTGGCTCAATAATTTAAAATGATTTCAAGTTAATACTATTTAAGGCAAAACAAAACAAATGAATAAACAAACAAAAAGCAGAATCAGACCTATAAATACAGAGAACAAACTGATGGTTGCCAGAGGGCAGGGGTGGGAGGATGGGTAACATAGGAAGGGGAGTGGGAGATACAGGCTTCCAGTTATGGAGTAAGTCACAGGAATAAAAGGCACAGCATAAGGAATATGGTCAATGATACTGTAATAGCATCGTATGGTGACAGATGGTGGCTGGCTATACTTGTGGTGACAAAGCATAATGTATAGAGAAATTGAATCACTACGTTGTACACCTGAACTAATGTAACATTGTGTGTCAACTATATTGAAATAAAAACATTAAAAAAAAGATGGGGCATCATGAAAAGTTATCAATAATAACTACTAATTTATCTTTTACTAAGACTCAGACATGGATGACATTCACAATAAATACTCAGAATTTTTAAAGTGAAGCTCATTAGACCCAGAAGGTAAACCTTTGCTATCTTTCTCCTCTAACTTCTGCCCTGGACAGTTCCTGAGCAAAGCCACATGTGTTCCTTTTCCCTGGATATTACTTTAGTCTATTCAGCTAACACTTGTTCGACTTTACTGGTCCTGCAAACTTTTCAGACACCTTTTTCAGTAGCACTTTACGCTTTTATCACTTCTTTGTACCTAATTGGCCTTTTGCGGGGGGGCAGTAAATCCCTACTTTCTTTTGTGTTCACACTTGGAATCAAAGGCAAGTGTACACTAGCTCACGTTTCTAAAAGAACAAATTTTGAGGCATGTATCCCTTAAGGCTCAATCAAGTTCATGTATGTGTTACTTCAAACTGCATTGTTGAAGTGATTAATGACATTGCTCTTTGCCACATGAAAACAAATCACAGCTCCTGGGTTGGTATGTACCAAGGCCTGTCCCGGGCCTTTACTTCCTCTTCTCTTGGATTAAAGCACACCTGCAAGCACATCCTTCTGGCTTCCTCTTTACTTGTTTCTGAGTGCTGCACTGGTGAAACAATATTCATCTTTTTTGGGGTTTGTAGATACGACTGAAGGTGATATGTTGGTAATATACCTAAGCACTCGATACCTGACTGACTGTTATAAAGAACAAGTGTAACTAACTGCAATGAAAGGAACACTAATCAGAAAAACATAGTTTCTTGGAAATTTTAAGTATTTTATCAGATACTAAATACTTTCTGATAAAAGACTAAATAAGTATTTTATCAGAAAGATCGAGGATGCCAGAGAGTAAGGCTATACACAGCTGCAAGATTATCAAAATATATCTCTGAAGAGGCTTTTATGTTTCTTGATACCAAAATGTGTACTTCTTCAAGATGATGTACATCAGCAAATTCAATTACAAACTACCATTCCTTTTTATAAGTGGCTTTCCCCTTCTTAGCACTAAGATTCTACCTTGCTTCTCTAAGTGTAATTTTGGAAATGATTTTACAAGGTAAACATTAAAACTAATATGGGGTGGAGTATTTTATCTATTATTTTTTACTGTCCAAAGGGTAAAAAGACATGAGAACAAA
The DNA here is from genome assembly GCF_003265705.2 of Callorhinus ursinus. NCBI lineage: Eukaryota > Metazoa > Chordata > Mammalia > Carnivora > Otariidae > Callorhinus > Callorhinus ursinus. The sequence continues at coordinate 6,889,433 of NW_027397111.1, read as the reverse complement.
TGAAAGTCTGTTGTCACCTATTATATTGTGTATATATATATATATTTATATTACATTGTATATATATTATATTCTATTGTCATTATGTTGCCCATCATAATGTGGGTGATCAGCTGATTTCCCTAATCTCCAACTAGTTTTCTTATTCCTGAATAGACAAAGTAAGCTTGTCTTACTTTTTCTAATGAAGAAAAAAACAGTTAAAAATGCAAATTCTTCAGACTGCCTTTTAATGAATCCAACTTTCCAATGTTAAAAATCACGGAACCGAAAGATATTTTCAAGCAGCCTTATAACCCAGCTATATATTAGGTATAAGGAAATTGAATCCAATTTGAAATGAATTTTAAAACATAGCACACAAACATCACAACTCCCCAGAGCACAATACAAAATAGTCCTCTAAGGAATATAAACATTTAGTATATAAGAATGTGACTATGTAAGAAAAAAGTTTCTCCAGTGAGTTAAAATTTACTTGCTAAAGATTATTTATTGCACAATATATCAGTTTGTCCTAAGAATAAAGCAGATACTATTATTTTCAACTTCTAAATTCAGTACCCAGTCAAGTACATTTTCTCAAACTAAAGTTCTATAGCATTACAGTATGAGTAAACTTCTTGTTACTGAGTTAGGATAGGGAAAACTTCATAACTTACAAAACAAATTCTTTAGACTTCATGAAAACATTTCACAGATCCTACAAGGCACACATCATATTTCCTATCTTAGTAAGTACATTTAAGTACTTCATATTTGGAAAAGACAAAGCTGTACAGAATACAAAAAGTGTACATTTCATCCATTAAACAAATTTACAACTTTTATGATTAGTTATAATAGTAGAACCTACATAACATTCACATCTAAAGAATTATCACCCAGTTTAATGGAGTGGGCAAAAAACTGTGCTCATTTATTTAATAAGACTAATAAAAACACTTTCTATTTCACAGTAGACCAGTTAGTATCCTGGAGCTCATATTGGAAAGTAAAAAGGTTTGGGCAACATCGAGTCTCACTGGGCTTACTGTTAAATAATTCCTTGAAAGATGAAGGATTCTGGGGGATAAGATCATAGGCTATGCCTGGAAAGATCCAAAAACATGCAGAGCAACTTTGTTCATTTTCAGAAACATTCTTCAATTAGGCAATGAGTTAGACTCAGCAAGTCTAGTCCAAAAGGACAATTTAGAATCTTAGAGCTGGAAAAAAGATCTCAGAGATCATCTATCCCAAGGTTTTCAAAATATGTCCCATGGTATACTAAGACTTCATGGAGGAGAGTCAAGGTTCTGTAAATCTGACTTGAATTAAAAACATTTTTTTGAAAAAAAATTAATTTAAAAAACAACTCCCATCATACAACTAAATTCCAATATCCTGGATATCACCAATGCATTTATACATGTTTTTATTGGTTGACCTTATAATATTTATTATGGTATATAAAGTTTACATAAGGAAATTTATATTAATAAAATATGACTTTCATATAGAGGGGTAGTGTGTGTGTGGGGGGAGGGGTATAGCACGTGTGTGCAGGGCTTCTGAGTAAGATTTTACCTGGGGCGGGGGGGAAGGTTCTATTGCTGAAATAAAATATGAGAACACCATAGATGAAATCTCAGTTTCTAAAGGAACCTACAAAGCAGCAGAAGGGACTTTTTTAAGGTCACACAAACCATCAAGAGCATTGTCAGGTTGATATGATAGAGCCCCTGGTACCCTGCCTGTATAAACATCCACACTGAGTGTTTAGCTATTTGGTACTGAGCTGTCCCCATCATAAATGTCAACCAATTAGTTACCAATATTTTTTGGGTAAAATCAAGCTACCTTTGGTCATTTTTTATAGAAATGAATTATTTAATTTACATGCCTATTAAAATCCTAGTATCCAAAAATTCTGCCATCAATAAGCAGCAACTTAAATTGTATACTTTGGTATTTTGGAAAATAGTAATATCTGCAACCTACCAATAAAAAGTCAGAAAAGTTACATGGAATGTTAACATACCTTTTAAAGGAGACATCAGGTTCTAGTTTTATTATATGCTAAAATGTTAATGCTTAACATAAAACAAAAGTTTTACCTTATAAGCAAAATTTAAAAAAAATGAAGTATCACTGAAAATCATAATTTCATTATGACTATTCTCTCTGAGTATTTCAAAGGAAGTACAGTGAAACAGCAGAAAGCCAAATTATCTTCTAATTTTCAGAGGTGTTTATTGTACATATGTTTAAAAGGCTATAGCCTATTTTCTCTCTTAATAATATTAGAAATTTGAAGACTTGGAGACCTAAGAAAGAAGCCTTCAAGTTAAGAAAACAAAAGCACCATGAACCAATATTGAATGATTTATCATAATTTGAAAATGTAAAATCAGGATCTGTGATGAAGAAAAATTTTCTTCTGAAACTCCAAGATGCATGAGCATTATCAAAAGCTACTTAGAACAGTTTCCCAGCTGTGGGAAAGCTTTTCCAGAACAGCCAAGATTCCCCAGCAGAAATCCATTTACAAGGCAAAATCATGCCCAGCTTTATAGTCCTCACCCAAATTATACAGCATAAAAAAAAAAAAAACTTGAGTAAAAAACATGTAGTTCCAAAACACACTGCTAAAGTTATGAAATAATTGTGGATCATTTCAAGTAAAAATTATTAAAGGAGCAATAATTAACCACAAGGGGGCATACACACTCCTTAGATTCCAGCAGAAAGACTAATTTAAGTAGTAACATGCACTTTGATGTATTCTACATTTTCAGTCACTTCAAATTTTCTCTCAGATGGCTACAATTTTTTGACATTCAAGGTTTATTTTAAACCTAACTAAATAGATTCCAGAATACTCCTGCCCTGAAAAACAGTGTTTCAGAAGTCTCTGGAAGTATTGCTGTTCAGCAAAGAATTCAAGAGCAATTAGTTCTAATATATATTAGAACAGATAAATAATAGAAAAATATGGTCTAAAACACTAGCAAATTTTAGTTTACTATAAATGGAAGACATGGAAAGTCTATCAAAAGAAATGGAACAAATTGTCAGAATAGCGAAAATAAGAGGGTAGGGAAAATTGATGTCTGTGTCTGTTCAACAATATCCCTGCATTCTTCTCCCATGACCAAAATGTTTGTAACTCATAATAGCAACAGAAGACTTTCACTCCAAGGTCATGGCCTATGGGGCTGGCCTGCCTCATCGGCCATGTTAAGAATATAGTTAGCCATGTCATCTTCAGTGGGTGCATCTGACACCACCCAAGATTCATTTGCTCCAGTCATCTGTAGGCGACAAATAGGGCAATTCCTGTGTCGATCACTCCTATCAAAGAAGTCAAATAAAGAACAATTTGTTTTCTTTTTCTTCTTTTAAAAAAATAGGTGTGTTTGAAAAGTAATACATGTACATGGTTTAAAAAAAAGTAAACAGCAATAAAAGTATACAGTATCTCTTTCCACCCCAATCTTTAATTCTTACCCCAGGGGCAACTACTGTTAGTAGTCTCTTACATATTCTTCTAGAAATAGACTAAGTATGATTAAACTTGTGTGTATATATATATATTACTGCTTTTTTTTTACTTGCCAATATATCTATAGGCCATTTGTAGCAGTACATGTTAGAGCTATTGGTTCTTTTTAAACATAACACTGTATGGATAGGCCATAATTCATTTAATTAGTCTCCTGCAGAGGACATTTAAGTTTTCCCCTATCTTTTGCAGCTACAAACAAGGGAATGGAAGCTTTCAAGGTTTAAAATAGAAGATGAACCTTACATGCAGAATAATTTTTCTGAGAGGGAAAGAACTTATATATGATCACTTGAACGAGATTATGTTTTCCGAAGGGATTTTTTTTGTCTCGACAAATATTATTTTGGAAATTTCAAAAAAATACCATATTTGATCCAGAAACATGTCATGCAGGGAAAATGTTTTTCTCTTCATTTCTCAGTGAAATCTGAGACTAAAGTAATTAAATTGTATCAATTATTCTTTGGCTTTTGTACAAAAATTTAGAAATCTGTTCCAAAAACTAAATGTGAAAGCTAGAGCTGGCATGTATTATTCAGGTTCATTTCTGGTTCCTCAGAGATATTTTATTAAGATAATTATATGTTCTCTTCTGTGCACAAAAGTCACAATTTTAAGAGTCAATTTCTGCTTCTGGCCAGTAAGGACCAGATTTATCTTCCTACTTAATTAAAACACTGGAAATATACATGAAACAAGGCTTTCAACACTGGACATCATCGACAACACAGGACAATCATCCCTGAGGATGAGAAGCAAGAAGGTGAGTCCTATAAATTGCCAGCTTATTGCCTTGAGAGATTTTAGGCTGCGGAGCAAGCAGGAGAAGCCCAGATGGGGCCTGGCAGACTCTCTGAGTTGAAGAGACACAGCTGAGACTCTCAGGAGGCTAAGACAGCTAGAGTTCACAGGGCAGAGTACTGAAGTACTTAAGTGCAGAAGGCTGCACAAAGGGAGAATTCTGGAGTCTACTGAAGGTCCCCCTAGAGTATATTCGCATGTGAGGAAACTACTTGAGGCTCAGGAATCACCCAAAAGGATTTGAAGGAACAGTACCCAAAACTCACACAGGGTTTGGGATATTGCCTGCTCTCACCAAACAGAGTGGAAAGCCTCATAACTCCTGCAGCGTTGAGCAGAGTACTCTGAAGGGTCCTGCCTCATTAGTGGGGCATAATTAGCTCTCAACTAAACACTGCTCTGGTCCTGCCTAACAAATCATAAAACCAAGACCCAAAAGGTTCAAACTGTTTCCAAGTAACTATATTCCAGAACAAAGCTCAAGGATATTTATAGGAATACAAAAATATCTAGTACCCAAAAAGGTAAAATTCACAATGTCTGGCACCCAGTCAAGAACTACCAGGCATAAAAAGAAACAGAAAAATACAACGCCAAATGAAGAGGAAAAAAAATCAAAACCAATCCAGAACAGACACAGATGTTAGAACTAGCAGGTAGGAAAATTAATGGTTATTATAACTGTATTCTATGTATTAAAAACTAGAGGAAAGACCAAACATATGAAGTAGAGACATGGAAGATGTTTTAAAAACTCAAATCAAACTTCTTGACATGAAAACTATAGTGTCTGAAGTAAAAAATAAATTGGATGGGATGAATAACAAGTTAGACATTGGAGAAAAAAAGACTGGTGAATTTGAAAAGACAGCAATTTTAACTATCCAAAATGAAATACAGAGAAAATGATTTCAAAAAGGAAAATAGCAACAATAAGCTGTGGGACAACTTCAAGTGGTCTAACATATGTGTAAGTTGAATCCCAGAAGAAGGGAGAGGACAGAAAAAAATATTTAAGAAAATAATGGCTGAAGGGGCGCCTGGGTGGCTCAGTTGGTTGAGCGACTGCCTTCGGCTCAGGTCATGATCCCAGGGTCCTGGGATCGAGCCCCGCATCGGGCTCCCTGCTCAGCGGGAAGCCTGCTTCTCCCTCTCCCACTCCCCCCGCTTGTGTTCCCCCTCTCTCTGTCTCTCTCTGTCAATTAAATAAATAAAATCTTTAAAAAAAAAAGAAAAAAAAATAATGGCTGAAAATTTTTCAAAATTGATGGTACAATAAACCTACAAATCCAAGGAGCTCAATGAACCCTACGCACAAGGAACATGAAGAAAACTACTGGAAGGCATATCATAATTAAACTGCTCAAAATCAATGATAAAGAAAAACCCCGTAAAAGCAGCCAGAGGAAAAAAGGCAACTTTACCAGGGGTGCCTGGGTGGCTCACTCGGTTAAGCCTCCGATTCTTGGTTTCAGCTCAGATCATGATCTCAGGGTCCTGGGACTGAGCCCTAAATTGGGCTCTGCGCTCAGCAGGGAGTCTGCTTGTCCCTCTCCCTCCCCCCTCAGCCCCATGATTTCTCTCTCTCAAACAAATAAAATCTTAAAAAGAAACAAAAAGGAGAACATTACCTACAGAGGAAAAAAGATAAACGTGATAGCATATTTCTCATGGGAAACAAGGCAAGAAAAATGAGGGTGGAGCAACATCATTAAAGCACTGAAAGAAAAACTAGTATCAGTCTAGAATTCTATATCCAGAAAAAATATCTTTGAAAAAGGATGTTTAGACATTCAAGAAAGTCCTATGGAATCTACAAAAAAGCTGTCAGAACTAGTAAATGGGTTTAGCAAAAGTTTGTAGAATACAAGATTGATACACAAAAGTCTAATGTATTTCTTTATACTAGCAACAAATGATCAGAAATTGAAATAAAAAGTATATTTAAAATAGTATAAAATTCAAAATAATTAGGGATAAATCTGTCAAAGATATGCAATACTGAAAACTACAAAAAATGATGAGAGAAATGCAAGAAGACCTAAATAAATGGAGATGTATACTGTGTTTGTGAACTGGAAGACCCAATTATTGTTAAGAAGTCAACACTCTCCAAATCGATCTATTTAATTCATGCAATTCCAACCAAAATCCTTACAGCTTTTTTTGTGGAAATTGACAAACTGATTCTAAAACTCACTTTGAAATGCAAAAGAATTAGAATAGCCAAAAACAACTGTGACAAAGAACAAAGTTTGAGAACTTACACTCCCTGATTTTAAGACTCAGACTCAGACTCAGAAAGCTACATTAATCAAGGTAGTGTGGTATTGGTATGAAATAAACAGATCAATGGAACAGAAAAGAGTCCAGAAACAGACCTACGTGTATTTCAACAACTGATTTCCAATAAAGGTGAAGGGGTAATTTAGTGAAGAAAAGATAGTCTTTCCAACAAAATGTGCTGGAGCAACCGGGTAGCCGTAGGCAAAAAAACAATTTTAATTGGTACCTCATGCTATATACAAAAAATTAACTCAAAATGGATCATAGACCTAAATGTAAAATGTAAAACTATCAAACTTCCCAAAGAATAGAAGAAAATCCTTGTGACCTTGGGTTAGACAGATTTCTTAGATAAATCACTATGCATAAATCACAAACTGATAAACTGGACCTCATCAAAATTAAAAACTTCTACTCTTTCATAGACATTCTTAAGAGAATGAAAAGACAAATCACAAAGTGGGAGAATATATCTGCCAGTCAAATATCTGATAAAGGACATGTATTCATAATACAGAAAGAATTCTAAAACTTAATATGAAAACAACCCAATAAAGAAATGGGCAAAAGATGTGAATGGACACTTCACCAAAGAAGACATACAGATTTAGCATATAAGAAGATGCACAACACATCATCAGTCAGTAGGGAAATACAAACTATAAATACAATGAGATACCACTACACATCTATTAGAATGGCTAAAATTAAAAGGACTGACCATACTTACCAGAGAAGAGGTGGGTGGGGGAAGGGGTTAAGGGGATTAAGAGTAACTTATCTTGATGAGCACCGAATAGTATATGAAACTGTTGAACTGCTATATTTTGCATCTGAAACTAACACTGATGCTAACTACACTGGAACTGGAATTAAAATTAAAAAAAAAAAAAAGACCAACACTACTAAGTATTGGCAAGATTGTGGAGCAATTAGAACTCTCATACACTGCTGGTGGGAGTGCAAAATGGTACAACCACTTTGGAAAACAGTTGGCAGTTTCTTAAAAAGTTAAACATATACCCACCATATGGTTTTGATATTCTACTTCTAGGTATTTAAGAAAAAAACAAAATATATGTCCATAAAAAGACCAGTCCACAAATGTATATAGCAGCTTCATTTGTAATAGCCAAAAACTGGAAACAACCCAATGTCCATAACAGGTGACTAGATAAATAAACTGTGGTATATCATACAATGAATACTACTCAGCAACAAAAAAGGGAACTACTGTGGGGCACCTGCGTGGCTTAGTTGGTTGAGCATCCAACTTTTGATTTCGGCTTGGGTCATGATCTCAGGGTCGTGGGATCAGGATTCTCTCCTTCTCCCTCTTCCTCTGCCTCTGCCCCTCCTCCCACTCATGCTCGCTCTCTCTCTCTAAAAATAAATAAATAAAATCTTTAAAAAAAGGGGAACTACTGATAACATGCTACAATATGGATAAATCTCAAAATAATTATACTGAATGAAAAAAAGAGCACATGCTGTATTTCATTTATAAAAATTCTAGAAAATCCAAATTATTTTATAGTGACTGAAAGATTAATCATTATCTGGGGACTGGAAGGGTTGGAAAGGAGACTTTACAGTGGGGCACAAAGTAACTTTTGGTGTGATGAATTTGTTCATTATCTGGATTGTAATTTTTTTATGGGTATGTACAGGTGTCAAAACATATCAAATTGTACTTTAAATATATGTAGTTTATTGTATGTTAATTATAAATTCACCTAAATGCTTCATTCTTATTTTGTAAAATAATGAACTTGACTAGCTGATCTCTAAAGTTCCCTCCAGGTCCAATAATCAATATTCAAGGATTCATATTATTCCTTTTAGTCATATAGAGAAAAAATATAGAAATAAGGAGAAAAATGAAGAAGGGAAGCTTGTGATTCTAGACTCGTCAGGCACAAAAAAGTAAATTGCCAAAACTAAGACACATTGCCACATTTTATAAACTTTAAATATAAAAATATTTTTAACCAGAGGAGGAAGCATGTCGTACAATTCAAAGTACTAAAGAACAAAATTTCTTATACTTTTAACTACAATATTTTTGTATTTTTTGGAGTTTATTCATGTACACTTTCCCATTTGACCTTTGCCTGTCCCATGAGGGTAGCAGATAACTTACCATTTATCAATGCATTTCTGACAAAAGCTGTGAGCACAAGGCAGGATGAGGTCAGCTCGACCATCCATACAGATACAACACTCCTCCTCATCAGTCAGCTGCTTCACCCTGCAATGTGAAAACTGAGCTGGAACATAAATATTCTCTGTTGTCATTATGCTTTAATCTTTGTCTCCATTGCCTTAGAAAGCATTATCAAACATCTATATACCCTCAGTATAAAGCAAAACATGACTTGCATGCAAAATCAGACTAAATCTTAGGGATAACAAATATATTTAAGGAAGAAGTATGCAGAGGGACAAATTCCATAAAGAAAAACTGGACAGTAGATAAATACTGTGAAGATTAAAAAGAATATACAAACAAAAACTGGAAATAATCAGACCTTTCTGAAAATAATAGCTGATTTTAATCATATCACATTTATATAAATGAATTCAACTGTTAGAAGATTTACTTGCCATGCAGGATACAAAGCTCTCCAAAATACGGACCTTGCCCTTGGACCGTACCATGCTGATGCTGATAATGGGCATATAAATGAAAGCATAACTTAGTCTTAATAATCAGGTGCTACAGGAAATACAAAAGGTAGGAAGTTTGCTTCCTGTCCTTCTCTGTCCTTAAGGAGCTCTTTCATCTTGGGAAGAGATGTTGAATCTTCTACTCCAGCCTCAGTGTAGAGTGCCCCTGAGTGAATCAAGTGCCTTTGCATGTGGTATTTTCCTTTCCTGGAATATCCTTATGAGTCTGGTAAACCCTAACCTCAGTAACTCAGCTCAAAATATCTTCCCTCTGCCTCAATTAAAGGACTTAAATATTACATTTTAATTGGCTGCTAATTGGTTGGTCTACCTACAAACTCTAAGTTCTTTGAATACAGGCTGTTTGTCTTAGATTCTCAATAAATGTTTCTTAAAGTGATTTTAATTTGCTTTTATCCTTCATGCTATTCTACAATTTTTAGGTTTTCTTCATTAAGCATGTATTACTTTCATAATTATGCAAAAACAAAATGTTTCAAAGTATAGCCACTAGACTATAAACTTCTTAAAGGCAGGAGGTATATCTCTGACATGTTTTTATTCCCTGCTGTGCTTATACTACTATATACAAGACATTGAAATACCACTTTAAAATTTGTCAATTTGAATATAAAAAAGAATATAAACAAATGTCAAATATGCAAGTAGTAAGTGCTAAGAAGGAACAAATGAGTATTTCAAATTTGTTGGAAAGATAAGGTTGAAAAGTGACATAACTTTGACAGACAGAGGACATTCTAGGTGAATAAATGAAGTTGTGGAGGTAGGAAAAAAAATACCTCTGGAGTGTGTGTGTAACAAGAAGGTCGCATGATGCTCCGGGGAGAAAACAGAGAAAAGGTTGCTTAAATATAGCAGAGATAATCTGATCCTTGAATGTCAAAATATGATGTTTTAAACTTATTCTGATAGGCTAACTAGAAGAGTTTGATCAAAAGAAAAGTGAACCCCCACTGAAATAATATTCTAGGAAGACTAATTGGGAGTGCAGTATGGGACATTCTAGAGGGAGGAAAACCAATCAAATCCTTACTTCAGCAATTCACCTGGGAGATAATCAGGGCCCGGTAAAGGGACATTACAAAAGACAAACTGTCAGGATGTGGTAATAGGTTAAACCTATGGGCAAAAGAAGGCAGCCACTGAATCGAACTGGGGAAACTGAATGAAAACCTAGATGGACACGCATCTCATTTTCTAGTTGTATTCAGTTCAACGTTTAAGCGTCTCTTAGGTGCTACATTCTGTGCCAGACCCAGATGAACTGGGGGTCTCTGCTTTTGAGCAGCTTACAGTTTATGTCTAAGGATTTGGACTTATGTGTCAGTAGCAGAGACTATAACTGAATCCATAAAGAGGGACATGTTCTGAAGGTTAGAGGGCTATGAAGAAGAGCACTGCTCTGGAAAGAAGTAAAAGAACAGGAAACACAGAAGGAGCCAGTGGAAACCGTACAATGTTCACTTGATTTTTTGCTACCTTCCTAGCAGTACAGTAACCAGAAGAAGGAAGGAGAAAGGGTCTTGCTCTAGTTGTCCTTGTTAGACCACTTGTAGAATGGAGTAGTCAGTTCTATGCCCCCTCCCCTGAAAGATATACTGACAGATAAAGGATTTTCTAGGAAAGCCTCGGGGATATAAAAGAGACCCATGTAACAAAGGCCAAAGGAACTGGGGATGCTCATCCTGCAGAACAGAGGACCAGTGAGAATTTGATTAATGTTTTCAAATATTTGAAGGGCTGAAGAGAGAACAGATTTGTTTGGTGGGATCCAGAGGGCACTGCCACTGAAATAAGTAGACTACAGAGGTAACTTAAAAATAATGATGGTGAACTCTTACATATTATTACATGCCAGGCACTGTTATAAGCATTTTACATATATCGACTCACTTAACTCTCTCAAGAATCCTATGAAGCAGATACTATTGTTATCATCCTCTCTTAAAAAAATGAGGAAACAGAGGAAAAAGAGTTTAATAACTTGTCCAAAGTCACACAGTTAGCAGTCGAGCCACAATTTGAACACAGGCAATTTGGTTCTAGAGTCTGTGCTATGTTGCCTTAAGAAAATCAGATTTTGGCTATTCTGAGGAATATAATGCAAAAGGGAAAAATTTCACAGTGATTAGAGCCATCTGTGTATGAAAAGGCTTGTGTCTCTGAGGCAGTGAGTCCCACATACGTCAGGTGTTCAAGTACAAGCTGGAAATGTGGCAAGAGTCTTACCACTCAAAGTGTTATTGGTGGATTAGCAGCAGTGACACCATGTGGGAGCTTGATGGACTCTCAAGCTCCTCCTCAAAACCACTGAATACAAAGTTTAAGAAGCATTGTAGTCCACAGATCTTTACACATAAGAGAGTAATAATGCAGAGGTTAGGGGCATGGTTGTATTGCCAGCCTGCTCTGAATGTGACTCTCAGCTAGGCTAATTTCTAGCAATGTCATTTATTTGTCTAAACCTCGGTTTATATGAAATGGACCAGTAATTGTATCCCCATGGGGTTGTTGTGAGGACTTAATGAGTTTATACATGTAAAGCACTTATCAAAATGCCTAATACACTACAAGTACTCAATAAATGTAAACCACTAATAAAAATATACATCAGATATAAGACTAATCCAAATAAATATCTCTTAAAATCCCCTTCAACTTGAAAAGTCTGTTTTTCTATGAACTAGAGTATCCAAACCAAAAAACGAAAAAACATACAAAGGCAAGAAGCAGCCCTAACCTACCAATCAGGCATTGAGTTTCCAGGGATAACACCCTTACCTCTTTCATTGAGATGACTGAAACAAGAAGAAAGTATTACTTTCATTTCATCTGCTACCACAGAGTTTAAACATCCTGGTAAATCCTATTCTCAGCTTTCAAGATACTTAAACAAGACAAAACAACAACAACGAAAAAACTACCACTCCGAAGAGGGAGAGGAAGAAAAGCAGAAAATCAGACACCTGTTTATGAAAGATTAACTTTACAAAATACAGAAAAGAAAAGCCTAAACACTGCCTATCATGTTCTAAAACTCACTTGGCATTTCAGTACCACTTGTACAGCCCAATCCTAGAAAACCAAACAATCCTATAAAGATAAACAGAAAATGATAAATGGAGATACAAATTTATTACAGTATAGTATTGGAAACCAGTTGGTTAAGAATGGACCAGAAAATGCAACTATAAATCAAGCAATAAAAGAGAAATTCTTGCTAAGCATATTCTTAATTTTAAGGTAAGAAATACCATCAATACAGATTTTTGCTGTCCATTCAGTATGACAATAAGACAGGATGTCAACATGTCTGGACCCACGTTAAGACTTTTTCCAATGAGGCATTTACAAATTTAAATTATGGTCATGGTTGTCAAACGGCAACAGGTGGAAGCTTCCACATGCAGAGAAGGAAAAGTTTAGATAGAACAATAATATATTAGGCTTGAGTAAACAAGTGCCATCAAAGAAAACTCTGGCTGACTTCATTTCCTTCCGGTAACTCAGTATATGCAGTATGTGCACCAACTACTTGTTCATTCCTGAATAGACTGCCAAGTCCTAGAGCCAGTATTTATAATTTTTAATGCTCCAATTAGTCAGATATTTTAAAGGAAAACTGGAATGATTTTGCCAGATTTTTAGACCTAATTCCCTGAAGGGCTTTGATTATCTAATAACATAAATATCTGTTATAAGAAAGATATTAATATCCTTTGTCATTAAATGCAAGCATGTAGAGTGGACAGCGCATTCATGGAAACTGGGTTGAGAGAAACATTAGCTGGTGTGAGCAACTTTAATTTTTCTTTAATTTAGCACTCTAACAACGCCCTGAAGCACAGAATAATCCAAAAGCTGATCTGGATACAATAGCAACTGAAATAAAAGGTAATGTGATTTAAGACATCACAAGGGCACCAGCAAAAGTATTACTGAGATTTCAGTAGCTTGTATATTAGAAAACAAGAGAAACATGGTACTTATGCATTATATACCTTCCCATCCAAAGACTAGCCTGACAAGATGTTACAGATGATGAGTTTTCATCAGGGTCTTCAGAGGTGGAGCTTTGGGCCAATACTCCTGATGCTTGACTTGTGATGTCTTTATAAAGCTGAATAAACTGGTACAAATTCATGATCCGTGATGCTTCTACAATGCCAGTACTTTTGTTAATCTAAAAACACACACACAAAAAAAAGTTAATAATTTCTCTGGCCATTTTTTTAAAAGTTTTTATTTAAATTCCAGTCAGTTAACATACAGTGAAATATGTTTCAGGCGTAGAATTTAGTACATACAACACCCCACCACAAGTGTCCTTCTTAATCTCTATCACCTACTTCACCCATCCCCATTCTCTGATCAATTTTTCCCAAAAAGGGGGAACAAATAAAGTTTTCAGGGTTTGCAAATTATCTAACAAGAGAGAAAGAGTCTGAACAAATGGAGTTCAAAGTACTTGCACACATTTATCTCATTTGATACTCAAAATAACCCTGTAGGGTTGATTAGGCTTCACCCTGTTTAGAGTTGATGAGGTCAGACAACTTTCCCAGACCTAAAAAATGAATTTTAGAGATCAGTACTGACAATTCTTTTTAATTTCTTAAAGAATTTAACTAAAAGATTTATTTGAATCCAATACCCACATGCCATTCTACTATAACTGAAACAACTGATTGTTTCCTTGATTATCTTAAGTTCTATTTTATACCAAAATTTCCAAACTAAAGCAAGAAACTTATATTAGAGTAAATCCTAACAAAAAGTGGTTGAATTCTTCCCAGGAGGCTATTTTGCATTTTGGCAAGCCCTCCCCCCATTTTTAGGCAAAAAATTCATTTACTATGAAGTGGAACCAGTGGCCTACAGATTGTACCTCTCCTCACTTGAGCTTACATTCTTTTTTTTTTTTTTTAAAGATTGTATTTATTTGACAGAGAGATAGAGAGAGCCAGACAGCCACAAGCCAGGGAAATGGCAGAGGGAGAGGGAGAAGCAGGCTCCCTGCTGAGCAAGGAGCCCAATGCAGGACTTGATCCCAGGCCCCTAGGATCATGACCTGAACCGAAAACAGACGCTTAACCAACTGAGCCACCCAGGCATCCCTGGAGCTTACATTCTTAATGTGAGGAGATATTTGGGGCAAGCGTGAGATAAGAGGTAAGGAGAGATAATATTGCTTTCATAAAACTTAGGGAGTCCTAGATTGGGGCATATATTTTCTTTTGAAGTGACCAAAGTGAGTAGGGTTGAGAGGATACTGTTCTTGGAAGAACCTGAAGTAATCAGTGACAGACTAGTGATGTGAAAGACTTTTTTTTTTTAGCACAGGGGATGGTATGGAAGACTGTGGGAACAGAAGCAATGAAATCTACTAAATACATATCAAAGTTAACAGAACAAACAAAATCAGAAAACATTTACAAAGAAATGAATGAGGAAGGGGGAGAGAAGGCCTTAAAATTGTGCACAAAGTAGGTTTTGAAATGTGTTGATGGAACTGGGCACATGGGAAGGTGAAGTAGATCGGTTACGCATTAAAAAAACTATATCAACATTTCGATTTGTAATGAAAATAATAATAGTTGTAACTAATGTTTATTAACTGTTTATTATTTGAGAAGGCAGTGAGAAAAAACTAAGAATCAAGTATGAATCAGATTCCATACTGTGAAAATGGCGGAACAATCTCTAAAACTGATTACATTTTGGGAAGGTAAAATCTATATGCATATATGTAAGATTCTTTGTAATAAAAGATTATATGTGAGAAAGAAGACAAATATATAGAATTAAAGGTGATAGGAATTTATAGAGGCTTATACAACAGACTTTCAGAGCTGAGGAAACTAGACCAATCTTCCTTTGGAACTGCACAGTTTGGAAGAAATAAGGGAATAATTCCTATAAACTTGGTATTTAATAGCAAGGTTTATCAAACGAAGCTACTATAATCATAGGATTCATGCAACAAATATTTCCTGAGTACCCATTATATGGATATTATACACGTAACTATGTACTGTGTGCACCGCTCTAGGCACTGGTGACCTACTATGTATAAAATGAAAATCCCTGCCTTCATGGAGGTTACACTATAGGTAGGAGAGACAAAATATAGATTAGGTGAAATGGAATAAGTGTTATGGAGAAGATTAAACAGAGAAGAGGATATACTGAAGGGTTGTAGGGAAAGCGTCACAGAGAAGGTGATATTTAAGAACTGGAAAAGGAGCAGGAATGGGTCATTTTGACATATGGGGGAGAGATCATTCCAGGTTGGAAGAATAGGAAGTGTGAAGGCTGTTAGGCAGAAGTGCACCTGGTGAGGAGCACAAGGAGTCCAGCAAGGAGCACAGGGTGGTTGGACTGAATGAGAGTAGTAGAAGATAAGGTTAGGGGGATGAGGTGGAGACAGAATGTATAGGACTTCGCTAATCATAGTAATAACTGGCTTTTATTACAAGTGCATGGGAAGTCATTGGAAAGTTTTGAGCCAAGGACTAATATGATTTGATTTCATTTCAGATTATAAGCAGAACAGACTGGTTTTTGTGCTGAGACTAGACAGAATGATGGGGGCAAGGGCAGAAGCAGGGAGACCAGTTAGGGGGTTATTAGCATAAGCCTTGTGAGAGATGATGGTCACTAAAAATTGGGTGGTAGTAGTGAGATGGTGAAAACTGGCCAGATTCTGAATATATTTTGAGGAGAAACCTGTCAGGATTCACTTATGGATTGACTGTGGGATAGGAGAGAAAAGGAGAAGACAAGGATGGCTGGCGCCAAGGTTTTGGTCTAAGTAACAAGATGGATGAAAGTAATACAATTTATGAAGTTTCTTAATAGCCATCTTAGTCCATAATTTTAATTAACCCATTAATTTTTCTAATATTATTCCCACAAAATATTTCATTTAAACATCATATAGATTATTTTTATAATAAATTAAATACTGTTTGAGGATAATCCTGATAGCAGATGACAGTCAAGATAAGGTCTTTTTGTAAATACAGAAGGTTATAGTACAATTGTTTAGGTGCTTAGGATTAAGAAATATGAAATTTTCTCTCACTCAGTTTTTCATATAGGATTTCAATTTTTTTTTCTAATGTTAACACTGACTTCTCAAAAATTCTTTCAATAAGAACCTATGGAATGCAAATAAAACATTTCTTTAAATCTAAAATCAAGAAAAATTACACAAATGAGAACTCTGATTGCCTATTGAGGGAGAGAGAGAATCTCAAGCAGACTCTGTAAGCACAGACCCCGACGTAGGGCTTGATCCCATGACCCCTGAGATCATAACTTGAACCGAAATCAAAAGTCAGCTGCTTAACTGACAGAGCCGCCCAGGCGCCCCTGCCTATGTCTTTAATACTTGTGCCTTTCTATTTAAAATCTTAGGGAAGATATTTAGTCACACACAGATGTAATGGTTAGAGATACTGAGGTGAAAAGAATTTGACTAATAGTAAATTAACATCTTAAACATTAATTCTATGTTTGCCAAAGAGGAGCAACAGAATACCAAGGGATCAGAAACCTGATATTCATATTCCCACAGCTCTCTACAATTTATAATAGCCTCTTCGATATGAACTGAGTACTTTATGAGGTAAAGAGGGAGAGATAATAAAATTTAGGTATTATACTCTATTAATCAACCAGGAAAACTTCAACCTATCCCAGTCATTTAAAATGAGAGTATTTCAGGGCTCCTGGGTGGCTCAGTCATTAAGCATCTGCCTTTGGCTCAGGTCATGATCCCAGGGTCCTGGGATTGAGCCCCGCATCGGGCTCCCTGCTTGGCAGGGAGCCTGCTTCTCCCTCTCCCACTCCCCCTGCTTGTGTTCCCTCTCTCGCTGTTGTCTCTCTCTGTCAAATAAATAAATAAAATCTTAAAAAAAAAATGAGAGTATTTCTTCTACAGATTTTTGTTTACTCAACATATACTGAGTTCCTACCAGGTGCAAAGCAGTGCAGGCCGTAAGAGATACAAGGATGAATCTAGATAGAGTTCCTGCCCTCAGGAGCTTACGATCTACTAGGGGAGCTTAGAACCTAAATAATTTTATTCTTAATGTAGAATTTAGTTATGAAGTATAAATAAAATGCTATTGGAGTTTAGAAGAGGCAAGATAATTTCTATTAAGGAAGACTTTATGGATGAGATGGTATTTGAGTTGGACCTGTAAAGAGACATCAAGTTTAACCATGCAGAAATAAAAAGATATGGCAGAATTTGCAACGATGTGGATGGAACTAGAGGGTATTATGCTAAGCGAAATAAGTCAATCAGAGAAAGACAATTATCATATGATCTCACTGATATGAGAAATTCGAGAAACAAGACAGAGGCTTATAGGGGAAGGGAGGGAAAAATGAAACAAGATGAAACCAGAGAGGGAGACAAACCATACGAGACTCTTAATCTCAGGCAACAAACATTTGGACTTTTAAAAATAATCAACTAAGTAAATGTTTAGTGTGGATAGACTCAGCTGAATGGTATTAAACTATGCTGTGTATTCTCTCTAAATCAACTGTAAACTTCAACAAGTGCCATTCACCTTCAGGCACTTAGCCAAGTTGGAATTAATATCTCTGTCTTTGCTTCTCTCAACTCTTTAAAGTTCTTTTACTATTTAAATTGATTAGAATGTCTAATTTGATAAAATATCCATAATCAATCCTTCTACACTTAAAGTATAGTACTGGCAATCAACCCACTGGGAAAACATGGCATATTGTTTGGGTAACCCCCGGGGTCCATGACACAAAAGAAAAAATATCCTTACTCAGTAGTTCTTTATGGGTTGATCAGGAATGGAATTCAGGGCTTTCATGAATGCTTAATTTATTGTTTAGATGCATATGGGTGGTTTTATTGTTTGTTTTAGGGCAGGAGTTGGGGTAGGAGAAGTCCTAGTAAAATTCATTCCTTCATTTTCAACAAAAGGTTTGTGGCCTCAAAAAGGTTAATAACCACCTATCTAATCTACCCAATGGTGGATGAGTCTTACTCATACTCTATTACAGCTGCCATTATATTTTTTAGCATAGCTGATATATTCAATTATCTAAAATTTAAAAACCAAATAAAAGGCAGTGCACTGATGATGAAAAATCCATTCTATAACTAAAAATTTCTTTTTTTTTTAAAGATTTTATTTATTAATTGACAGAGAGAGACACAGTGAGAGAGGGAATACAAGCAGGGGGAGGGGGAGAGGGAGAAGCAGGCTCCCCGCCAAGCAGGGAGCCCGATGTGGGGCTCGATCCCATGATCCTGGGACCATGACCTGAACCGAAGGCAGACGCTTAACAACTGAGCCATCCAGGCGCCCCTAACTAAAAATTTCTAAAAACAAAAACAAACCAAAACCACACAAAACACAAAACCTAAAAATACCCAAATCTTTCTAATGGATTTTTAAATTATTAAGAGAAAGAAACTATTCTTCTTAAAAGAAATGATCTCCTAAGATAACTTTAATTTTTAAGCAGTCAGCTTAGAGCTAAGTAGGGTGTTACCTTAGGATTCCATAGCCAGCTAAAATACGAAAAGAGAGGTAGAAGGATAAGAGGTCACTACCACCTCCTTTTATTATAAAAATCTCTGCTATATGGCAACTATATAACCAATGAGATTCAAACAGTTCACCTGGAAGGCAGTAACACTAACAAAACTGTGTCTTCCTCAGCTTTACAAATGTTTTAGCAAATAATTTGCTAATTATTAACATTAATTTCTACTATACCACACTATTAAATGGGGCTCTAATCACCAAAAGAATTTAAGTTCGGAGTTAGAAGTCTCTATCATTCTCACCTTGGTACAGACCACACGTACAACCACTTTCCAAAAGGCAGAGGAATCAGACCCAGGCTGTACCTCAAAGAGAAGATGTTTTTCCTGGCCAGAAGCCACTTTAGCAGTTCTGAAAAGAGAAAACACAGTTGTTAATTTTATGAAAAGTCTTATAAAATAATGGAGCTATGTATGAAACCAGATTCAAGAAACACTTTAAAACAGAGAAGAAAATTTGAAGAAAATACAGAGACAAAAACCAATAATGATCATAATAGATTCTTAAAACACAGGGACAGAGAATGTTTTGATTATAAACATACAACTAAGTTTTTAACATCAACGGCATAGCTCACAGAATGATATTTATAAATCTTTTTATGTTCTATCTCAATGGTTTTTAAATGCTTAACAAAGACATCTAGAAAAAACATGTCCAAGGAATCAGGTACTTAAAAAGTTTAGCTGGTTTCACTTATCCACATTTTGACTATTGCCTCGGATGTATAAAATGTGAAAAAATATTGCTCTTGGTTGAGTTCTAATTTAGGCAACAACACACACCTCTTTGAAAAAAAATTTTTTTAATAATTTGGGACTGGATCAAAGCAAATGATTTTGAGACACCTTAAATACAGCTTTGCTATCTTCCTCCAGCAGAGTAATTTTAATTTAGAGAGCCATAGGATTCTAGCATAAAAATAAAACTTTTATATCTTCCCATTAATGCCAATTTAAATTAGATCAAAGATATACTTAAATATTGTGGCTCCCCCTTTTTTTTAAAGATATTATTTATTTATTTGACAGAGAGAGACACAGCGAGAGAAGGAATACAAGCAGGGGGAGTGGGAGAGGGAGAAGCAGGCTTCCCGCAGAGCAGGGAGCCTGATGTGGGGCTCGATCCCAGGACCCTGGGATCATGACCTGAGCCGAAGGCAGACGCTTAACAACTGAGCCACCCCGGTGCCCCAATTGTGGCTCCCTTTTATCATTAGTCAAATTTTTCTCTGAGCACCAAGGGAGGTATCACCTTGGAACTAAATGACATACAGCTAAATAGAGCCCACTGAAAATGAAGCAACTAGCCCTAGGTAGAAAAGTCTGCCAGTGAAAGTATTTCATCTGTGCCAGTTCCCAGTTGTTTTCTAGCTATCAAGCCATGCTTCTTCTGTATAGGTTTAACTTTATAGTTCTCAGACAGCATTGCCCTTGTGAAATGCCCAACTCTGACCCATTGAAATCAGTTTTAAGAACCAAATGGTATTTACCCCAAAGATATAAATGTAGTGATCCGAAGGGGTATGTGCACCCCAATGTTCATAGCAGCAATGTCCACAAGAGCCAAGCTATGGAAAGAGCCAAGATGTCCATCAACAGATGAATGGATAAGATATATAATGGAATATTATGCAGCCATCAAAAAACTGAAATCTTGCCATTTGCAACGACGTGGATGGAACTAGAGGGTATTATGCTGAGTGAAATACGTCAATCAGAGAAAGACATGTATCATATGACCTCACTGATATGAGGAATTCTTAATCTCAGGAAACAAACTGAGGGTTGCTGGAGTGGTGGGGGGTGGGAGGGATGGGGTGGCTGGGTGATAAGACATTGGGGAGGGTATGTGCTATGGTGAACGCTGTGAATTGTGTAAGACTAATGAATCACAGACCTGTACCTCTGAAACAAATAACACATTATATGTTTAAAAAAAAAAGAAGATAGTAGGAAGGGAAGAATGAAGAGGGGGAAATCGGACGGGGAGATGAACCACGAGAGACTATGGACTCTGAGAAACAAACTGAGGGTTCTAGAGGGGAGGGGGTGGGGGGATGGGTTAGCCTGGTGATGAGTATTAAAGATGGCACGTACTGAATGGAGCACTGGGTGTTATACACAATGAATCATGAAACACTGCATCAAAAACTAATGATGTAATGTATGGTGATTAACATAATAAAATAAAATTAAAAAAAAAGAAGAACCAAATCCAGTCAATGTCCCATGCTAGATAAATAAAAGGAAGATGTTCTTTACCATCATTTCTGTATTACACAGTAAGCTTAGCTTTTGCATCCTTTCATATGACATATTTATCTGGTATTTTTAGGCCAAAAGGCAAAAATTTATTAAACAGATGGTTTATGTATATAAGTTCCAAGACTCTAAAGGGATGGCAAATGTAAATGATTACTCTTCATAAGAGTCAAAACAATAAACCTAAAAAAGCATTCCATTCATGATACTATTAAATTCTTAATCCATTTTTACTCCTTAAGAATATGGTCCCAGAAGTAATGCCTTAAATACTACCATTTGGATAATCTAAAAAAAGAAAAAAGCAAAATGCTAGAGTTTTATGACTATATTTTTATTATAAAAGATCAGACAATATATAGATATACATAGTAAGATGTACAGTCCCCCTTCTCTGCCCCCTTTTCCAACAATTTCCCAGAAACATAGTGTGTATACTTACAGTTCATTTTCTATAAATGCATATATATATTCATATAGGATCCATTCATATATCCATATAGGATCTATCTTTCTTTCCTTCTTTCTTTCTTTCTTTCTCTTTCATTCAATGAATGAAATCCAATTTTCAATTCTTTTTTTAAAATTTAAATTCAATTAATTAACATATAATGTATTATTAGTTTCAGAGGAAATCCAATGTTTCTAAAAGAAACTATCTTCTAAGATAACTAACTTTTAAGACATTCTTTATTCTTCATGACTGGATAATAAAAGTAGATTCTATTTTATTAGCTTCTACACAGATCAGTATAAAAATTGATATAATAAAGAATATATTCACAGAGAAAAGGCATAGTTCTATTAGATATGCACTTTAAAGAAGGCAGAGAAATTTAAATTCCATCTTAGAAATCTATTCAAGTGTTAAAGAGATTTTAGGATGGTAGCCAATTAGAAAATATTAATAAACAAAATACCTTATTCTTCAGTGGTGACAATAGTGAATTATTACTATTTATGTTTTTTTCTGGCAAAAATAATGCTCAGTGAACACAGAAGATTTATTTATTAACCAGATGAATTGTTTGATATAGAGAAACCTGAGTGTCCTTTGACTATCCTAGGAACCTTTTTCTAGAGTGGCTAATTGGCTTATTCTATTATGCATCCCTTTAGTTCTTTCAAACAAGAATCAATTTATAAGCCTATGTCTAAAATTCAATTTTAAGTTCGTTTGGTTTCTTTGTTCCTATTATATGTTTTAAAATAGCCATATAGCAAGTCTTGTAGCAGGTACTCAATATATATTTACTAACTGCTGCTGAAACATTCAGTCTTACCAATCAGTATTTCTGGTTACCTCTTAGACAGTTATAGCATGTGGGGCATATGTCAGGGAGAAAAAAATAAAATGAAAAAGAGAAAGGCTTACATATCATTAAGCTCAGCTACTCTCCCAAGAAATTCTTCATAAGTTAAGGAGCCACTTTCTCGAACCAATGTGACATGTTTTGCTACTTTTTCTGGTAACTTGTTAAGAACCAACTGTGTCTGATCTGAAATTTGCTGTCCCATGATGAAAGGATGTCTTGAAATCCAGAAACAGTGTTGCTTCACATAGTTACCTGTCAAATATATACAAAAGTTACTTTTATATACACTATAAAAACAGCAATATACTCATCCATTCAAGAAAATAAGAAAAACTGTAAATACCGTTAAGTGAGAGTTCAGTAGACTTAAATGAGTCTAAGGTGGAATATTTAAATGACTATATTTTTATTTTTTTAATGATTTTTTAGATTTTATTTATTTATTTGACACACAGAGAGCGAGCGAGCGAGCAAGCACAACCAAGGGGAGCGGCAGAGGCAGAAGAAGCAGGCTCCAATGAGCAGGGAGCCTGATGTGGGGCTTGATCCCAGGACCCTGGGATCATGACCTGAGCTGAAGGCAGACACTTAACCGACTGAGCCACCCAGGCATCCCTAAAGGACTATATTTTTATTTATTTAAAAGATTTTATTTATTTATTTGACAGAGAGAGACACAGCGGGAGAGGGAACACAAGCAGGGGGAGTAGGAGAGGGAGAAGCAGGCTTCCCACGGAGCAGGGAGCCCGACGTGGGGCTCGATCCCAGGGCACTGGGATCATGACCTGAGCCGAAGGCAGACACTTAACAACTGAGCCACCTGGGCGCCCCCTAAATGACTATATTTTTGAAGTAAAGATTTATATTTCTATTTTTTTTAAGATTTTATTTATTTATTTATTTGACAGAGTGAGAGAGCAAGCATAAGCAAGGGGAGCAGCAGAGGGAGAGGGAGAAGCAGGCTCTCCGCTGAGCAGGGAGCTTGATGCAGGGTTCAATCCCAGGATCCTGGGATCATGACCTGAGCCAAAGGCAGATGCTTAACCAACTGAGCCACCCAGGTGCCCCTATATTTCTATTTTTTAAGATCAGATAGCAAATGAAAAAACAGGATTCACTGATTCACTTATTACCACCCTACCGGGTGGTAATGTCTAATTCCTCTTTTTGCCAACTCAAAACCATTACACACACACACACACACACACACACACACACACACACACACAGGCCAAAGGCATTTAAGTGCTTGTATTTAATAGGAAGTTTGTTTACTTAATTTCCTCAACATTTCCTGACTTCTTACCATGTGTCAGACTACTAAGGGCTTCCCATATATTACCACATTTATTTCTTACAATAACCCTAAGAGGTAGGCATTATTATATTCCTATTTTTACAGATAAGGAAATAGAGCTAAGTAACTTACCTAAAATGGTAAGTGGTTGAAGTGAACATTGAACTTACGTTTTCAGACTTTTTTTTTTCTTTTATTTACTTCTTTGACAGAGAGAGACACAGTGAGAGAGGGAACACAAGCAGGGGGAGTGGGAGAGGGAGAAGCAGGCTTCTCGTGGAGCAGGGAGCCCAACGCCGGGCTTGATCTCAGGACCCTGGGATCATGACCTGAGCCGAAGGCAGACACTTAAATGATTGAGCCACCCAGGCGCCCCACATTTTCAGATTCTATTGTTCATATTCTTGAGCACTATGATACACCAAGATATATAATCATGATATAATTACATCAGCCAAATAGCATTTGTTGTTGAATTACTTTATTTGTAAATGTGCAACTTACTTTTAATTGTAAAATATATGCAAATTGAACAGATTTTTGGTTTGAAAACCTAAGAAAATTAAAATACTGGACAATTTAACCACCTCCCATTTTCTGCTTAGAAAAAAAAAGATAGCATTTTCACTTTCTAACTTCTCCAGGTGTTTTAAACTTAAGAGTTTATATAATTTGTTTTCTAAGTATGAAGGTGATATTTTAGTTAAAAGGTCAGATCACTACTTTAATAATCTATAAATAAGTATAGTATAGATCAAATTGACTTAAAAATGTAATCACAAAATATTTATTTAACAACTAAAGTCTTGAAAGATGTAAATTTATGATTATGGCTAGAAAAGAATTGAATGTGTTTATTCTACAAAGTTTTTTCCTTGGTAAATAATGATTTATCAGAATATCAAGTATTGAGAATGGGATTAAAATAGAAAATAGGGGTGCCTGGGTGGCTCAGTCGATAAGCTTCTGCCTTCAGCACAGGTCGTGATCCTAGGGTCCTGGGATGGAGCCCCGCATCAGGCTCTCTGCTCAGCAGAGAGCTTGCTTCTCCCTCTCCCACTCCCCCCTGCTTGTGTTCCCTCTCTCCCTGTGTCTCTCTCTATCAAATAAATAAATAAAATCTTTAAAAAAAATAGAAAATAAAGTTTTAGTATTTTTGTCTATGCTGACTTATTCTGTAACTTAATATGAAAATCTCTATTCAGCACAAATACTACTAATAGTAAAAGCAGCTAATACTTGTGATCACTCCCATTGTGATCTTCTAAGTACACAATCTTCTAAGCACTTTACATGTATTTACGAACTCAGTCATTCATAACCCCATAATAACCATTTAATAGATGAAGAAACAAGCACAGAGAGGTCAAAGTAACAAAGTCAATAGCTAATAGGGTTTTTCTGTAATACAAAGTTAGAAGAAGAAAAAAGCAGGGTCCCTGGGTGGCTCAGTTGATTGAGCTGCCAACTCTTGATTTCGGCTGGGGTCATTTTCTTAGGGTGGCGAGATCAGCCCTGCTTCAGGCTCCCCAGCGGGGACTCTGCTCGAGATGCTCTCTCCTTCTGCCCCCCACCACCAGCCCCTGCATGCGAGGGCATGCGCTCGCACATGCACTCTCTCTCTAAAATAAATAAATAAATCTTAAAAAAAAGAAGAAAAAAGAATTACAATTAAAAAAAATCTGATTCCCCCCTCCCCAAGAAATTCCATTTTATCGACTCACCAAAAACTATCATTTTTATTGTACACAAATTAACAGTCATATAAAGCAGGTTAAATAGTTATAATTTTATAGAAAAAGTGTGCCAGGAAGTCTGCTTTATTATTTATTAAAAAATAATAAAACTCTAACTCTAAAATATAAAATATGTATAACTCTAAAATATAAAACCATTCACAATAAGAGTTCTCAGTAACCATAAATATGTAAATTTGCTTTTGGTATTAAAATTTAAGTTACTGTATTTGAGATTTATTCTTTTAGTCACATTAAATAAAGGAAAAGTACAATTACAGTAAAAAAGAAAACCCAACAATTACTGTTTTGAATCTGAGCCTACTTGGCAACGATAAATATTACATTACAGAGATAAATGAAAGGAAGTTGTTGAGGAAGACCCAGGTCACCAAAAAAATCTCCTAAGGCGAAATTATGTATTTTAAATATAGCCAAGTGGATTCATAGCAACTGTATCCAAAGAGAAAGATCTTAGTTTAGAGATGGTCTCTAGGGTATTCAACA
Organism: Callorhinus ursinus; assembly: GCF_003265705.2. Lineage (NCBI taxonomy): Eukaryota > Metazoa > Chordata > Mammalia > Carnivora > Otariidae > Callorhinus > Callorhinus ursinus. The sequence goes on along the minus strand of NW_027397111.1, from coordinate 6,863,377 downwards.
TTAGTGATTTCTGGTTTCACAGTCTAGTAAAACATTAAAGTACCATGGTTTGCACATTTATTTTTATTCTGAGTCAAGACAGTTTCCAAAAATAGGCAAAATATCCCCAAAACTTAACAAAAAATTTAAAATGAACCATTAATAATTTGAAAAGTAGAAGTATATTAAAATAAGTCTTTCCCAAGAAGGCAGTAACTTCACACTGACATATACTACACATATACATGTACATTTTGTCCTTGTTTTTCTTGTTCTAATTCAAACGTATAAAAACATCATCAGGAGTTGGGGATGTAAACTGATGTTGGGGAGCCACTGCTGTACATGGCCTTTTTAGGGCCATGGAGATACAATAGTGAGCAAAAGAAACATGGTTCTTGCCATCATGGAGCATATGATACAGTGGAGAAGAGATAACAATCACACCAATAAATACATAATTATAAGATGAGAAAAGCTAAGCCAAACAAGTACAGGGTATTACAAAAGCCTATAAAAGGGAGGCTTGACCTAGTGTTGTGTCAGGGAAATCCTTGGGCAAACAACATTTTATCTGAGATCAGTTAGAGTTAACCAAATAGGGCAGAGGCATGGAGAGGAAAGGACATTGCAGGCGGAGGTTATAGAAAGTGTCTAATATAGGAAGGAGCATGGTGCCTTTGAGATAATAAAAAAAGGCTAGGGTGACTAAAGCAGAGGGAGAGGGAGACCAATACCAAGAGATGGTCTGTTTACCATTTTACTGATGACCTGAAACAAGCCTGCAAGCCTGCCCATCCAAGTGGATGGCTAAAATTGGTATGAATGAATAGTGTCCACTGAGTACTAGGATCAAGACTGAAATTGATAATGATTTTCTGAAATGGAATAAGTTATGTCAAATATGACTAAAAGTTAAACCTTGAATGTTTTGAAAAGTCAACTGCACAAAAACATAGATAAGATGTGCTTAAAAGCAGTTAAAATATAAAGTCTGAGGGTTTCAGTCAACATAAGTCAGCAGTAAAATAAGGACAAGATGTTAAAATAGTCCTAAACATTACTTGCTAGAAGCAGATGTCCAGAGCAAGACCCTAGTTCTATTGTGCTCTGTAATGGGCCTACCACACTGAAGTACTGTAATCAGCCCTAGGCAGTTAAAGCTTTTTTCTTTTTTTTTTTTTAAGGGGAGGGTGGGGGAGGGAGGGACAGAAGGGGAGGGAAAATCTTACGCAGGCTCCCTGCCCAGCCCAGAGCCTGTTGTGGGGCTTGATCTCACAACCCTGAGATCATGACCTGAGCTGAAATCAAGGGTTGGCCGACTGGGCCACCCAGGCACCCCTAAGCAGTCACACTTTTAAAGGGCATTAATCATTTTAACATAACCGGAAGATTATACAAGATGTTACGTATCTAGAAAAGGAAACAAAGTGATTTATTCTAGATAATTCAGTAACAACCAATAGGTTTGTTCAAACATTTGAAGAGATTTCATGTAGAAGAGGAAGATTTATTTTATATAGTTACAGTGAAAAAAATGGCCAGTAAGTGTGAATTAGGCAAATTCAGGTCAAATAAGAAGTTCCTATCATCCACAATTATCCAAAGGTATTAAGGGCTGTCTTGTATGTCAGTTTGTTTTCATTGGAAGTGTGGAGGTGTTTAAATAAAGATTAGAAATTCATCTAATGAGTAAGTTTTAGAGATTTTTACTTGGGTGAGAAATAGAGTAGGTGACTTCTAACCTAGTATTTCATTCCGAAAGTGAAACTTAAATTCCCTCTAGCTTTCCTGTACCAATCCAATCCAGATGCAATAAAAAATTCCAACCAACCAGACTGAAAACTTTAGACTACACCTACATTGCTTAACAAAGAAAAAATTAAACTTTTGAAATACCTGATCTTAATATTTAGTGTAAAACATGTAATGATAATTTAACCAATGTGCCTACCAGATATTTATTATTATTATTTTTAAAGATTTTATTTATTTCTTTGACAGGGGGAGACACAGCGAGAGAGGGAATACAAGCAGTGGGAGCGGGAGAGGGGGAGACCGATGCGGGGCTCGATGCGGGGCTCGATCCCAGGACCCTGGGATCATGACCCGAGCTGAAGGCAGACGCTTAACGACTGAGCCACCCAGGCGCCCCTTCCAAACAGATATTTAAAAAGAAGCCGAGGTCACTTATTTATTGAGTTAGAAAATGGTCCCTTTTGTTTCTGCATTGTTTTGATCTGATGCCCTAACTTTGAATAAGGTTTATAATTTGAGGCAGCATATTAACTTTTTATCTGGTAATTGCACTTGGTATCTGGGAAACCTAATCACTAACTCCTCTGATTAAAAGGCGACACTAGGGTGGCTCAGTCAGTTAAATGTCTGCCTTCGGCTCAGATCATGATCCCGGGGTCCTGGGATCGAGTCCCAACATTGGGCTCCTTGCTCAGCAGGGGAGTCTGCTTCTGCCTCTGCCTGCTGCTCCCCCCTGCTTGTGCTCTCCCTCTCTCTCCTAGGCAAATAAATAAATAAATAAAATCTTGAAAAAAAAATAAATAAAAGGCGACACTATTTAGACACTAAAAGAGACCGGGCAGGGGTTCTCAACCTGATTCAGTGGATAGGGTCTGGAATTTACAGTTCATTCTGAATACCACAAAATAATGATAATGATAAATATTAATACCCATCACTAGCATAAAAATATAGCTCTGTGATCTATATGCATTATAAAACCAAAACCAAGGGTGCATGTTCACAAAAACAGTCTATTGTGGCCACCCTCTAGTCACCCGCCACTAGTTTTTCAGTGTCCCTCTTCGGTGACTCTGCACATTCTTTTATAAAATAGCACATATCATCAGTTAGGTCACTTGACCATCCTGCTCTGTGAGCTTCCTGAGGATAGAAGCTGTGTTCTCTCTTCTGGTAGATACATAAGCATACAATAAATGTTTATGAACAGATACAGTAAATATTGTTGACAGGGTTTATTATTGTTCATTTAGTATTCTTTTCACTCTTGCTAATTTGTTCATTCATCTAGTAATCACTTGGAGAGAAACTGAAATTTTAAAAATACATGAAAGAAAAGATAAAATTGTAAAAATGTATCACTAAATTAACTTGTACATAAATTGAGAAATATTCATTATTTGATATTATCAAAATAATTACCTCTAGATAATGGAATAGTAGTATAGCATAGGAATATAATTTGCAAACTACTGGCATAGATTGAGCAAAAGATAAATCTCCCGTAAAAAGATTTCAAAGAACTAGCAGCTCTCATATACTATGCCACCTATAATTTAGTCCTTTCTGGCAGGATATAAAGGCACACCTTGTTTTATTGCACGTGGCTTTACTGTGCTTCACAAATATTGCCTTTCCACCCCAACCCCAAATTGAAAGTTTGTGGCAACCTGCATGGAGCAAGTCTATTGGTGTCATTTTTCCAAAAGCATTTGCTCACTTCATTTCTTGTAACATTTTAGTAATTCTTGCAATATTTCAAACTTTTTCATTATTATTGTATTTGTTATGGTAATCTGTGATCAGTGATCTTTGAGGTTACTATTGTAATTGTTTTGGGGTGCCATGAACTGCACCCATATAAGATAGCAAACTTAACTGATAAATGTTGTGTATATTCTGACTGCTCCACGGACTAGCTGTTCCCCTGATCTCTCTCCTTCTCCATTAGCCTCCCCATTCCCTGAGACACAACAGTATTGAAATTAGGCGAATTAATAACCCTACAACAGCCTCTAAGTGTTTAAGTGAAAGGAAGAGTCACTCGTCTCACTTTAAGTCAAAAGCTAGAACTGATTAAGCTTAATAAAGGCATGTCGAAAGCTGAAACAGGCCAAAAGCTAGGCCTCTTGTACCAGTTAACCAAGTTGTGAAGGCAAAAGAAACGTTCTTGAAAGAAATTAAAAGTGCTACTCCAGGGAAAACACAAATGATAAGAAAGTGAAACAGCTTCATTGCTGATATGGAGAAAGTTTTAGTGGTCTAGATAGAGGATCAAACCAGCCACCATTCCCTTAAGCCAGAGCCTAATCCAGAGCATAGTCCTAACCACCTTCCCATTCTACGAAGGCTGAGTGTGGTGAGGAAGCTGCAGAAGAAAAGTCTGAAGCAAGCAGAGGTTGGTTCATGAGGTTTAAAGAAAGAAGTCATCTCTGTAACATTCAAATGCAAGGTAAAGCAGCAAGTGCTGATATAGAAGCTGCAGCAAGTTATCCAGAAGATCTAGCTCAGGTAAGTCATGAAGGTGGCTACACTAAACAACAGACTTTCAGTGTAGATCAAACAGTCTTCTGTTGGAAGAAGATGTCCTCTAGGACTTTCATAGCTAGAAAGAAGTCAATGCCCGGCTTCAAAGCTTCAAAGGACAGGTTGGTTCTCTTATTAGGGGCTAATGCAGTTGGTGACTTTTTTTTTTTTTTAAAGATTTATTTTTTTGAGAGAGAGAGAGAGAGAGTGCAAGCAGGGGCAGTTGGCGGAGGGACAGGGAGAAGCTCAATCCCAGGACCCTGGTATCATGATCTGAGCTGAAGGCAGATGCTTAACCGACTGAGCCACCCAGATGCCCCTGCAGTTGGTGACTTTATTTACTTTATTTTTTAGATTTTATTTATTTATTTGACAGAGACAGCGAGAGAGGGAACACAAGCAGGGGGAGTGGGAAAGGGAGAAGCAGACTTCCCACTGAGCAGAGAGCCCGATTCGGGGCTCAATCCCAGAATCCTGGGATCATGACCTGAGCTGAAGGCATACGCTTAACGACTGAGCCACCCAGGCGCCCCTGTAGTTGGTGACTTTAAATTGAAGCCAATGCTCATTTACCATTCCGATCATCTGAGGGCCCTTAAGAATTATGCTCAATCTACTCTGCCTATGCTCTAAAAATGGAACAATAAAGTCTGGATGGTAGCACAACTGTTTACAATATGGCTTACTAAATATTTTAAGCCCACTGTAGAGACGTACTGCTCAGAAAAAAGGATTCCTTTCAAATTATTACTGCTCATTGACAAGGCACCTGGTCACCCAAGAGCTCTGATGGAGATGTACAGTGAGATTAATATTGTTTTCATGCCTGCTGACACAACATCCATTCTGTAGCCCATGGATCAAGGAGTAATTTCAAGTCTTATTTGTTAACATTTTGTGAGGCTATAGCTACCACAGATAGCAATTCCTCTGATGGATCTGGGGCAAAGTCAAATGAAAACCTTCTGGAAATGACTCACCATTCCAGATGCCATTAAGAACATTCATAATTCCTGGGAAGAAGTGAAAATATCAATGTGAACAGAAGTCATGGATGACTTTGAGGGGTATAAGACTTTACTGGAGGAGATAACTGCAGATGTGGTGGAAAGAGCAAGAGAAGGAGAATTAGAAGTAGAGTCTGAAGATGTGAATGAATTGCTGCAATCTCATGACAAAACGTCAATGGATGAGGAGCTGCTTCTTATGGATGAGCAAAGAAAGTGGTTTCTTGAGATAGAATCTATTTCTGGTGAAGATGTGGTGAAGACTTTAAATGAAAACAAAGGATTCAGAATATTATATAAACTTAGTTGGTAAAGCAGTGGCAGGATTTGACAAGTCAATTTGAAAATTGACTCCAATTTTGATAACGTTACATGCTAGAGAGAAATCATTCATGAAAGCAAGAGTCGATTGATGAGGCAAACTTAATTACTGTCTTAGTTTAAGAAATTGTCATAGCCACCCCAAGCTTCAACCACCGCCCTGATCAATCAACAGCCATCAACACTGAGGCAAGACCTTCCACCAGCAAAAAAAAAAATTACGACTTGCTGGAAGCTCAGATGATGGTTAGCATTTTTTAGCAATATAGTATTTTTTAAATTAAGGTATATACGTTGTTTTTTTTAAGACATATGCTGTTGCACACTTTAAATAGACTGCAGTATAGTGTAAACATAACTTTTACATGCACTGGGAAACCAAAAAATTCATCTGACTCGCTTTACTGCAATATTCACTTTACTCTGGTGGTCTGTTACTGAACCTGCAATATCTCCAAGGTATGCCTGTAATGTGCTTTCAAAAAACCAGGATTGAAGGATTTTCTAAATAAAGAACAAATGTTATTTTGAAACTCATAAGGATGTCAAGGATTCCAAAAATGCCACATTCTCTAGTGGGTGGTAACATACACTTGATCACTTCTTTTTCTAACAAATGAATTGTTGTAGTTCAAATATGCATTACAAAGATATAAAAATCACATCATGGATAACTGGCAAAACAAAAAACAAAACAAAGCAAAAAACTTCCATGAATGTTTAAACCATATCCGTTCATAAAAGGATTAAAGCAATGTTAAGGAGCCTGAAAGTACAGTAAAATGACTAGGTGACAAGTACTGTAGTATTTAGAAAACCTCTCTGAAACCTGTTCTCCATGAATTTTTTGTATCGACTTCTTTACTTACAAAAATGATATTTATAATTGAAATAATCATCAACTACTTTCATTGTTAAGTCAGCTTTAACATCAGTGGTAAAAACTAAGTTCTAAAAACTAGATCCTTAAGGGTATTATTTATTTTATTACTCACTGCTTAATCAAACCCTAGATCTGTAAGCAGATATCAGCTGTTCTGCAAGACAAGAAATTAATAGCAACTATTAACAGATTCTAAGGAAACAATTAGACCAGTTACTATAGAGCTGGAATACTTGTTCTGCGTTCAAAGATCTTAATTAGAGAAAAAGAATTATAGAAAGAAAAACTACAAAAAGAGAGTACTTGAGATTAAGAGTATGGATTTCTGATAGCACTGCTGTGTTTACTAAATACATTTCATATTTAGAGAAACACACCAACTATACTTGTAAGAACTCTCTCTGGACCTTCCCTGCCATTCTGCGAGAAGGGGAAGGGAAGTATATTAAGTGTTTAGACATGAAGTAAGAAGGATCAGGCTACACAGTTCACTTACACCAAATGACAACACATTTTGGAAACGTACCATCATATTCTGGAGGAAACTACTTAGAAACTGCAGTCAGGCAGAATCAAAGGAAAGGAGAAAAACCCATACTACTTTTGAGTTCTTAATTCAGAAAGCATCACTTCTTTTTTTTTTTTTTTCTTCAGAGGTTACTGATTTAGGATCGTTGATCCACGGTACCTCATAGCCCAGATGAAATTCTGAATGGATGGAACTTATTTTATAGCAAGAATGGGCAGAGGAGAGCTGGAAAAGAATAACTTTATGCAGAAGATCTAAGACTTACAAACCATAGTAAGTGTAAGGCAGCTTTATATATCCACCAGAGCGAAGAACTAAGTCATTTGTCAACATGAAATAGGACGGAGTTGGAATATGAACATAGACTGAAATTTAATAAAAGGGCTAGGGATAAATTTGAATAACAGCAGTAAATCCACATTTTGTAACACAATACACACAAAAGAATAAATCACTGCAAAAGCTAACACAGAAGACTTCCTTTCCAGGAATAGTTACTACAAGTATTAGCAAGGTAACCTTTTGTCTCCGACGGGGCCAGGGTAGCTGGTTGGACCAGGTAAGCCCTTTGGGAAGACGGGCAGTGTAAGGTAATTAATTTAGCAATGGAGGGCCGGCTAAGCAGACCGACCTGGCCATTTCTGAGCTATCGCCTGAGGCAAGGGTTTCTAATCTGGGGTGTCCAGCACCGGTGTGTTTGCTATGCACACCCGCCACCCTCTGGCCGTCCTAGCCGCCTCTGCCCCTCCTCAAGCGCACCTGCACTTTTAACCAACAGCTACGTCCGCTGGCCCACTGACTGCGCCGGCGGCAATATTCAAAAGCGGTTCCCGGCTCAAGGAGGACAAACTCTCTCCTGGTTCCACAGAATCACCCCTCCTGCGGGACAGGCCATCTGCAGCCCCGGTCACTGGAAACTGTCGGGTTGGGGACATAGCGTCCACGGAAAGGCCTCCCAAGCCAGCGCCGAGCCCTAAGCCGAGGCCTAGGAAGGGTGGCGGGGCCAGGCCTTTTCCCCAGTGAAGCGCCTCTCAGCAGCTGAGGACTGGCCGGTGTTTCTCCTCCCAGCCCTAGGGTCTTGGAGTAACAAGGAAGGGAAACGGCGAAAGGACAGCCCCGCGCAGCTCACCCCAGGTTCAAGGCATCGCGCTTCCGGCGGCAGCAGCTCCGCCTCAGCCCGCAGCTCAGACCCGCAGGCGGCGGCGACGCTGGCTCGGCCTGCGACCGGGTCGCACCTCAGTGACGCAGAAGCCCTGCCCCCAGCGTGTTGCCTGGAAACGGTGGCCAACCTCTCACGGCAGTCCTGCGCTCCCGCGCTCCCGCTCTCCCGCGCTCTCGCGCCGCTTTGTCTGAGGACCTTCGACGCCCGAGCCCCGGAAGCCGTCTGAGAGGGGAGGGGGCGGCCCAGGAGTGGGCCGTGCCCGAGAGGCGGCGGGAGAAGCCTCGCCTGGCAGGCTGAGGCGCGGCTCTGTGAGGTAGCCTTGGCCCCTGGCCGGCTGCCGCCTCTCCTGGCGCCATCTCCCCAGCAGCTGTTGAGGGCCCAGCTGGTGACAAAGGCCGCACTGTAAATCCCGGGTTTGGGCAAGGGTTGAAGTCCAAGCCACTCCTTATTAGGCCTCCAACCTCCCCCTGGTCATAGCTGCACAAAGGTAATCTTGTTACTTTACCATGAGATGGGGCCGATTATACTCACCTAGCTAGGTTAAGAAGCATAAAAGACTGTATGGAAAGTAATTAGCACAGTGTCCCAAAAGGTAAGCCCTCATAAATGGCAGCGATTACTATGAACAAATGCTGGTGATACTATTGCTGTCCCTTAAGCTTCTGTTGTGTGCCGCGTACTATACTAGGTCACCTTCCTGGCACTGCTCTTGTTTAAGTAGTTTGCTCAAAGTTACATAGCCCGTAAGCAGCAGAGCAAGGATTTAAACTCAGGTTTGTAGCTTAAACTAAATTAAGCTACTTAGCAGCTAAATTAAACTATTTATGATTCTTAATGTTTGGACACTTGTCCTTCAATCATTTGTAGATTTATACTGTGAAGAATTGATCCTGCCCTCTAATAATGTATAATATTTATTGACCATTAGAACAAACCCTGTTCTAAGTACCTTAAAGGTATTAATTTTAATCCTCATAGCAATCCTATGAGGTAGGTGTTATTAACACCTTCATTTTACAGTTGAAGAGACAGGAAAATCAATTAAATTTTCTAAATTATAAAACAGACTAGAATATAAGAAAAAAACTCAGTTACTTTGGATTTGGCAAAGATTTCTTAAACACGGCACAAAAAGCATAAATCTTAAAAGGGAAAAAATAAGTTTTACTTTATCAAAATTAAAACTTCTTTTCAAAACATAATAAAGTAAAAAGGCAAGCCATAGACTGGGAGAAAGTATTTGCAAAGCATATATTTGATAAAGGACTTCTAATTAGGATATATAAAGAACTCTTACAAGTCAGTAAGGAGGGAACCCAATTTTTTAAAATTGGGCATCAAATTTAAACAGACACTTCACCAAAGAAGATATATTGATGACAAAATAGACACATGAGAAGATGCTTTAACATCATTAGTCATCAGGGAAATGCAAAGTAGAAGTACAATGAGATATCACTGTACACCCTAGTCACAGAATGGCTAAAATTAAAAAGGCTGATCAAACAAATTGTTGGCAAGGATGTGGAACAATTGGAATTTGTATATACTGCATTTTGGGAATATAAAATGATGTAACTATTTTGGAAGTTTGGACCATTTCTTAAAGTGGAAATTTGGCCATTGCTTTAAAAGCTAAACATACACCTACCATATGATCCAGCCATTCCACTCCTAGGTATTCACCCACAAAGACTACGAATATTCATTGCAGCATTATTTGTGATAGACCCAAACTAGAAACAACCCAAATGCCCATCAACAGATGAATGGAAACACATTGTGGTATATCCACACAATGGAATACTACTTGACAATAAGAAGGAATGAACAATTGATGGACTCAGTAACACGGATGAATCTCAGAATAGTTATTCTGAGTGAAAGAAGCCAGACAAAAAAGAATACATACTGTGTGATTCCACTGATAAAAAATTCTAGAAAATCCAATTTATAGTGATAAAAGCAGATCAGTGGTTGCAGATCAGTGTGATGGGAGGGATGAAAAATGGGGCGTGGAAATGGGTGGGAGGGCAGTATCACAAAGGGGGGAACATTTTGTAGTGATAGACATGTTAATTTTCTTGATTGGAGTGATGGTTTCACAGATGTATACATAAGTCAGATCTCAAATTGTATACTTTTATCATATGCAGTTTATTATATGCAAATTATACCTCAATAAAGTTGGGAGGGAAAAACATACCTATTTAAATTTTAAAAGGCTTAATATTACAGCCTAATCTGAGCCTGGGAGTCAGAAAATCACTGCAAATTGCTTTCAATTTATAAAATTCAAGTAGTCCTTTTTTTAAATAATTTTTTATTGTTATGTTAATCACCATACATTACATCATTAGTTTTTGATGTAGTGTTCCATGATTCATTGTTTGTGTATAACACCCAGTGCTCCACGCAGAATGTGCCCTCCTTAATACCTATCACCAGGCTAACCCATCCCCCCGCCCCCCTCCCCTCCAGAACCCTCAGTTTATTTTTCAGAGTCCATCGTCTCTAATGGTTCATCTCCCCCTCCAACTTACTCCCCTTCATTCTTCCCCTCCTGCTATCTTCTTCTTCTTTTTTTTCTTAACATATATTGCATTATTTGTTTCAGAAGTATAGATCTGTGATTCATCAGTCTTATACAATTCACAGTGCTCACCATAGCACATACCCTCCCCAATGTCTATCACCCAGCCACCCAATCCCTCCCACCCCCCACCACTCCAGCAACCCTCAGTTTGTTTCCTGAGATTAAGAATTCCTCATATCAGTGAGGTCATATGATACATGTCTTTCTCTGATTGACTTATTTCGCTCAGCATAACACCCTCCAGTTCCATCCACGTCGTTGCAAATGGCAAGATCTCATTCCTTTTGATGGCTGCATAATATTCCATTGTGTATATATACCACTTCTTCTTTATCCATTCATCTGTCGATGGACATCTTGGCTCTTTCCACAGTTTGGCTATTGTGGACATTGCTGCTATAAACATTGGGGTGCATGTACCCCTTCGGATCCCTACATTTGTATCTTTGTGGTAAATACCCGGTAGTGCAATTGCTGGATCGTATGGTAGCTCTATTTTCAACTGTTTGAGGAACCTCCATACTGTTTTCCAGAGTGGCTGCACCAACTTGCATTCCCACCAACAGTGTAGGAGGGTTCCCCTTTCTCCGCATCCCCGCCGACATCTGTCATTTCCTGACTTGTTAATTTTAGCCATTCTGACTGGTGTGAGGTGGTATCTCATTGAGGTTTTGATTTGGATTTCTCTGATGCCGAGTGATGTTGAGCACTTTTTCATGTGTCTATTGGCCATTTGGATGTCTTCTTTGGAAAAATGTCTGTTCATGTCTTCTGCCCATTTCTTGATTGGATTATTTGTTCTTTGGGTGTTGAGCTTGATAAGTTCTTTATAGATTTTGGATACTAGCCCTTTATCTGATAATGTCATTTGCAAATATTTTCTCCCATTCTGTCAGTTGTCTTTGGTTTTGTGGACTGTTTCTTTTGCTGTGCAAAAGCTTTTTATCTTGATGAAATCCCAATAGTTCATTTTTGCCCTGGCTTCCCTTGCCTTTGGCGATGTTTCTAGGAAGAAGTTGCTGCAGCTGAGGTTGAAGAGGTTGCTGCCTGTGTTCTCCTTTAGGATTTTGACGGACTCCTGTCTCATGTTTAGGTCTTTCAACCATTTGGAGTCTACTTTTGTGTGTGGTGTAAGGAAATGGTCCAGTTTCATTCTTCTGCATGTGGCTGTCCAATTTTCCCAACACAATTTGTTGAAGAGACTGTCTTTTTTCCATTGGACATTCTTTCCTGCTTTGTCAAAGATGAGTTGACCATAGAGTTGAGGGTCCATTTCTGGGCTCTCTATTCTGTTCCATTGATCTATGTGTCTGTTTTTGTGCCAGTACCATACTGTCTTGATGATGACAGCTTTGTAATAGAGCTGGAAGTCTGGAATTGTGATGCCGCCAGCTTTGCTTTTCTTTTTCAATATTCCTCTGGCTATTCGGGGTCTCTTCTGGTTCCATACAAATTTTAGGATTATTTGTTCCATTTCTTTGAAAAAGGTGGATGGTATTTTGATGGGGATTGCATTGAATGTGTAGATTGCTCTAGGTAGCATTGACATCTTCACAATGTTTGTTCTTCCAATCCATGAGCATGGAATGTTTTTCCATTTCTTTGTGTCTTCTTCAGTTTCTTTCATGAGTATTTTATAGTTTTCTGAGTACAGATCCTTTGCCTCTTTGATTAAATTTATTCCTAGGTATCTTACGGTTTTGGGTGCAGTTGTAAATGGGATCGACTCCTTGATTTGTCTCTCTTCTGTCTTGTTGTTTGTGTATAGGAATGCCACTGATTTCTGTGCATTGATTTTATATCCTGCCACTTTACTGAATTCCTGTATGAGTTCTAGCAGTTTTGGGGTGGAGTCTTTTGGGTTTTCCACATACAGTATCATATCATCTGCAAAGAGTGAGAGTTTGACTTCCTCTTTGCCGATTTGGATGCCTTTGACTTCTTTTTGTTGTCTGATTGCTGTGGCTAGGACTTCTAATACTATGTTGAATAGCAGTGGTGATAGTGGACATCCCTGCTGTGTTCCTGACCTTATCAAGTAGTCCTTTTTATACTTCATGGAGAGTGTAGTGAAGATTGCACTGTAGGAGAGACTACAAGAATAAAATATTTTAAAATTAGTATTATTATCAACATCTCTAGATAATTTCTTCTCATTATTACAGTTTTTTTGAACTTCCAAAGCATAATGATTTAACTAAAATAATAAAACCATAAGACAGAAATAAGGATTACCTTAAAAACTGTAATAGAAGAGATTAGAAATTCTGAAACAGGAATTATGAAGTTATTTTGTAGCAGGCGAAGGAAACCTTTATTTTTCTTACATATAAAAAAGGTGTAGGGAAATGTTTGTAGGAATCCATAAGTATAAATAGTAAGAGTTATGGAAGAAGAAATCACTAAGTTAATCCTTTTATAAGAAGAATGGACCCTTTTGTAATGAATCTTATAATTTGTAATGCGTATTCAGATTTTCATATTTTACATAGGTATTTGCCCATTAAAATACAGAGGCTTCAATAAAATTGTAGTAAACACAGCCCTGTAGTGAAGACCAGGAAAATATGAGAGACTTTTGAAACTCTTTTTCTAGGAAAGTATGTCCAATGCCTCCTGCTTTTTGTAAGGTCACTAAACATCTGTGACAAGATTGTGGGAATATATGAGGAAGGCTCTGAGTGGTTTTGGATTGTAAACATTTTTAACTTCCTGTATTTATTCATAAAATCATGAAGTTAAAAGAACTAATAAATGATTTGGTCCAACATTCTTCATTTATAGAGGAGGAAACTGAGATCCAAAGATGAGAAGTGATTCACCTATGGACCACAGAGCAAATTAACTAAACTGGGTTAGAATCTGGATTTCCTGGCCTTTAGTGAGTGTAGTGCTTTTCCTCAATACATTACTGCTTTTAATTTTATTAGTGTAGAATACAGAGGAACAACTGGCTACCTGTAATTAAGATTAAAGCTTCATCATCTTCTAGGATGATACACTTTGAGGTTTTTATCTCCCTTCTGGCTATTTCTTCTCAAGCTCTGTCCTCAGTTTTCTGCTTTTATTTTTGAAAATTTGGGGAACTCAGGCACTCATAGCTTCAATTATCATCTGTGTTTGGATGATTTCCTAATCAACATTGCCAATTGTTATCCTTCATTAGTGTTCTAATCCTGTATTTCCATATTTATATAGAGTATCTCCCAGAGGAATGAATACACTATGGTAATGGGCACCTGAATTCAACAATCTCCGTATCAAAGGAGCTTCAGTATTCCTTCTTGTCTCCCAGGCTAAATCATATGAAGAGATTTCTTTCTGTCTCCTAAAGCATTCTGTCATGGTATCCTGTAGTTTCTTTATAATTTCTTCTAGTTTTTTTTTATCCTTTTTTTTTTGAGTTCTTAGTGTGTGCCAGGTACCAAAAGTATTCTATATGTATTATCTCATGTAAGCCTCACAATAGCCCTAAAAGTTGGATATCAGTATCATCTCAATTTTATAGAAAATGGTCCTAGAGAGGTTAAATAAATTGCCCAAGGTCACATAGTTCATAAATGGTAGATCAGGGATTCAAATCCACTCTCTGATTTCAGAACCTCAAGTTTTAGCTACTGCATCATATTTCTACTATTAGGCTTAACCCATTCCATACTATCATCTCAATATAAATTCCTTGGTATATGACAGATAGATTAGTATAATAACATTTTAGCCAATCAGCTTATTCTGAAACATATTTATTCGGTCTATCTTGTATCCTGCTGCCAAACCAAGCAACCTGAAACATTATTAAGTCTATACCATAAAGGTGCTGGTGTTCGGTATTAGAACATACCAACAAAATGGACCCCAGTGTTTGGGAACTCATTTTAAATGGATGATTTTACCATCCCATTGCCTCAAAGATCTACCTGGATCTTGAGGAGAGTCATTCTATATGCTGCCTACCCCCATTGTTACCATGTCATTCCAAACCACCTCCTAACACTCTGGCCCATAATCCTTTATTGCTATGTCCTATGATCACTGATCTCTGCAGCTCTTTATAGTTCACTTTCCTTTAGCATACCTCATCTTCACTCACCTCAAGCTAGCTTTCTCTCTGCCTTAGCTATCTCAGTTTGACCTCAGGAATTCCCATTCTCCTGCCAGCAACTCTGCCATTATCTGCTTTTCCTTTGAACACTTTCTACCTTACTGAAATCAAAGGACTTAACTTCCCTAACAACCTTTTTTGGCTAGGAGACAAGTTATCATTCTCTTCCCTAGCTGTCACATCCTGTCAGATCAGTGTTTTAATACTATCAATCAGCTCTCTCCTTTAAACTCTTCCAGCTGGAAGTCTGTTTTTTTTTTTCTTTCTAAGCCTAATACCTGCAGAGCAAAGAAGTCACGTTTCTCCTTATGCAAGTGCAAAACTCAAACCTTACCATTATCATGTATAACGCAAGGAAAGATCAAGCCAATGTATACTGTCAGGGCCAGGGGAAATGAAGACAGAAAGTTCAAGAACAACATAGAGAGTACTTGCTCCAATCCTGGGAGCTATCCACCTTGGTCTTTTGGGTCCTTGTTGCCACAGACAGACCAATGGGAAATGACAAAGTTTACTCCCAGAGAGAAAAACCCAGGTCAGTTTATCACTCTCTTACATGGAAAACAAAGACTAGAAGCAGCCAGTTCATAATTATATTTCCCAGATTATCTAAAATATGTCCTTTATAGGTAGTAAATTTGTACTCTCATTACATTTTGATGGTTATATTTGAAATTTCTTTTCATTGAGAGCAATCCTCCTCCCCTCCTTTTTTCATACTGTTACCTTTTCACGGAAACTGAGTGTATTGGGGTTCAACCAGAGAAACAGAACAAGTAGGAGATATATACTAAGAGATTTATTGCAAAGAATTGGCTTACTCAGTTGGGAGAGCTGGTAAGACAACATAGAAACGGAACTCGTGGGCATGAGCTGAAACCACTATGCACAGATAGAATTTTTCTTTTTTTTTCATGTTATTTTATTATGTTATGTTAGTCACCATACAATACATCATTAGTTTTTGATGTAGTGATCCATGATTCATTGTTTTTGTATAACACCCAGTGCTCCAGGCAGTACATGTCCTCCTTAGTACTTTAATTTCAGGTAAATAATAAAGAATTTTAGTATAAGTATGCCTCAAATACTACTTCACACATATATATGGGACATACTTACAATAAAATATTTGTTATTGACTGAAATTCAGATTTAATTGGATTTTTCTGGTATTTGTTTTACTAAATCCTACAAGCCTATCTAGACACATTTCTTAACTTTGAGAATTCAAGGATTCCAGTGCATCAGCACTAATGTCAGGCAATAGTAACTGCAGTAATACCTGGCACAGATGGCAGTGTCTGAAGATTTTTGTGGTAACTGGAGGAAAAGGCAGCAGTCTCTAGTAGACAAGTCATTATCTAGTAAAGTAGCATTGTTACCTGGTAGATGCAACCTAGAATATAACCAGGGATGCAACAGAAGAATTTGGCATAGTCAGTGGTACCTTGTGGGTGTGGCGGTTCCCAGAGGATATAGAAGCAGGGCTTAGTAGAGACAGTGGTACCTGGTAGCTGTGGTGATACCTAGAGGAGACAGTCATGATGCTTGGTTGGAGAGAAAGAAACAAGTAGAAGTGGTCAGTGCATCTAGTAGAAGATATGATAGTACTCGCTGGAGTGTAATTAGGCCGAGAGCAGTGGGAAAATACTTAATTCCATATGAAAGGTAACCATACTTGCTTGTGAGCACATTTGAATCTCCTGCTTCTGGATAAACCTAGAGAGTTACTTTTTTCAAGAAGCAGGATTCTGCTTTAACAGATCTAGAGAAATGCAAGTTACATTGGTGCTTCCCAAGTCATCATTCTGGTAAAAGAGAATAAAGGAAATATAGACAGTGTAATAAGGATAATTATGTCTGACCCTACCCAGACTTGGTTGATATCAGCCAATAAACTCTAGTGCAGGGCTCTCTGCAGAACTTTTGAGAACAGAGCTTTAAACCTGGAGGCCTAAGTAGGATCCAGAAAGAGAAGGACACAACAAGAACCACAAGTCTACTTATCTAACCACATATATAGAGTGGAAATTATAGATGAGAATGGCTACCTGGCCTCTAGGGACCAGGCCCTGCCAGGGTCCGAGACAGAAAGCAGACCATTGAGTGCTAGGAATAGGTACTGAGCTTTAAAGCAGTGAAATATGACCCAGAAGAGATCTTGGCTGTTACCAATTGGCTTAGTACCTCCCTTTCCCATGGGGGAGTGATATTCGGAAGGGGACATATAGAAGTGGGAGCAAGGATGGGAATATTCTCTTGCTTATATTAAAGTTTGAATTGCTCCCCAGCCCTGGTTGCCACCACATGACTTTTTCCCCTGTGCAGATGCAGGGCACCCAGCTTACTCTGTTATTGAAGTGTTATTTGACTGAGCACCTTAATACTTTGATCTACTTGTATTGGGATGTCAGAAACAGGGCAAGATCCCCCACAGGCAAAGCCATGTTTTAGTCCAAATTGGGATCAGGTTTGCTTCTTCAGATACTAGTCAATAACCATGGTAAGTTCACATTGTCTCTGTTGTCTACTAATGGCATACACCTAGTGCCATCCTCCTTTCTAGATTTACAGCCCAGACATATTTTCCATGTTTGATCCAGTTGGATTTAGACATCTCCTCCCCATACCCCTACTACATAGAAATTTCTGTTATGTTTTTCCACTTGATAGTATATCTTTAATAGATTATTTTCTTTGTTTTTGTTTTTTTTATTAAATTTAAAATTTTAATTCTAGTATAGTTAACATACAGTGTTATATTAGTGTCAGGTGTAAAATATAGTGATGCAATAATTCTATACATTGCTCAGTGCTCATCATGGTAAGTGTACTCTTTCATCTCCATCACCTATTCCACCCATCCCCCTGCCCACCTCTCCTCTGGTGTCCATCAGTTTGTTCTCTATAGTTAAGAGTCTGTTTTTTGGTTTGTCTCTCTCTCTCTCTCTCTCTCTTTTTTGCTTTGCTCATTTGTTTTGTTTCTTAAATTCCACATATGAGTGAAATACTATGGTATTTGTCTTTCTGACTGGCATATTTCACTTAGCATTATACCCTCTAGATCCAACCATGTTGTTGTAAATGGCAAGATTTCATTCTTTTTTATGGTTGAATAATATTCTATTGTATATATATACACCATATCTTCTTTATCCATTCATCTATTGATGGACACTTGGGCTGCTTCCATAATTTGGCTATTGTAAATAATGCTATAAAAAATAGGGATAGTGCATGTATCCCTTGAGTTAGTGTTTTTGTATTTTTGAGTAAATACCCAGTCATGTGAATCCTGGGTATTTTTAACTTTTTGAGGAACCTCCATACTGTTTTCCACAGTGGCTGCACCAGTTTACATTCCCAACAGTGCCCAAGGGGTCCTTTTTATCCACATCCTTGCCAACACTTGTATTTCTTTTGTTTTTGATTTTAGCCATTCTGACAGGTGTGAGGTGATACCTCACTGTAGTTTTGATATGCATTTCCCTGACGATGAGTGATGTTGAGCATCTTTTCATGTGTCTGTTGGCCATCTGTATGTCTTTTTCAGAGAAATGTCTGTTTGTGTCTTCTGCCCATTTTTAAATTGGATTATTTGGTTTTTTGGTGTTGAGTTGTGTAAGTTCTTTATATATTTTGGATAATGACTGTTTATTGGATATGTCATTTGCAAATATCTTCTCCCATTCAGTTGGTGGCCTTTTAGTTTTGTTGATTGTTTCCTTCACTGTGCAGAGACTTTTTATTTTGATATAATCCCAATAATTTATTTTTGCTTTTTATCCCCCTTGCCTCAGGAGACATATCTAGAAAAACGTTGCTATGGCCAATGTTAGAGAAATTGCTGCCTGTACTCTCTTCTAGGATTTTATGGTTTCAGGTCTTACATTTAGGTCTTTTTAAAGATTTTATTTATTTGTCAGAGAGAGATCGAGAGCACAAGCAGAGGGAGAAGCAGTCTTCCCGTAGAGCAAGAAGCCTGATGTGGGACTCCATCCCAGGACCCTGGGATCATGACCTGAGCCAAAGGCAGACACTTAACTGCCTGAGCCACCCAGGTATACCTCACATTTAGGTCTTTAATCCATTTTGCATTTATTTTTGTATATGGTGTGAGAAAGTGGTTCAGTTTCATTCTTTTCATGTAGCTGTCCAGTTTTCCCAATACCATTTGTTGAAGAGACTTTTTCCCATTGTATATTCTTTCCTCCTTTGTCGAAGATTAATTTACCATACAACCGTGGGTTTATTTCTGAGTTTTCTGTTCTGCTCTATTGATCTATGTGTCTATTTTTATGCCAGTACCATACTGTTTTGATTACTACAGCTTTGTTATATAATTTGAAATGTGGAATTATGATACCTCTGGTTTTGTTTTTCTTTTTTAAGATTCCTTTGGCTATTCAGGGTCTTTTGTGGTTCCATACAAATTTTAGGATTGTTTGTTCTAATTTCGTGAAAAATGCTATTGGTATTTTGATAGGGATTACATTAAATATGTAGATTCCTTTGGGTAATATAGGCATTTTAACAATACTTGTTCTTCCAACCCATGAGTATGGAATATCTTTCCATTTCTTTTTGTCATCTTGGATTTCATCAGTGTTTTATAGTTTTCAGAGTACAGGTCTTTTACCTCCTTAGTTAAGTTTATCCCTAGATATTTTATTGGTTTTGGTGAAATTGTAAGTGGGATTGTTTTCTTAATTTCACTTCTTGCTGCTTCATTTTTAGTGTATAGGAATGCAACAGATTTCTGTACATTGATTTTGTATCCTGTGACTTTACTGAATTCACTTAAGTTTTTTGGTGGAGCCTTAGGGTTTTCTATATATAGTGTGTCATCTGCAAATAATGAAAGTTTTACTTCTTCCTTACCAATTTGGATGCCTCTTATTTCTTTTTCTTGTCTGATTGCTGTGGCTAGAACTTCCAGTACTATGTTGAATAGAGTGGTGACAGAGGACATCCCTGTCTTGTTCCTGACCTTATGGGAAAAGCTCTCAGTTTTTCCCCATTGAATATGATGTTAGCTATGGGTTTATATATAAGGCCTTTATTATGTTGTGGTCTATTCCCTCTAAACCTACTTTGTTGAGGGCTTTTATCATTAATATATGTTGTACTTTGTTAAATGCTTTTTTTTGCATCTACTGTAATGATCATATGGTTTGTATTCTTTTTCTTATTGGTGTGATGTATCATGTTGGTTGATTTGCAAATATATATATTTTAGAGAGGGAGTAGGGAGGGGCAAGGGAGAGGGACAGAGAAAATCTTAAGCAGCCTCCATACCCAGTGTAGAGCCCTACATGGGGCTTGATCTCACAACACTGAGATCATGACCTGAGCCAAAATCAAGAGTCAGATGCTTAATCAACTGAGCCACCCAGGTGCCCTGATTTGTGAATATTGAACCACCCTTACATCACAGGAATAAATCCCACTTGATTGTGGTGAATGATTTTGTCAATGTATTATTGGATTCGGTTTGGTAAAATTTGTTAAGGATTTTTGCATCTATATTCATCAGAGATATTGACCTATAGTTCTCTTTTTTGGTGATGTCCTTATCTGGTTTTGTATCAGGATAATGCTGGCCTCATAGAATGAATTTGTAAGTTTTCCTTTCTCTTCTATTTTTTGGAATAGTTTGAGAAGAATTATTAACTCTTCTTTAAATGTGTTGTAGAATTTGCCTGTGAAGGCGGCTAGTCCTGGATGTTTCTTTGTTAGGAGTTTTATGATTACTGATCCAATTTCATTGCTGGTATTTGATCTGTTCAAATTTCCTATGTCTTCCTGCTTCAGTTTGGTAGGTTATATGTTTCTAGGAATTTATCCATTTCTTCTAGTTTCTCCAATTTGTTGGCATTTAATTTTTCATAATATTCTCTTATAGTTCTTTGTATTTCTGTGCTGTTGGTTGTTATTTCTCCTCTTTCATTTCTGATTTTGTTTATTTGGGTCTTCTCTTTCATGAGTCAGGCTAGAGGTTTATCAGTTTTGTTGATCTTTTCAAAGAACCAGTTTCTGGTTTCATTGATCTTTTATTTATTTATTTTTAGCTTCTGTATCATTATTTCTGCTCTAGTCTTTATTATTTCCTTCTTTCTGTTGGTTTTGGGTTTTGCTTATTTTTCTTATTCTAGCTGTTTTAGGTATAGAGTTAGGTTGTTTATTTGAGATTTTTCGTCTTGAAGTAGGCCTGTATTGATATAAACTTCCCCCTTAGAACTGCTTTTGCTGTATCCCAAACATTTTGGATGGTTGTGTTTTCATTTTCATTTGTCTGAATGTAATGTTTTAATTTCTTTTTTGATTTTTTGGTTGACCAATTTGTTGTTTAGTAATTTGCATGTTATTTAACCTCCATGTACTTGTGCTTCTTCCAGATTTTTTTCTTGTGGTTGATATCTAGTTTCATAGTGTTGTGGTCAGAAAAGATGCATGGTATGACTTCAGTCTTTTTTAATTTGTTGAGACTTATTTTGTGGCCTAATATGTCATCTGTTCTGGAGAGTGTTCCATGTACACTTGGTAATAATGTGTATTCTGCTGTTTTAGGATGGCATGTTCTAAATATATCTGTTAAATCCATCTGGCCCAGTGTGTCATTCAAAACCACTGTTTTCTTGTTGATTTTCTGTTTGGATGATCTGTCCATTGATGTAAATGGGGTGTTAAAGTCCCCTACTATTACTGTATTGCTATTGATTAGTTCCTTTATGTTTGTTATTAACTGTTTTTTGTTTGAGTGCTCCCACACTCATGTACCCAAACATTGGGTTCATGACTATTTACAATAGTTATATCTTCTTGTTGGATTATGCCCTTTATTATTATATAGTTTCCTTCTTTTGTTCCTTCTTTTGTTATATTATTATATAGTTTTCCTTCTCTTGTTACAATCTTTGTTTTATTTATTTATTTATTTATTTATTTATTTGAGGGGGTGAGAAGCAGCGGGAGAGGGAGAGAGAGAATCTTAAGCAGGTTCCACACCCAGTGCAGAACCCAATATGAGGCCCCATCTTACAACCCTGAGATCATGGCCTGAGCCAAAATCAAGAGTCGGTTGCTCAGCTTACTGAGACATTCAGGCACCCAACCAGTCTTTGTTTTAAAGTCTGTTTTGTCCAATGTAAGTATTGCTACTCTGGCTTTCTTTTTTTTTTTTTTTTTATTATGTTATGTTCATCGCCATACATTACATCATTAGATTTTGATGTATTGTTTGCATATAATACCCACTGCCCCATTCAGTACATGCCCTCTTTAATACCCATCACCAGGCTAACCCATCCCCCACCCCCCTCCCCTCTAGAACCCTCAGTTTGTTTCTCAGAGTCCATCGTCTCTCATGGTTTGTCTCCCCCTCCGATTTTGCCCCCTTCATTTTGACATCCATTTGCATGATAAATGTTTCTCCATCCCCTCACTTTCAATCTGTAGGTGTCTTTAGGTCTAAAATGAATCTCTTATAGGCAACATATGATGGTTCTTGTTTTTTTTATCCACTCTGTCATGCTTTGTCTTTTGATTGGAGCATTTAGTCCATTTACATTCAAAGTAATTATTGATAGATATGTATTTATTGCCATTTTGTTACTTGTTTCATGGTTTTTTTTTTAGATTTTGTGTGTGTGTGTGTGTGTGTGTGTGTGTGTGTGTGTGAGATCCTTTCTTGCTCTCTTTCATGGTTTGTTGGCTTTCTTTAGTGATATACTTGGATTCCTTTCTCTTTATTGTTTGCATATCTATTACTGGTTTTTGATTTGTGGTTACCATTTGGTTTGTATAAAACATCTGCATATAGCAGTCTGTATTAAGTTATTGGTTGCTTAAGTTTGAACCCATTCTTCATGTTTTAGGTATATGGTGTCATATTTTACATCATTTTATTTTATGAATCCCTTGACTGATTTTTACAGAAATACTTATTTGTACTGGGGCTTTTGTGTTTTTTATTTTTCATACTCTCACTTATGGTCTTTCTTTTCTACTCAAAGTCCCTGTTAATATTTCTTATAGGGCTGGTTTAGTGGTCATGAAATCCTTTAGCTCTTCTATGTCTGGGAAATTCTTTATTTCTCCTTCCATTCTGACTGATAACCTTGTTGGCTAGAGTATGCTTTCCTGAAAATTTTTCCCCTTTGAGCACTTTGAATATATCTTGCTACTCCCTCTGTCCTTCAAAGTTTCTGCTAAAAAATTTGCAGATAGCCTTATAGGGATTTCCCCTTGTATGTAACTGTCTTCTTTTCTCTTGCTGCTTTTTAATAGATTATTTTCAAAAACCTACTAATGGAGATTAACATAATATGATTTTAAGATATTTTGTTATGATACAGCAGTTTTATGCAGTTTGTAACATCTAAGTCTTTGCTATTACTATTATCATTTATGATATTGACTTTTGCTAAAATGATACTCCTTATAGACAAAAGAATATGTACATGGAGTGTTCTATTAGGTCTTTTCATATTCATAGAGATTTTACTTTTAACTAATTTTTTCTTTTTTTGATCACAAAGAATGCCTTCAACTTAGCTAAAGACCAAATCCAAAGAAAATAAGAACACAATTGGAGTAGTAAAAAATAAAAGTCTGGAAATATTCCAAAAGGCATCTAACTTCTAGAAAATGATAGTATTTAGTATGTAGAATTCCAGATTGCGAGTAAACCACCCTAGTCTTCAAAGACTAAAATAAAAATCTAGAGACCAAGAAACCAAATTTTTGTCAGTATTTATTGGCTTTGTGGTTGCTGAGGCACCTCAACTTTCTTTGACTTGGCCACAGTTCAGAACACACTGCAGTTTCCTGTTAAAATAAATATTAATATGAGATTGCTCATAGCTTGAGTCAGTAGCCAACTCAGACAGTAAAGTTCAAATACAATCACCTTTATGTATTCTTCTGGTTTGTTCACAACTGCATCCTATACCAAAAGTAAGACATCAAGATGAACAATATTTAGGTAGACAGGAACAGTTGGCCCTATAGTGAATGATCTTAACACTTAGTATACATAGCTGGATAAAGGTAAGACTTAGAACTCATGAAATCCCAAAGAATATATGCATTCATTCATTCAACAACTTTTAGTGAGAGTCAACTAAGTATGTGCTAGCTTAGCATGTACTACACAAGTGCTAGAGATAAAAGGAAAAATAAAATATAAACAACTCACAATAATACAATATAGCATTATATAAACAAATTGCAAAGAGAAGAAATGAGAAAGATTCATTAATGTGGTGGGAGGCAGCTTTCTAAAATGACTCCCAGTGATCCCTGCCTCTGGTATTTGTGCTCTTGAATAATCCCCTCCCCTTAAGTGTGGTCTGGATGTAGTGCTGCTTATAATGAATAGAATAATAGCTAAAGTGATGGGATATCGCATCCAAGATTAGGTCTAAAATATTATGATTTCCACCTTGTTCACCCTCTATCTTTGGCTCTTTCTCTTGCTGGCTCTGATGAAGCAAATTGCCATTTTCTGAGCTGCCCCAATGGAGAGTTCCACATGGGAAAGTACTGAGGGCAAACTTTGGCCAATAGCAAACAACTAAATCTTGCCAATAATAATATGAACGAACTTGGAATGGATTCCTTTCTAATAGAGCCTTGAGATGAATACAGCCCTGGCCAGCATTTTGATTGCAACTCTGTGAGTGTTCTGGAATGGAGGACCCTGTTCCTGACCCATAACAATACAAGATAATAAATGTTGTTATAAGCGATTAAGATTTGGGGTAATTTGTTATGCAGCAATAGATAACTAATACAATTAGGAAGAAAAGCAAAGGCAATGAAAACAGAAGGAACAGCACTTGCAGAGACAAGAGGGAAAAGTATAGATTAAATTCTGGAATGACAAATGATCTTGTGTGATTATAGCATGAAGTACCCTTGTAAGAATGACTCAAGGTAAGGTTTGAGATGAGGATTGGAGGCCAAATTGTAAAATGTGTTTAATGTCACTGTATCAATTAGTCAGGGTTCCCTCAAGGGAAACAGAAAACTCTCCAAATATTTTAAACAGAAAAAGTTTAATATAGGGAATTAGGTACTTATGAAATCATTAGAAGTGCTTAGAACTAAGCACTATAGTTATTACTCTAATTGCCTCTCAGTACCCATGAAGCTAGGCTAGATTCTGGAACTTTGTTGCAGAAAAGCCCAGTATCTCCATGATCATGCTTGCCTGTAGCAGTAGCTGAAGTAGCATAAAGTTGGTCTCTTCTTCTTTATGCCTTCTTACTCATGTGGTTGTGCATTAATTGGTAGAACTTATTTGATTCTAGAAGTCCAGCTGTAGACAGTCTGGGAAGAGTAGTTTCAGTTTTTCATCTTCTACAGTTTAGGAAGGCATATACTTAAAATGGATGCTAAATGCCAACTCACCATATCCACTTAATATAGTAATGTGTTTGGATTTGCTTCTGGAAAAAAATAGGGAGCCCTCAAAGGTCCAAGGAATGGCATAATAAGCTCTGCATCTGAGAAAATTCATTTATGTAGTATAAGAGGGTGGACTGTAGATGTGACAGAGAGGTTGCTGAGACTGAAAACAGAGCAATAGTATAGAAGAAAAGTGATAAGAGCTTGAACTCAGGTCTGGGAAATAGCAAGGAGAGGTCACAAAATGTGTAAGACAAAATAAATTGAGTTCATTCCAATTCAGTTAATATCTAATGCCACCATTCAAACTCTGTCCCTTAATTAATGTACCCTGAGTGATGCTACTAGGGATTGTATTTTTTTAATGTAATGTTGGTACTCCAGGAACTATACTTTCTTCCTGTATTATCAAGTCTAATAATTCTTTATCCTTTATTAAGTTTAGGTCTCTATAGTTCAGGCTTGGAGTGGTGCTGAAGTGAAAGAAATACAGCACACAACCAAAACTAACTTCAAAATAATCCGTTTTTTTTCCATTTCTCAAAAACTATGATCATAAATATGCCACAGCAAAGTTTGTAAGAATTTCCTTCTGATCCTATCTACTTCCATCACAGCCCCCAACTACTCTGGGGCATCTCCTTCCATAAAGCCCCCAAATCTCTCTTGACACCTAGCTCTGTGTGATTCCTTTCATCCTCTCATTTCTCTTTCATCCCTGCCTCCTTCTCATTCCTAAGGTTGACTTAGACTCTCTCCAACAAAGTAAACCTTTCCTTTTTTGAGAGGGAGATACAGGGAAAATTAGACTGGCAATTGGAGAAGTAAAGTTTGCATGTTAATGTTTGTCCTGCCACAGTTTTCACTGTCAACTATTAGATATTTATCTTCATTTTTTACCTCCAATCTAATTTCTCCTTATTCCCTACCAAAACACTTGCATGTTAATGGCTTAAAAATCTTTATCTTTAGTTCTGCCTTTCCCCAAATCTGAAAATTTACCTGTCTTCTAGATACTTCCACCCAGATATTCTATTTCTGTACCAGAAACAACACATTCCCAAGCCAAGCTCATTATCTTCTATCTCAAATATGCTTCCTTTTCCCTCATACCCTAACTTGGCTGGTGAAATAACCATTCGTGTAGTTGCCCAAGTTGAAAACTCCAGTGTCATTTTTGAGTTACTTTAATATCTCATCAATTAGCCAGTATTTCTGATGTTAGTCTCAGAAATATCTCTGGAACCCATTTTCTGTCCTTTCTGCATTGCCATAGTCCAGGCTCTTATCATTTCACACTGGCATGCTTTGTCTTACTGTTTTTAATCCCTCTTTTCTGTAGTTCAGTGATTCCCATTCACTGATCCTGGGGCCAGCTAGATCAGATTCTCTGGGAGTTTTTTGCTTTTGTTTATTTGTTTGCTTCAGTACAGCTCTCTAGGTCCTAAACATGAAAAAACATTCTGATTCTTTTGGGCTGGGTTGGGGGCCCATGATCTTGAGCTTTTACAAATCTCCATAGATGGGTTTGATGATCAGCTAGGTTTGGCTTAACAATTTCTTTAGTCCATATTTTACACCACTACCACTAGAATAATTTCAGAATCCCAAAAATCTTATTACGTCTCTGTGATGATCATAATGCTGTGATGCTTTCCTTTGCCAATCAGGAGCCTAGGAATGAAAACACCGCAGTACTGGTCACTTGCATACCCTCCCAGCTTCATTTTTTCCCATCTTTTCCCTATTACCATGATACCTTAGACTGCAGCCACAATATACAACTGGTTATCCAGGTCTAAATTATAGCATTTAGTATAGTTAGGTTCAAAGTACTTCGAGTTATAAATTGTCTCTCTCTCCTTCCAGATACTGAGCTCTCTCTCTTTGCTTAAAGGTAATGGTATGTGTATTTAGTGGGCAAGGCTGGGGTAGGGGGATGGAATGTGGAAGGAGAGACAGTTGGGAGGGTAGAAGGAGTTAGATCCCAATCATCGGACTTGCTCTCAGCATGTCCACTTTATCCTAAAAGGTTATCTTAAGTACAGCTCAGAGAGTTATTTTCTCTAGTTGATTGGTAAAGGACACTCCTTTGATTGGTACTTATCAATGAGTAAGTTGTCACTGGTAAAATGAGGAAAATAAGGTCCATGTAGTCAGTTTTTTGTAAAACTAGACTTATTTAATGACTTCTTTATTCTGATTTTATATCCTTGTTCTTTGCTATCTTTTATAAAATGATAGCAATAGAAGTATAATTTTCAGATCTCTTTATCTGAAAACATTAAAAAGTTAAAAAGTCTACTTCAGCCCCTAAATTTAAAAAAAGAATCATGGGTCTATGAAACTAGAAACTACTGGGCTGCTATTGCCTGGGTAATTGGGAGTGGGCCAAGTAGCCATGAGCACTTTATTTCTAATATCATTCTCAAAAAAACCCAACCAATCAAACAAAAAAAACTAGAAGAGACAAGGGCTCCCTGGTGAAGTGGCTGATTTTAGGACTGGGGTGGAAAATATATAGGATGAGCCTGGATTATTGTATAGTGTCAGAAAGTAAGGAGGTACCCAATAAAAACACAATGATGGATGTAGGTCAAAGGGACACAGGAGCAAACTGAAAGGATTCCCAGGGATCAAAACAGGAACAATTTGAGCAAAAAATAAATAGCACTGGATTATAACATAAAGTAGAAAATAAATATTCATCCACACTGATGTAAATAAAAAATTAAATAAATTAATGAGGGATAATAGATGACTCTCCTGTGCAGAATTCCAAATAATTTATTTAGATATTCTGCTTTTGAGGAGGCAGAGCATAACCACCCTCTATTTTTGTATGGGCTGTGCATAGTGACTTTTTTCCCCAAAGAGTACAGCATGGAAAGAGGAAAAAAGAGTAATTTTACATAGGAGAAAACTGATGAGCACTACCTCAGCCTGGTGCTCAAGATTAATGTCCTCAGTGATAGGTCATGTTGATAGTATATATGTTTGATATGCTGTGATGAAAATAGCACTTTACCTCTGTGGTCTTTCTCCCCTTTGCCAGTGTAATCATGAAAAAAATCAGAGAAACCCCAGTTGAGGGATGTTATGCACAATACCTCACCAGTACTCCTCAAAAAAAGTTATCAAAAACAAGGAAAGTTTGAGAAATTTTCATAACCAAGAGGAGCCTATGGAGATATTACAACTAAGTGTAATATGGTATTTTGCTTGGGATCCTGGAACAGTAAAACAGATATAAGGTAAGAACTAAGGAAGTGAGAATAAAGTATAAATTTTAGTTAATAATAACGTATCAATATTGGTTCATTAATCATGACAAATGTACCATACTAATAGAGAGTGTTAATAGAAGAAACTGGGTATAGGGTATATGAGAACTCTTTGTTACTATCTTCACTTTTTTTTTTTGTAAACTTAAAACTATTCTAAAAAAGTTTGTTTTTTAAAAGTAAATGGCCTAGATACTAAAGGGGGACATCCTGAATCACATCAGCACTGTCTGGAAATTTGGGCATTTCCTGGGGAACATACACAGAGGTGAATGCTCTCAGGTGGTTTTAGTATTATTAAAATGTTCTTAGGTCAAACCTAATCTTATGTATAGACTATTGTAAGGTAAACAACTAAACTTTATTTACACTTAACTAGGATATTGAATTAACAAATAATTGCTTTTGTTCCTGTTAGGAAACTTAAACCTTTTGTTTTTTGGTGTGTGAGTGACTCTCTCATTTCTTAGTAAGAATTTATTTACTTGCATGTTGTTATTATTGTCCTTAGAAACCTGCTTTTTCCTAGAGCAATTGATTTTGCTTTGAGCACTAGCCAAAAGTCTAGAGAAGGGCAATAACATGGAGGATTCTTTGCTCTGAAAACAACATGATTCAATCCTATTCAAGCCAAAGGGCATTTATAAACTCCCACTGTGTGCAAACACGTGCTGGGCCTCAAGTCACCCGCTTTACTTGAGCTTTCTACCCTTAGAAACCAGTTTATTTTTATTGGAACTACATCAGCATGTTTATATTTGATAGTTGGCCTGGTTTTTATAAAAAGCAGATAGTTTCACAAAGGAGTGGATGGATACTGTTTGAGCCAGGGAGGCAGGCATGAGGAGGAGGCATTTCTGGGCATGGAGATCCTGTGCACCACCTAGAAACGTAATTAGATGGCTGTCTACCTGCCTTGTTTGAAGACTGGCTTTGGTAGGTTGAACTGTAGGTCTGACCTGAGTCATCCCTCATATTCTTCCAATTTCTCTTTGTTCAATGGAGAATAAAGAGAATTTGACTAGGAAGAAGGAGACTTTTAGACCAGGCTGTACTTCTAGATATCTATGACATTTGACTTCATTTTTTTTTAACTTTGTGAAGAATTTTGAGAAGCTTATCTTTGATCCTTGTGCAACTTACATTTTCTGACCATATGAGCTGGACTAGGTAAGTCTTTGCTGAGGTTGGTGACTGTATCAATGAGGGAGCAGTTCTCAAAAGGTTTTTTAGTAGTTCTCTTTTTTTTTTTTCCTTGTTATTGCAAATGGATTTAAAAATTCCCTGAAGTTGGGACAGGAGTCCTGAGTTATTTTTCTTATTTGTTTTTGGCAAGTGACTGATTTCAAGCTTACATACTGGAATCGCTATATTGTCATTTGCAAAAAGAAGTGTAGTGGTGTAGGGAAAGGAGTATGGGCTCTGCAGTCATTCTGACTTGGGATTGAGTCCTGCCTTTGGCACTTAAGTAGACCTGTGACCATAGAAAAGTGATTTAACTCCTCTAAATCCAATTTTCTAATTAATAAAAAAATGACAGTAATAATTCTTCTCAGGGAAATATAATGATTGAATAGCACATGTGAAAATGACTATCACTTAGGTACTCAATAAGTGTTTTTCCCTTCTTTCCTTCCTCCTTCCCTTCCTTCCTCTCCTTCTTTTCTCCTTTCCTTTCTTCCATAATGATGAAAGTTACATATTTCATCAGTATGTTTGCAATTGGCATCTGGGATATTTATTGAATATATGTGGATGGGTGAGGTTTTTCTCCTTCCCTCTTCCTCCTCCTGAGTAGGGCATATGCCTGTCTAAATTAACAGTAAATGATAGGGGCACCTGGGTGGCTCAGTCATTAAGCGTCTGCCTTCATCTCAGGTCATGATCCCATGATCGAGCCCCGCATCAGGCTTCCTGCTCAGTGGGAAGCCTGCTTTTCCGTCTCCCACTCCCCTGCTTGTGTTCCCTCTCTCACTGTCTCTCTGTCTCTCTCTGTGTCAAATAAATAAATAAATAAATAAATAAATAAATAAATAAATAAAATCTTTAAAAACAAGTAGTAGATGATAGTATCCTAACATATAGTATATGCTCACAAGATGGGAGATCTAAGGTGGAAGATCTGATTATTTTTCAGCTAACATAGATAGAAGGAAGGCCATTACTTATGCTCTTTCTGCTTTTTCTTCTTCACTCCCTAAGAACTAGATGAGGCTGATAAAACTTAAGGACTGACAAACCAGAATTTCAAACTCACAGACCTCAGTGCCAGGAAGATTGTAAATGAGTGAAATGGGCTGGGTGTGAAGGAAAAGGCAATAGTAATAAGATCCATAGGACATGGCACCTTTATTCTGGCATGAAGACGCAATAGAGCATGAAGACTGTGATAAAGTGAAGCAAGTGGACCCCTTTTTAAAGGGGACAGCCACTACTTAGTTTGAGATAATTATTGCTGTGGGGGAATATGGGCTCTCTATCTCCAGATCTTCCCATTTTTTCAAGGGAAACTGGGAATATAAATATGTGAAAACTCTTGATTTTTTAAAAAGATTTTATTTTTAAGTAATCTCTACACCCAACATGGGGCTTGAACTCACAACCCTGAGATCAAGAATCACATGCTCTACTGATTGAGCCAGGCAGGGACCACTTGATTTTTCATTCTTGGCAATTAAACCAAAATTTAAGATAATACTCTGTGGGCCAACCACAAAAGACTGTGCTAGCAGTTTATGGTCTGTGAGCTGAAAGGATCATGGAGCTAGCTAGCTGTGGGGTCACTGGTGAGGGGAAGAAGATATTAGCAGTCCAAAAGGGAAGACCAGAGAGAGGGAGAGAGAAGGCTAGAGAAACAGGACAAATTAACAATCCTGAATCCTCAGCTCCCTGTGAACTCTGAAATGGATTATAATGTAGGACCCAAATCCTAAGTAAAGGACTGTTTTATGTGTGCGTACTTGACATGCTTAAAATAAGACCACCTGAAGCAAGAATAGCCCCATATGGTGATATATGTACTACCTGGTTTACAAATATTTGTTTTTCGACAACCAAAATTGTTCCTCTTATTTTTGCAAAAAACAGTTTACTTCAGTTTTGCATGAAAGGTATAATGCATCTATGTAAATAAGAGAGCAAAGAAATTTTCTAAATACTTTTATTTTTTTGACACAAATATCTCTGCACCTTTTGGGCTCTTCTTGCTGAAAAAAGGAGAACTGGTGATACCTTTGTTAATGACATTTAAAAAATGTGCTTCAGTGCATAGAGGTAATAACGTACTTTTTAAGTATGTTAATAATAAATTAAGGTTATAATGGCTGCCATGTTAGAGAAAATAATGAATAGATTAGTCTTAGTAAAAAATTAGTTTTGCAAGTAGATAAGCTAGGGATATCAAAACAGAAAAATTAGCTTCATACATTTTACTGTATACAAGTTTTTGATAAATAACATTCAATTATAGAATGTAATACCTTACCCAGCACCTGATATATTCAATAAATGTTTGTTAAATTTTACTGCATTTTAACACAGTAATTTTCCTCAGTAATAATTTCTCGGATAAAACTCAGATAAAAATAAAAATTTGTAAGAGATTTGTTTTGGTTCCTTGTAAAAGTGTATACTTCTAGAGAAAATAGCAGCAAGAGAAAGAAAAGAAAGTGTGTGTGTATTCTAAAAAGTGATTCCAACTCAGATTATTCAGAGATGACTACTTTGACCCTATCTGTATTTGTAGTCCCTGCTGGCAATATGCTGACAACATCCTTGGCCTCATTCTTTTTCTCTACTTATTTTGGCTTTACAGAGATCAAGTCTCAAGTCATGGGAATCTCCATGGCCTTCAGATGCTGAACTTTTCTTTCCTTCTTTTGTTCTTGCCTGGCTCAGAAGGGCATGCCAGATGATGTATGTTACCTTTTCAGAGTGAAGAAAGGATCTGGCCTGTGGAATCAATAGAGAAAGCCTTGGTCTCGGTGGTTTCTTGGTTCTCAACTCACCTGTTCTCAGCCAACTAAGAAGCCTCTTTATAAATGTGTTCTGATTAGCTGTTTTAGGTCCCTGTGCTTTGCGAAGCTCCTTTCTCCCACAGAGATATTATTAGGACATAGCCAGGCTAGAAAGGTTGTGGGAAGCTTTGGAGGTAGGAGGATAGGATCCAGAAAGGATTGCAGTAAGAAGAAGGGAATTCTGTTTGGTGAACTCCATAGTCCAAAGGTAGCCCTGAGTTGATTCCATTTAGGAACCAAGGGTGGACTTTCTTGTTTGGTTCTTCGGCCCTTTAAGTTTCCCCATCTGGGGCCAGGATATGTATCAGGAAAGAAATCATCCTTGGTGTGTCCTCTCATTTCTTTTTCTTCTAAACTTCTAAACTTCAGCTTCCAGGCATCGCACTGTAGTTTTGGGTGGACTCTTGGGTTCTTCTGGCTTTTTATCAGTTTTCTTTGATTCCTCATTAGGGTTGCTATCATCGGCCTTCTCCTCCTTTACTACTTTGGTTTCAATCATTTCCTTCTGCTGATTCTTGTTTGTAAAAGGAAAGGTCTTCACATACCTATAGGCATAATTATAAAATTAAAGTGAGAGATTTATTTGTAACACATACACCAATAGATAACGCTTTGTCTGTGATAGCCCGTATTAGCACAGTACACTGGGTACCTTTATTTCAGAGAGATGCTAACACATGCACACTCAAATACATTAATGCATCCCCACTGCAGTGGATTCATTTAGATGAGACAGTAAGTTTGCAGGCCAGACTTGAGGCTGACCTCATAACCCTCCCACCAACAACAAAGAACTGAGAATCAAAATAAAATATCTATTTTCCTCCTAGATGTCAGTCTGTTCTTTTTATCTCTTGATTCTCCAAGGGACAGCATTGACCTGTTTCTAAAGGCTGGATGACAGGCACATGCTGAAATAGTAGAAAGATTGGGTGTGGGAGGAAAGGTGAGATGAGGGAGAAAATTTACGATATAAGAAGACTATCATTTCTGTTTTGACGAGGAAAATGCCAATAACAACCCTGGAAAAACACAAGATAGGAATGTGACATAGATTATAAAACCAACAATGTGCCACAAACCTACCTTTTGACGTAGCAAACTGCCAGACCAGCTGCAGCAGCAAAGAAGAGGAGTGCAAGCACTAGCAGAGCCGTGGGGACACCTGGAGGAAACAGAGACATAGCCTATTGGTCCTTCGTTTATGCATTGTTGGGTGTGGCTCTCGTAACGATTCTTTACACCAAGCCCGACAACAGATAATGCAGGAGAAAAGCCTTCTCTGTGACCACAAAGAGGCTACTTAGAATGTTGGGCCCACATCTGCTTTGCTTCTTGCCTATAGAAATCCTTGGCCTTACCTCACATGCTCTCTCTATTTTATAAACTGCAATATGACAGAGTCCATTTCCTCTCTGTGGCCTTGAGATGATATGTTTGGAGCTAATTAAGTGTAAACCCTTCCTTTTAAATAGGAAGACAAACTTTTTAATCATTTTTAATCATTTAAGGTATATATTTTTAAAAGAACTTCGATGTATTAATAGTGATTTATTTTTAAAAGGCTTTGAGTTTTAAAAGTGAAGCTATTTTATACTCATGATTTTTAGTTTAATCATTAAGTTTCTTTAGAGTTCTCAAGTTCTATGACTTTATGAAAACTGAGTTTGCATTAAGGCTTTACTTGTATTTGGCAGGTCCTGAGTACCTAATCTGGAGACAACATGGTTTTTATGTATTGTCTGTTATACATAAACACACACACACACACACACACACACACACACAATGCAAACACAGAAAGCTTTTACCTCCAAACCCAACGGCCTCATTCTTGAATGTGGTTTTATATTCAGTATATGACTCAGTTTCTGTTTCTGTAGATATGGTGCTAGTTTCCACAAAGCCTTCTGTTACACAAATCAATTTTCTTTTCCGTCGAGTAGAAGTGGAAGCCAGAGCAGAAGTAGGAGCAAGAGAAGGTGTAGCAGAATAAGGTGCATCAGTAGTTGAAGATGAGTATGCACTGTCACTGACAATCATTTCTGTCGTGTACATTGCCTCTTCAGTGTTGAATATGGGGTCGTTGGTGGAGATGATTTCTGGAAGGCATGAGTTAATCCAAGTATCTGTTGGGGGAGGGAAAAATAAAGTAACAAGTAAGTATTAAAACAGCCTCCTAATTGTTCTTCCTGCCTCTAGTCTTACTCCTCTCCAGCCCCCTTACAGTGTAGCCAGAATGATCTTACAAAAATGCAAATCTAATCATATCACTTTCTTCCTTAGAATTCTTCAGTGACTGCCTCAATTGCATAGCCTATAAGGCCCCCCTGTGATCTGTCCCCTGCTGACATGGCTAGCCTTATCTGATCAGTGTGTCTCTTATTTCTCCTGCCTTCTCACATTTCTTCTGTTCTTTGATATGCTTTCTTTCATATCCAAGCCTTTGACCATGGTGCTTTGTTTACCTGTAAGACTCTTTGCCCCTTCTTTACTTAATTCTTACTTATCCTTCAAGTCTCAGATTGAATATCTCTTTATTAGGCAGACTTGATGACTAGATTGGGTCCCTAGGCATATGTTTTTGTACCTCCTTATACTTCCCTTGTCAAGGTTCTCATTGCACTGCTCTACACTGGACTGAGCTCCCTAGAAGCAGGAACCCCATCTGTCTTGGTCATCATGGTATGTTCTCTGTGTCTAGCACATTGTTCATGCTCAATAAATATTTAATGAATAAAGAAAGGATGCAGAAGTGACAGGATGGAAAGAGTAGATGGGGAGACTGAATATACACACATGACAATATACACTTAAGGTCAGAGATCAAAAACCAGATTTCTCTGTGTTCTTCAACATAAAATTTTTTTAAGGAGGGGAGCAGAGGAGGGATATAGATTTGCTTTCCAATCTGATGAATATGATAGAGAGGAAACAACATTTTTGAGCATCTTATCTGAGTCAATCATGACACTTCATTTAACAATTTTATTAAACTCTCATTTTATAGGAAGAAACTGAAGTTTAGTGAAATCGAATAACTTGCTGAAATTCACATAGCTGGTAAATGACAGATCCATGTAATATATTATAATAAGAATTTGCATCTATTTTAAATTCCTACTTATTTCTGGCAGTAGGTAGCATCAGCTGGAATGTTAGTTAAGAAGAAAAAGTTATTCCATTCATTTTTGAAAAATACAATAAATTACCAATCAAGGTCATAGATACTACTGATAAAACATTTTGACTATACACACATTCAGTCAGAATTTTATAATATTTATTTTATTTGAAAACATCTCTATTCAAACACATATCATCCTTGACTTTTGCCTTGAACTTCTAGTTACATTTCTTATTCTTGAGCACATCCTAAGCAGTTTTTCCTTCAAAAATTGAAAATTTTTTAATATCAGGAAAGAAATACTGAGTACAACATACTATGTTGGGAACTGAAAATACAGAGACATAC
Source organism: Callorhinus ursinus (assembly GCF_003265705.2). Taxonomy (NCBI): domain Eukaryota; kingdom Metazoa; phylum Chordata; class Mammalia; order Carnivora; family Otariidae; genus Callorhinus; species Callorhinus ursinus. The sequence continues at coordinate 6,827,323 of NW_027397111.1, read as the reverse complement.
AGCATAGTTTCAGTTTCCAGGACAGTCGTATTTTGATAAAGGTAGGAGGAGGTCACTGGGGATTCACAGAGGAGATGGTATGGAGAATTGACGTGTTTGTTCAAATATTTATTGAGCCCCAACTCTGTGCTAAACACTGTTCCAAATGCTAAGGTCATGGTACAAAGAAGAGAGAGTCCTTACATTTAAGGGCCCTATATGCTAATGGAAGGATAGATTTAAGGGGGGAAAAAAAGGCCAGGGGAACCTGAGTGGCTCAGTTGGTTAAGCATCTAACTCTTGATTTCAGCTCAGGTCGTGATCTCAGAGTTGTGCGATCGAGCCCCATGTAGGGCTCCATGCTGGGCATGGAGCCTGCTTAGGATTCTCTCTCTTCCTCTCCCTCTCCCTCTGCACAACCGCCTGCTCCTTTCCATCGCTCTTAAAAAAAAAAAAAAGGCAGAAATTTTAAAGGGTGATAAGTGTTAAGAAGAAAATTAAACAGGATAAAGATTAAACCAGTAGCGGTAGGGAATGGGAAATGGATACTTTGAATAGGATGATATGAGAAAGTGGGGAGGTGATACTTAAACTGAGACCTAAGTGATAAAAAGTAGCCAGTCACTGAAGATCTAGGGCAAAAGTATTCCAAGTAAAGAGAACAGGAAGTTCAAGAGCCCAAAGTTGAATGAACTCAGTGTGTTTGATGTTTTAGTAAAAGACCATTATGGCTGGAACACAGCAGTAGCTCATCTAGTATGGAAGAGGGAATACAATATTCCAGTCAATAGGAATAGCATGACCCAAGAATCCAGAAGTTCGAAAAAGTAGTTATATCGAAAAATGACAAGGAGTACAGTGTGGCTGGAGAATGGGGTGTGTATATGATTGGGAGCATGAAAGACTGCAAGTAGGAGATGACTGGGAAGATAGCCTGGAGCCAGAGTATTGAGATTCATAATTGCCATGTTAAAGCATTTGGAATTTATTTTGTAGGAGTTGGAATACTGGGTCCACAAACCTCCTAACTGATATAGGAGTTCTCATACATGCTTATTTTTATGTGTAAAAGGCTTCATAGTTTACATTATATTCTCAAATAGGAAGTCACCCAAGTGCTGTGGAGCAGAGGAATAATATAATTATCAGTGGATGCATGTGGAGGATGAAATGCAATGTGGAGAGAGGACAATCCAGGAACAAGGAAGGAGATTATTGCAATTACAAAGAAATAGGGGAATCTAGAAGTACCTGGAATCCTAAAACTTAGATCTTAGCGATCTCTTAGGAAAGAGTGATTTTGAACCCTGGCTACACATTGGAATCATATGAAGAGCTTTTAAAAAACACTGATGCTCAGAACCTGACCAGGGCCTGGTATGTTATTGATGTATATTCATTACCATGGAAGGTGCTATGTGGAAGTAGTATGGCTCAAGACTTAAATCCTGGCTCTTTCCCTTATTGACTATGACCATAGCGAAATACACACTAAGCATCAGTTATTTCTCCTGGAAAATAGAAATGATACATTTGTGTCATTTTACTGAGGATTAATGAGATAATAAATGTGTAGGGCCTAGCATAATGGATGGGCATGTTAGATAGGATCTATCTAAGAATTAGTTTCCTTTGCCTCTCTGTTCATTAAATGTAGCCAAAAAGGCCACAGTGTGAGGGAGCAACAGCAGTCTGATCCTGTGATCCCTGCCGGGTTGAAGGCACACCTAGGAGTGTTAGGACCTAGCTCTCCTTCCCCTGCAAACTATGAATATAATTTCTTTAGAATGTGCCAAGTACTCTGATATTAAACACAGAGTGTGGTTGGACTCCAAGAGGAAAGATAGGAGTAAGGGATATGGGAAGGCTTCTTGAAGAGGCTGGCACTTGAGAATTGAATAAAGAGTAGCAGTTAGCTAAGTGGGGAGGAAGATGGGCATTGTGGCAGAGGGAACAGCATGAAACAGATGGTGCATGCAGAGCGTTCAAAGTACTTTGGTCTGGTCTCCCAGAACCCACAAAGATAGCAATAAAAAAAGACAATTAGGGTAAGGTATAGGGTCAGGTTTAGGGTTATTCTAATCCCCAGACCTCACAAGATAGCCATAAAAAAGAAAGTTACAAAAACAACGAAACATAGGGTAAGTTTAGGAGTAGTGTTAGGATAAGGGTTAGGTTAACTCTGATCCTCACAAAGATGGCAAACAGAAGCACATGAGCCTAATTTATTTCAAAATGATAATATAACCACACAGAGTTGTGAATTTTTCAAGTCACCTTTGTACATAGTTTTTTTGACAGTACAACCTTAGAGGGCTATCTTCTGGGGACTGAAAGAAATGCAAAGAAATCTCAAATTTCACTCAATAGGTTCATTATTCCTAATAATGTTTGTTTTATAATTTTGAAACTATTATAGGATAAGAAAGTATATTACTATTATTTATTGGGAACTAAGATCTTCTGTGTAAGAGAAAAAAGATGCAGGTATAAAACAAACTAAGAAAAAATTTGAATTGTTAAATTTGAGTTGGAAATATCAATACAAATTCATAATTTTTAGATATATGTATGTATGTGTAAATATACACATAGCTATCCACTAAAAATACTGAGAAGCAATGAAAACTCCAGTGGTAATGAAAATTACTTGAATCCAGATCTTGGTTTCTAATTAACATTTTCCATTACAAAGAACCTGGGCTTCTTGGAGAAATAAATGGCTGATTCCACATCAGGGGCAGAGAAAGTACAAAGTAAGTCTGGGAAATGCTATTATTATGTTAGAAAGAAAGGAATTGCTCCAATACTAATGGAATAAAGGGCACAAAAGTCAACTAGGAGGGGCTCCTATTACCAAATTTGGGACAATTTGAGCATCAAAAAGAATAATAATTGTAAAATTGATCATAACATGTTGAACACACAGAATAAGTAAAATGTCATGTGTCCATAGTAGTATAAGGAGGAGGGAAGAGGTGTGTGTGTGTGTGTGTGTGTGTGTGTGTGTGTGTGTGTGTGAGAAAGAGAGAGAGAGAGAGAGAGAGAGGGAGAGAAATTCTTCTTATCAAAGAATACCAGCTAACAAATGTAGAAGGAAGATTTAGAAAGTCACCATCTTGTAGCCCTACATATAATAACTGGTTCCAGCAAGAATTACCAATGGCTGCTTAAACTACTAGGTACAAGATAGTTCGAGTCAGAATATTTGCATGGTGCCACAATATCACATTGTAGATTACCTACTCATTGCAAGGGGAAAAACATATATTTATGAGTTCATTTAGAGAGGTCTGGCATCTTATTCAAATGATCAAAATTAGCATATTAATAATGGGACATACTGACATTAAGTGCCTTTTGTTGAGAAGTGATCTAAAGTACATGGTAATCTAAAGTACACGGTATCATCTATGAGGTCTTTTTTTTTATTATTATCAATTAGCCACTATATAGTACACCATTAGTTTTTGATGTAGTCTTTTTGCCAAAAATATTGAACAAGAGTTGAATCAAGCCTCTAGATCTAACTTTAATTATACAGGAAAGATAGGGGATGGAAGTACAAGTTAAATGAAACCACAAGGAAACACACAAATCCAAGTCCTCTTCCTCTGATCCCATTTTGTGAAGTCCAGAGGGCTGGGTATCATATCATCACACTGACAGCTGCGAGGAAGGCCAGAAAGTTACAATACCAGGTCATTTGACAAGCATGGGCTGGCTATGAGATATACAGGCATGTGAACCACCAATTCCCCAGCCAAAAGTGGTGGGCAGAAGAGGCAGAGGAGAGGAGGATGATGGTAAAACAAATGTTGAAAGAAGCTTTATGTTCCAGTATTGACTCTGCCACCAACTGAACAAGCCAGACCTCCAATCTGAACTATCATTTCATCCATGAAATGAGGAAAGAGGACAAAGTGTCTTTCAGGTCTCTTTTTAGGTCAAAGCCTCCTGATTCAGAGAACTGCTTGGACCCTATGTTGCTTTTGGGCAACACAGTGTTGCTAGTGCACGTTTATTTCTTGGATCTTAGAGTATGACTTTGGAATCTATCCTTGTATGTGACCACTTAGCTGTCTGACCTTTGGAATGTCAGATTTATGAGTATGTGTGAAGAGTAATAAATCAGCAGAGGTTCTTACGATCAACTGAGAGCAAGTATTTAGTGAAAGAAAAACTTCCTGAGATATTCCTTAGGTAAAGCACTTGGGATAAAATGATTGTGGTCTCCAAGCAAGGTTAAAAGAACAACTGTGTGACCATGAGCAAACCAATTCTATTTTCTAGCTTTAACTCCTTCCTTCATAAAATGATCTTATCCTTGAAGATGTCAAGTATAGCGTCTGAATTTCTTCTCTTCTAAAAAAAATGAAGGTTATGGGAAAGAGCATGGCTTGAGAGTTAGACCTCTGTTAAAATCTTTGTAGTAGTGAGAACTTAGACAAATGTACTTACATCCTCTGAGCTAAATTTTCCCCTCTACAAAATGAGGGTGACAAAGTGTACCTCAGAGAAAGATTGTCAAGGTTCAGTGTGGTAACTCAGTACATTGCTTTGTCTATAGTGGATATTTCCTTACCTTATAAGATGGAGGGGCATGGGTAATGGAGCCTCTTGGGATGCCCTCTCCCTATATTGCCATTTAGTCATATTTTCCCTAAGTTTTTTTCTCTGAGGGGCACATGGCCACCTCTAGCCCGGTCACAGAGGCATTCTTGGAGTACTAAATGACCATCACCACGATTTCTTCTACTGCTGCTCAGGGTTACTCTTCTTAGATGGATCACAGAACCAGAGAAAACATGGAGAGGCTGTAGATCTGACTTACCAGATGAGTTGTAACAGTAGGCCAAGAATTTTTTGCTGACTGAATTTCTCCAAACCAGGACACCTGTCCCATTCTTTCCACACTTGGGGTTTGGGAGAATCCGAGGGATGACCAAGAACTTATCTGCAACCCATCCATAGCTATAACAGAATGCACATTATTTGAATGAATACATTGATTTCTATTGCTTGAACAAGAACACAACGCTGAAAGAACTCCAGGAGTGTTTATTCTAGTTGTTTCTCACCTGCAAGTCTCAAAGCCAAACTTCCATGCTGCTTCAACCTGGTCTTTGCTGGCCAAAGTTAGTCCCATCAGCCTACAGGCCTCCTGGGCTTCTGCAAAATTCAGCTGCTGAGCTGTCTTTTTGTTCACAAGGGTGACCCCCACAATTCTGCATGGCCCTGAGGTGGAAAGTTCTGCAAAGGAATCACAGAAGTCCTCAATTTGCTGCTGTCCTTGTTCCCAGCCTGTAGGCTGTTCTTCCTAGTAGAGCATTATTGTCTTGATATAGCAGTGAGGTCCTCGTGACTGGGATTGAAGTTTAGAAATAACAGAACACAGGCCAGGCATTTCCCACAAGGACATCCCTCTGGGTTAGCTGGGTCTTTGCTCCTGTCCAAGCTGTAACTCTCATCAGATCTGAGTCTATTGTGCCCTGTTGCATTAAGGTGCCTTGTTGCTTATGTGGAGGCTTTGGCTACCAGTTTCTGGGGTTGGGTCTAGGTGATGCAGTTGCTGCAAACCTTTTTGGAGTCTATAAAATGAAAGGTCTGAGACTTTGAGAAAGATAGAATTCAGGGCTGTGGTTAATAGAATAGTTAACAATACTCCAAACCAGTGTGGCTTGGGAACACCACTATTTCTGAGATGGGCTGAAAAATATTGCACTTGGTGTAACAAGAGTGTGAGCTTTCTCAGTCCCAGGTCTTCTCTGACCATTGGGGGGCAGGCTTACTCAGAAGTTCCTGTAGGAACTGGGCAGTGAAACTTGCATGGCAAAGAAACTAAATAAAGTTGAGTTCTAGAGTCAGACCTGTATTTAAATCTGGCCTATGTCACTTGCTAGCTCTGTGATCTTAGGCTAGTTACTTCATCTCTTTGAGACTCAGTTTCCTTATTTATAAAATTGAGAAAGTAACAGTATCTATTGTATAGGGTAGTGAGAGTTGAGTTAATTCAAATAAAAATGCTTAGGATAGCGCCTGCCGCATAGTAGATGCTCAGTAAATCATAAATAACATCATTATGTTATCTTCAAAGCTTTTTGGCTTTAGTCAGCTAATGGTTGATCTCCCTAGGGAAGCTGAGGCAGTTGAACAGATATGTTGTGATTATATTTTACTCAAAAGTTAATGAATCCAAGAATTCTTCTGATCCCCTTTCTTGGTTCTGGGATTTATAGACCTGTATGAAACTGCAAAGTTGTATTGCATTCAGGTACATTATTCCTTTTGGGCTTTATCCACAAAAGTCCTTAAGAGGACATTACAGTCTTCCAAGAAGTTGCTTGTACACAGATCTGTGCATTGGATGCCCAGTCAAATGCTTTGACCACTTTCTATGTTGGTATTTAAAGTTTCTCCTTGTAGGGGCACCTGGGTGGCTTAGTCATTAAGCATCTGCCTTTGGCTCAGGTCATGATCCCAGGGTCCTGGGATCCTAGCCCCGCATTGGGCTCTCTGCTCAGTGGGAAGCCTGCTTCTCCCTCTCCCTATACCATTCCCCCTGCTTGTGTCCCCTCTCTTGCTGTCTCTCTCTCTCTCTCTCTGACAAATAAATAAATAAAATCTTAAAAAAAAATAAAGTTTCTCCTTGCAAACATGAAAGGAACATTTCCAAGTCTTCCATTGACCTTGCTATGCTCCGGAGCCGGGGGTGGGAAGAGGGGATATGTATATGATATACAATATTTTTTTTAATGTTATGTTAGTCATCATACAGTATACGATGTACAGTATTTGTAGATGGCTTTATTTGCTTCCAGACCTTGCTTTCACCAAAAGAGAAACTAGAGAGGCAACACCCCAATATGAGTGTTTGTGACAAAACAGCCTCTTGTGACTATATGCACTTATACTAATACCTATACCAATACTGATACTAATACTAATGCTAGTATTAATTCTAACATCTATCATCTGTTTATACTACTCTGTACCAAACCCTGTCTCCTTTAATAAAAAGTGGAGGCTCAGGAAGATTAAGTAACTTTCCCAAGCCCAAGGATATAAAGCAAGGATATAGGGCAGATTGGGGGCACAAACCCAATTATGACTGACTCTGAAACCCCAGTTCTTAATTAAGACACTATTCTGCTTCCCGCTGTATTATGGGGGAGATGAACACACACACACACACACACACACACACACACACACACACACACACACACTACAACTAGAACTGGACTCTCCAAACACACGTGTCCTGGAATTTGGCTTATTTAGTCCATGAGCTTGCTGTTGTTCAAATCTCATGGCTGCTTCTTTGGGAATACCTGCAAAGAAGGTTTATTAATTACACTATAAAGTGGTCTTGCTACTTTTTCATCAAAACTCATTTTTACCTTAAAAGTTATTATTTAGAGTAATGATAGACCTATTCTGGGCAATAGACCTAGCCTTGATTATTTCATCTGTTATTAATTGACTCTGGGATGTTGGGCAAGTTAGTGTTAAACGGAGATGGTTATATCTTCACAGAATTTTTGTCAGAATAGATAATTTGTACCTAGCAGGGGCTGGGTCCATCATAGGTAGTCAACAAGTAGTAGTCATTTTTATGCTTTCCTATTTCATTTAAAGACAAAAAGAGGGAGCTGGAATCCAAGAGCTACTCCACTAATCTCTTCCTTAAGATTTTTTTAGGAAACAACAGGGAAATATTGTATGCTTAGGATCAGACAGAGCCGAATTCAAAGCCAAGCTTTATTATTTACCATTTATATGGCACTAGGCAAGTCACTTGGCTTTACTTGAGCCTTATTTGAGCCTATTTCTTCATCTATAAAATGTCTTCTTGAGAAGATTAAATGAAATTTATATATTACATATATTACATATATAAAAATTATATGTAATATATAGTTTAATTTCCTTAGGAAATTTTTGCCATCATCAGAGAATGGTCTAAAGAATAATTTTCAAAAGTTTGAGTAATGGCAGCATTGGGGGAAACAATGAATAGTATCCCCAGGGGAATTTCAAAGAGGACAAAACTTATTTGAGAGTAACAGTTCTGGTATTTGAAAAAAAATCAATTATATAACTGTAGCCTCTCATAAAATTAAATACAACAATAAATGAATCAAATCAGGATACCTGATTCTAAAATAGTTATATTACAGAACATCTTCCAGCATAGGAATATAAAATTTTCCTTTTAAAGTACTCAAATTTTCATTTGCCTGGAGCTGTAATTGAGTGATTTGTGGTTACAGTTTTTTTTTGCCTACATTGCAGAATGAGGTTACTCCTTAGGCATCTCAAAAGCCCAGAAATCACTTAAAGTCATTCCATTGGTAGGGAGCTAATGACTAATTTTCAAGCCTACATTTTCACAGTTTTTTTTTTTCTCAGTCAATTGGCTGTTTACTTCATATTAAAAACATATATGGTAGTATAGTAAAATTGAAATTAAAATAATTATGCTGACACTTCCAAAAATATAAAACAGGTCAATATTTAGTGAAAGTTGGTCATTTTCCCCAAGCTTAAAATTCATTACAGTCATGGTTTGTTTCTGCAATGAAACACTTTTAAAATCAAATGATCTCTCCTCAATGTTTTGACTCAAGATATTCCCATTAAAAAAAGATTCCGTAACCAAAAATGAAAGTCAAGATTACATAAAGATAAATGTGAATCATTTTGGTGAAGTCGACAATATGGTGAAAACATTTCTGGCAGAGCAATCCTACCAACTAGATCTTCTGTTGACATTGAGGATAACCCCTACTCCCAACAATCCACAGTTAAGAATTAAGTAGGCTTAGGACAAGTTTGCAAGATCTTGCCTTGCCGCAGGTTGGAAATCTGGTAAGAAACCTACCTTCTACACGGAGAGATGTGACCAGGAGCCTTGTGGTCCAGATGGAGGCAAGAAGCAACACCAGGCTGAAGCATTTGGCCATTATGCCAACCCCTTCTCAGCCAGAGAAACACCCTGGATAGTCACTGGCAGTAACAGAGGCAGACAATCACCAGTCTGGATGGAGACTTCTGGAAATATATTGGAGCCCCACTGCTCCACTTCATAACTGAGACATCCGGATTTCCCTGCTTTCAAGCTTCTGACTTGTCAAGGTCACTGGGGGAAATGAGTGACGTCCCTTAAATGCCCAGGCTGTACTTTGTGGATTGCTTTCTGGAAAATTTAGCTAATGCTGACTCAGAAAACACACGAATGAGGAAGGCAGATAGCACAGCATGAACTGCTGGAGGTTTCCCCAATTCCCATATTCCCTGCCACCTCCCGCTTCCCTCACCAGCTCATTCTCACACAGTTCATTGTTATTACCTGTGGAGCCTATTCATTTATCTACTCGTAGGAATGTCCGTCTCTAAAGGAGATTGAGCATGGGTTTTCCTCCCACAGTCAGTGATTTTTTTTTTTCTCCAGCTGCTTATCTTCTGATCTGGGAAGGAATGATGCTAAGGCTCATGAAAGCAAGCGCCCATTTAAGTACTGAGTTCAGGGTGTTTATGCCTCCCTTTTCTTTTATACACTTGAAATTTCTACACCACTGCAAGTGATTTTTTCTTCAAAGAAACAAGACATACAATTCATATTTAGAAAACACAACTGGGGGACAATTCATGAAATTTTAGTCATTTTTCACTTTACAAAAGGATTTTTGACTTTATAATAGGAATCACCACAGGGGTCCTTTATATAATAACTCTCTAATAACTTCTCTTGTATTCCGGTAGACCAAAATTCAATTTAGATTTCCTCTTTCATCTTTGATGAATGTGAGGTTTATCTGTACTATATATGAGCAGACCGCACTCTGGTATCCCAGCTAGATATTCAGTGGTTTGTCTTCCATGGCAATTTTGGAATTCTGGCTTGTGAATAATGCCTTGAGCAATGGTTTATGAGTTTTCTCCAAAATGAATGTTATTTATAGGAATGGTGTATGGATAACAATTTCTTTTCTGTATAAGTGGTATCAGTCATAAAATTAGATATCTATATAGAAAATACCAGTAATGAAAGAAGAATTTGCTCTGCATTTAGGTAACTTGTAAGAGACCAGGGGATAACTCTTAAATAACTCTAATATTTAAATATCTGTAGACCCCATTACTTGGGTGAGCACAAGCCCCAGGCTACAGGTACCTCAGAAACATATGTGATTCTATCACCATGGAACCAGGTAGACAAGAAGGCAGGAATCATGTCTTTTTCATCATTATCCTTAAAGCCTAGCACCATGGCCAAAAGAAAGTTAGCCTTCAAGTATTTGCTAAAGTATTTTGAAAAGAAAGAAGGAAGACAGGAAGGGAAAAATGAATCATGGAAAGCAAGGACCTAAATTCTGGAAACAAATTTCTAGAAGGGGAATTATTAGATAAAAGGAGTCTGCACCATGGTGCTGGTGCTTAATAATGAGTTTCTGGAAGAGGAAACAATCTTATTTGATCTGTTCAAATTTTCTACTTCTTCTTGCTTGTTTTGGTATGTTATTTTTTGGATATCCATATTGAGAGAAGTTAAGCCACCATTGGAATGTGAGAATGCTTGATAGGAACTTGTTGCCTCTCTTGTTAAATGTGAATATTCTCAGTCTTCAGTTGTAGGCCTCTCACTCCAGGCAAGTTTCTGAAGAGTTAGTTGCCAGAAGCTAAAAGCTAAACTGGAGAGCTATAAAGAAAGTATTGCCAGTTAATTTCTCTTCACTGTTTTGAGAAACAGTGTTTAGGATGTGGGAAAAAAAACCCAAAACCCAGCAGCACTATCCACTTCTGAAATAACAGCTCATGCTTAATGTCCATTAAGGAGGGCATGGGATGTAATGAGCGCTGGGTATTATATAAGACTGATGAATCACTGAACTCTACCTCTGAAACTAATAATATGCTATATGTTAATTAATTGAATTTAAGTTTAAAAAAATAAAGTAGCAATCTGCCCTAATAAATAAATAAATAAATAAAATAAAGCTCACGGTATAATCAAGGAGAATCAACAATTAAAGAAAAAATTTGTAGAATTAGAAGGGAAATTTGAAAAGTTACATGAAATGAAGAGAACAGCAATGAAGTTGCAAAGGAAAGTAGGAAACAGAATATCCAGACCCATTTTCTTTTTTTAATTTGTTTTTTAAATTCTACTATAATATACAGTGTTATATTAGTTTTGGATGTACAATATAGTGATTCAACACTTCCATGCATTACTTAGTGCTCATCATGATAAGTATACCTCTTAATCTCCATCACCTATTTCACTCATTCCCTACTCACCTCCTCTGTGGTTACCATCAGTTTGTTCTCTATATTTAAGAGTCTGGTTTTTTTTTTTTTTTTATCTTTTTTCTTTGTTCATTTGTTTTGCTTCTTAAATTAGACATGAGTCAAACCAAATGGTGTCTTTCTCTGACTGACTTGTTTCATTTAGCATTATACCCTTTAGATCTGTCCATGTTGTTGCAAATGGCAAGATTTTGTTCTTTTTTATAGCCGAGTGGTACACCATATCTTCTTTATCCATTCATCTATTGATGGGCACTTGGGCTGCTTCTATAATTTGGCTGTTGTAAATAATGCTGTAAACATAGGTGTGCTTGTATCCTTTTGAATTAGGGTTTTTGTATTCTTTGGGTAAATCCAGTAGTGCAATTACTGGATTGTAGGGTAGTTCTGTTTTTAATTTTTTGAGGAATCTCCATACTGTTTTCCAGGGTGGTTGCACCAGTTTTCATTCCCACCAACAGTGCAGGGGGGTTCCTTTTCCCCCCATCCTCACCAACACTTGTGTTTCTTGTGTTTTTGATTTTAGGCATTCTGACAGGTGTGAGGTGATTTCTCATTGCCATTTGATTTGCGTTTCCCTGATGATGAGTGATGTTGAGCATCTTTTCATGTGTCTGTTAACCATCTTTGTATGTCTTCTTTGGAGAAATGTCTGTTCATGTCTTCTGTCCATTATTTAATTGGATTATTTGTTTGGTTGTTTTTTGTTTTTGTTTTTATTTTTGTTTTTTGGTTTTGAGTTGTATAACTTCTTTATATATTTTGGATACTAACCATTTAGTGGATATATCATTTGCAGATATCTTCTCCCATTCCATAGGAGTAGGTTGTCTTTAGTTTTGCTGATTATTTCCTTTGCTGTGCAGAAGCTTTATATTTTGATGAAGTCCCAATAGTTTATTTTTGCTTTTATTTCCCTTACCTCAGGAGACATATCTAGAAAAATGTTGCTACCACCAATGTCAAAAAAATTATTGCTTGTGTTCTCTTCAAGGATTTTTATGGTTTCAGGTCTCACATTTAGGTCTTTAATCCATTTTGAGTTTATTTTTGTGTATGGTGTAAGAAGGTGGTCTAATTTCATTCTTTTGCATATAGCTGTCCTGTTTTCCCAACAACATTTACTGAAGACTGTCTTTTTCCTGTTGTATATTCTTGTCTCCTTTGTTGTAGATTAATTGACCATATAATTGTGGGTTTATTTCTGGGCTGTCTATTCTGTTCTATTATGTCTGTTTTTGTGCCAGTGTCATACTGCTTTGATTACTACAGCTTTGTAGTATACCTTGAAATCTGGGATTATGATACCTCCAATTTTTTTCTTTTTCAAGATTGCTCTGGCTATTTGGGGTCTTTGGGGGTTCCATACAAATTTTAGGATTATTTGTTTTAGTTCTGTGAAAAATGCTGTTGGTTTTTTTATTATTATTATTATGTTAGTCACCATACTGTTGGTTTTTTTGTTTTTTAAGATTTTATTTATTTATTTGACAGAGAGAGACACAGAGAGAGAGGGAACACAAGCAGGGGGGAGGGGTAGAGGGAGAAGCAGACTCACTGCTGGGCAGGGAGCCCAATGCGGGGCTCGATCCCAGGACCCTGGGATCATGACCTGAGCTGAAGGCAGATGCTTAACGACTGAGCCACCCAGGAGCCCCAACCATACTGTTGGTGTTTTGATAAGGATTGCATTAAATCTGTAGATTGCTCCAGGTAGTTTGGACATTTAACAATATTTGTTCTCCCAATCCGTGAGCATAGAATGTCTTTTCATTTCTTGTGTTGTCTTCAGTTTCTTTCATCAGTGTGTTATGGTTTTCAAACAGGTCTTTAACCTCCTTGATTATGCTTATTCCTAGGTGTTTTATTATTTTTGGTGCAATAGTAAATGGTACTGTTCTCTCTCTGCTGCTTATTAGTGTATAAAAATGCAACAGATTTCTACATATTGATTTTGTACCCTGTGACTTTACTGAATTAACTTATCCATTCTAGTGTTTTTTTGGTGGAGTCTTAGGGTTTTCTATATATAGTATGTCACCTGCAAATAGTGGAAGTTTTACTTTTTCCTTACAGATTTGAATTACTTTTATGTCTTTTTCTTGTTTGATTGCTGTGGCTAGGACTTACAGTACTATGATGAATAAAAGAGGTCCTTGTCTTGTTCTTGATCCTAGGGGAAAAGCTTTCAGTTTTTCACCATTGAGTATGGTGTTAGCTGTGAGTTTTTCATATATGGCCTTTATTATGTTGAAGTATATTCCCTCTAAATCTACTTTGTTGAGGGTTTTTATCACGAATGGATGTTTACTTTGTCAGTTGCTTTTTCTGCATCTATTGAAATGATCATATGGTTTATATCCTTTTTTTTCTTGATGTGGTGTATCACATTGATTCATTTGCAAATATTGAACCACCCTTGCATCCTGGGAATAAATCCTACTTGATTGTGGTGAATGATTTTGTTAATATATTTTTGGATTTGGTTTACTAATACTTTGTTGAGGATTTTTGCATCTATGTTCATCAGAGATATTGGCCTGTAGTTCTCTTTTTTTGTGGTGTCTTTTTAAAATTTTTTAAAAAGATTTTATTTATTTATTTGACAGAGAGAGACACAGTGAGAGAAGGAACACAAGCAGGGGGAGTGGGAGAGGGAGAAGCAGGCTTCCCGCCGAGCAGGGAGCCCAATGTGGGGCTTGATCCCAGGACCCTGGGATCATGACCCAAGCTGAAGGCAGACGCTTAACAACTGAGCCACCCAGGCACCCCATTTTGTGGTGTTTTTATCTGGTTTTGGTATCAGGGTAATGTTGGCCTCATAGAATGAATTTGGAAGTTTTCCTTCTTCTTCTGTTTTTTGGAATAGTTTGAGAAGAATAAGTGTTAATTTTTCTTTAAATGTTTTGTAAAATTTTCCCATGGAAATTTGGGAAAATCTGGTCCTGGACTTTTTTTGTTGTTGTTGGGAATATTTTGATTACTGATTCAGTATCTTTGCTGGTATTTGATCTGTTCAAATTTTCTACATCTTCCTGATTTAGTTTTGGTAAGTTATATGTTTTCTAGGAATTTATCCATTTCTTCTAGTTTGTCCAATTTATTGGCATATAATTTTTCATAATATTCTTATAATCCTTTGTATGTCTGAGGAGTTGGTTGTTATTTCTCCCCCTTTTTTTTCAAATTTTGATTTAAATTCTAGTTAGTTAACATATAGTGTAATACTGGTTTCAGGAGTAGAATTTAGCAATTCATCACTTACATGTAACACCAGTGCTCATCATAACAAGTGCCCTCCTTAATTACCCATCACTCATTTAGTCCATCTCCCACCCACCTCCCTCCACCAACCCTCAGTTTGTTCTCTATCATTAAGAGTCTCTTATGGTTGGACTCTGAAAAACAAACTGAGGGTTCTGGAGGGGAGGGGTGTGGTGGGATGGGTTAGCCTGGTGATAGGTATTAAAGAGGGCATGTTCTCCATGGAGCATTGGGTGTTATACACAAACAATGAATCATGAAACACTACATCAAAGACTAGTGATGTAATGTATGGTGATTAACATAGCAATAAAAAATTTAAAGAAAAAAAAGAGTCTCTTATGGTTTGTTTCCCTCTCTCTTTTTTTTTCCTTCCCCAGTGTTCATCTGTTTTGTTTCTTAAATTCCACATATGAGTGAAATCATATATTTCTCCTCTTTCATTTCTGATTTTGAGTCCTCTCTCTCTCTGAGTCTGGCTACTAATCTATTAATTTTGTTGATCTTCTCAAAGAACAACACCCTTTTACTATCTCAGAATTCTGTAGGTCAGAAGTCTGGGTGGGCTCAGCTGGGTTCTCTGCTGTGGGTCTCACAAAATTAAAATCAATGTGTAGGCAGTGGTGTGCTCTTACCTGGAGGACCTGGGGAACAATCCACTTTCTTGCTCATTCAGGTTGGTGGCAGAATTCATTTCCTTGAGGCTGTAGGAATGAGGTCCTTGTTTTCTTGCTGGCTGTCAACTGGGGTCTGTTCTCTGCTCCAAAAGGCTGCCTGCTTTTCTTTTCATGGGCTCACTCTATTTTCAAAGCAGCAGTGACACTTTGGGTCCTTCTCACACCTCTAATCTCTCTGACTTCTACCATTAGCTAGAGAAAGCTCTCTTTTTTTTTTTAAGATTTTATTTATTCATTTGAGAGAGAGAATGAGAGAGAGAGAGAGAGAGCACATGAGAGGGGGGGAGGGTCAGAGGGAGAAACAGACTCCCTGCTGAGCAGGGAGCATGATACGGGGACTCGATCCCGGGACTCCAGGATCATGACCTGAGCCGAAGGCAGTCGCTTCACGAACTGAGCCACCCAGGCGCCTGAAAGCTCTCTGCTTTTAAGGGCTGATGTGATTACATTGGGCCCACTGAGATGATTTCCCTATTTTAAGGTCAACTTTACCATATAACATAACAGTAGTAATAGTTCATATGCAAAGGTTTCAGGGATTGGGGTGGGACATCTTGGGGGGTGTATTTTAGAAATTCTTCCTACTATAGTTACTTACCTTTGATTAGATCTTGATTCAGCTTTCTGGGAGAAACTCCCGTGTCCCATGTGTCCACTGATTCTGTAGCCCTTCATTGTATACAATCTTCCTTGGCCACATTTGAAGTAGGATTTAAGGAGTATGCCCTCCTGGGGGGTAACACAGCTTTTGCAATCTGCCTTCTCTTGGTATAAAGCTGAAGATCCCAAAAGTTGTTTTCTAATTTGAACAGTTGAACTTTTTCATCTTGGCTCATGTTTCTTTGTAAATACAATTCCCTCACAAACCTAGATTTCTGACCTATTTGGTTCCATTTGATTCCGTTCCCAATAACCATACCCCAAATCCTTTCCCAGTCATAATTAGCAAGATGCATTTCTTTGTTTTCTCACTCTATTCCTCTCTCTCTTTCTCTAATTTAATGGTGCCTACACTGAGTTCATGTGAAACCACAGATGGAAGGGCCATATCCTTAATCCAATCTTTGCCATAGGCTGAGTTGATCTGAGTTCAACTGAAAAATTTTATTGGTTCTTTCCCACTGAAAGCTCTTTTTATTCTTACTGTTTGGAGTTTAGAAGCAGTCAGGCTTTCTAAGCCTTCAGTCTGAACCCTCTGTATTTTTTTCTTTCTACTTCCAAATAGCTAATTCTTTCCCAAGTGCTTCTTTTTCTTACAATATCTTGCCAAAGGCAGCCAATAAAGCCTCACATGGATTTATTCCAGCCACTTCTCCTAGGCCTATAGGCTGCCCATGGGCTGCCTTTCAAATTATCGTGGGTAATCCTTTGCCAAATATTTTTGTTTTACTCACTACATGAGTCACCATATTTCTAGCTCCTGAAATTAGTTTTCTTGTTTTCTGCTGCTTGACTGCTAAGCCAGTGCCTCATATTTTGAAAACTTGTTATTGAAGCACCACCTTCGTGGTTCAAATCTATGCATTAATCAAAGTAGGCTAACTGCTATAACAAATATTCCTGAATTTCAGTGGCCTGATACACTAAAATTTTATTTCTTGTTCATGTCACAGCTGAATTCTGTGAGTGCCCATTCAAAGATACAGCTTCCATCTTCTCAGGCCTCAGGTCCTCAACTAAATCCTCTGAATTTGGTAAGAGGGGAAATAAAGACAGTGTGAAATATTGGGCAGGAGAGTCTGTTTTTAGGACATTACTTTCTGAAAGGTCTACATTCCCCTACATCTAGCTGCAAGAGAGATTGAAAAATATACGTATTGCATGGAGCACTGGGTGTTATACACAAACAATGAATCATGGAACACCAAATCAAAAACTAATGATGTACTGTATGGTGACTAACAAAACATTTTTAGAAAAAGACTGAAAAATATAGTCTAGCTGTGGAAATCATGTTGGTGAAAATTCAGCAGTCTCTAGCACAGCAAAAATATTAATTTTAAGGGACACCTGAGTGGTTCAGTTGGTTAAGCGGCTGCCTTCGGCCCAGGTCATGATCCCAGGGTCCTGGGATCGAGTCCCACATCAGGCTCCTTGCTCAGCAGGGAACCTGCTTCTCCCTCTCTCCCTCTGCTTGTGCTCTCTCTGTCAAATAAATAAAATCTTAAAAAAAATAATTTAAAAAATTAGACAAAAAAAACACTCTTAAATACAGAGAATAAACTGGTGGTTACTAGAAGGGAGGTGGGTGGGGGCGTGGGTGAAATAGGTAAAGGGGATTAAGAGAACACTCTTTTGATGAGCACTGAGAAATCTATAGAATTGTTGAATCAGGGGCACCTGGGTGGTGCAGTGGGTTGACTATCCTACTCTTGGTTTTGGCTCAGGTTTTGATCTCAATGTTGTGAGATCAAGCCCCATGTTGGGCTCTGTGCTCAGGTAGGAGTGTGCTTGAGGTTCTCTCTCACTCTCCCTTTGCCCCTCCCACTCATGCTCTTTTCTCTCTCTAAAATAAATGAAATCTTAAAAAAAAAAACAGAAAAAGAATTGTTGAATCATATATTGTACACCTGAAAAAAAAATTGTAGGCTGAGAAGGTGTAGGAAACTAAGATCAGGAATGAAGAAGAAAGAGAGGAAACAATCCAACCCCTAAGAGGTAGCCCATAGTACAGTGACCCAAGGGCTGGGGACTTTTGGCTTGGTTTTGGGAAGCACTAATATCTAAGGGGATTTAATTCAGAGTTGGGGCAAGATTGTGGCTTAGCTCCATAAAATAAGGAGGCATTTGGCTACTGCCATTGGTTTGGAAATGTGCTTTTATTTTCAAACTCAGGTATGTGACACTCTATAGTTCAATGCTAACACACCTGTGTGAGGTTTAACAACATTAGGAACTGACAGCCAGTGATACACAAATCCAGTATCTCCCTCTCCATTTACTCTGCCAGGCTGTACACAGAGAATGATATATATGGATTTTGTGGCAGCCAGAAAGTGAAGGCCCTTTAAGGAGGTGATATCAACAATGACACAAACTACACATCACTGAAACTCAAGATAGGCACCCAGAGTCCTAGGGCTAAGCAGAAATGTCAGACTTCGGAGGCATTTTGAGGGGAACTTTTATTTTAGATCAATATCACTGTTGGAAAGACAGGGCCCATTTCTCTCCATTTCACTGCTGCTTTAGTAACATTCCACCTGCTTCAGATCAAACTTTGCTTTTCATAAAAGAAATGCCGATGAGTACTTTTTTCAGGAATGCCCTTGGAAATGTGGTTACTGTTACAGTTCTTCTTTTCTTCAACCTCTCTTACAGAGTACTTTGGGTGAGGGCCTATGTCTGGAAGTACTCTTGCAGGCTTTTCTATGGAGCAGCTGGAGGTTCAGGAGCTCACTGTAGTTGTTCCCCTGCCTTTGTTTTAATTGGTAACAAAGGTGGGAACCCTGTAGCCAAGGGGACAGTGGGCCAGCTCAACCTTGTCCTTCTTTAAGGGAGGCTGAGACTGGACATTGCCAGTAGAGAGTCCTGCTCCACAGCTACTGTCTCTAGAACTCCATTTGCATCCTGCCTGTGACTCTGAAGGCCTAAAAGATTTTTCAGTGTGTCCAGACCCCTGGTACATCAGAGAAAACCATCCTTCCAGGCCCTCAAAGTCCCTCTGCCTTGATCTGCACCTCTTTACCTTAATGGCACATTCTTGCTCAACCCTGGCTTGGGCTTCACTCACAGTGGTTTTCCAGCCACTGTAAAGGATGCCCCCCACCCCACCTTAAAACAACATGCTGTTTTACAATAGGGCTGATCTAGGTGGGTCTTTCTGAAAAGAGTGGTTGCATCAAGCCCAGTCCTTGAGCTTGGAAATGGTGTTTCCAGTTAGGTCTCATTTCTGCTCTTTCCCAGAGTAGACTGAAAAATAATAGAATAAGTTGAGACTAATAAAGATATTTTTCTTATTGAGATAGTGGCAGTGATGGTACTGGGACTGGGAAGTGTGCAAAATGTCAGCTGTCTCTAGGCTGCTCTCTACCACCTTGAATTCTCACTTGTTCTTTTGACCAGCATTTAATGATACCCTCCCATGTATCAGCCACCATGCTAGGTATTTACCCCAAAGAATGGGTAAGATATTGTTCTTGTCTTTGAGGAAAATAGTAGGGGAGATAGACACACAAAAAGTTATTGTGATATACTGTCACAATTGTCAATAATTAAGATGTTTAAAAAGTGTCAGAAAGTACAGAAGAGGGTGTGACCTATTATGTGGGATATGGTAGGGAGTTGGAGCGAGGTCATCAAAGCTTGTATGGAGGGGATAATTTCTGCACTTGGTTCTGAAGAGTAACCAGTAGAAAAGAGGAGAATGGCAGAAGAAAAACTGGTGAGTAGAGGAATAGAACTATGAGAAAATGATTTAGTCTGGGAACCAGAAATAATCTGGAGTGGTTGAAGGGCTACTTGGGGAAGTGGGACTGAAATGTAAGGCATGCAGTTAGGAGACCACTGGAAAAGGCAATTTTTTGCAGGGGCCAGTCTGTATGGACTTGAGTTCCAGGCCCATAATTTACTAACTGGATGTACTTGGCAAGTTGTGTTTTTGTGCTTCAGTTTCCTTATCTGAAAATGAGGAGATTAGTACCCACCTCATAGGTTTTTCCTTTTTTTTTTGAGGATTAAATGAATTAATACCTATATAATACCTAGAACAGTGCTTGGCTCATAGTAAGTTCTATATGAATGTTAGCAACAAAACAACATCAACAACAAAACAAAAACAAGAGCAGAACAACCACAATAAAACCCACAAGAAACCAACACTCCCCAAAACTGATGAGGGATGAATGAAAGCAGTGGCTGTAAAGGTGGAGGGAGAAGTCAAATTGGAGATGAGATGTGCTCCTTCAGTTTTATGCTAAACAATTATGAATGCTCTGAAACATACTTGGGTTGGAAATCCCGTTTAAAGCACTAAGGTGCAACTGCACATTTGCATGTAGGCACACAGGAGCTGAAAGCACACTCTGTCTCCTCCTTCACCTGAGAGGTGGGTTAACTGCTCTCAATAGGAGAGGACAAATAGGGAATAGACTGTGTTGTACAACAGCTTAGAATTAGCACTTGAAATGGAGACCAGCAAGTTCACTGTTGAAACCATGAGTTTTCAGTGTTTTTCAAACATCTTAAATCCATGTGGAGAGCTCATTGAACAGGTGCCTGGTGACTGCCCCACACCTAGTGAAAATTCTGTGGGTTGGCTTTATCCAGAACACACACTGAGAGCACATGTTTGGAAGGTTGTTGGCTTCATGCACATGCATGCTGTGTGTATGTATGTGTTGTGTGTGTATACAGATGCATATATATTAACTCACATCTCCCCATTTCATTCCAAGCACTGGTCTAAATTCAGCCTAAATATTTTTCTGAGAAACCTTTCCTACTTCTGTAAAGAGAAACTCTGGTTCCAAAGGGGAGGAGGGGAGGCTGAAGGAGAGTCTGAGGATGAGATGGAAATGGGATGATAGTCATGTTGTGACTCCAAATTCTAGGTCTGATCATCAGGGTCAGTGTTAGCCTTTGGGAATAATTAATTCTTCTTGATTTCTGACTACAGAGAGGAAAAAAGGGAAGGGAGAGTGAGCTTCTTACTATCTCCTGCAGTGAAAGTGTTTTATTTTCCCCAGCCATCTGAGCTTGGGGCAGATGACTTTCCCTTCTATTAGCGTTCCTTCATAAAGGTGACTTCATCCACCAGATGCTTTACAAGGGCAGTTTTGTTGATCCTCCAAGAACATCAGTTTCTGTGTATGCATAGCTCCCACATGGGTGCTGAGTGTGAAAGAACCCTGCTCATTTCCTAATGGGCTAGCGGTACCATGCCCACACCCGGCCTGAAACACTATGCTTGGGGAAAGGGCAGTCAGCTGCGTGCTGGAGCAGGGTACTGACTGGGTGTCAGGTTTCCTACTGCTCTGCAGGTTGCTCATGCTGGAGTCCTGAGCTCCACCACGAGTCCCTCTGGGCTGATGAGCAAGTGGATCTCCCAAGGGGCCCATCAGCCTGCTCCACACAAGAGTTATAGGAACTGAAGAGCCCCAGCACAACAGTCAAGACCAGCATCACTGTGGCCATCATCCAGATGACTTGCCAGTGCTGACACAGTTTGGGATACATGACTTGTAAGAAATGAACCAATTCTTCAAGTTTGCTGTCAAATGAAAAAATAGGAGAAGGGTTTAGTATATTAGGCACATTAAAATTTTTCCCCAGGTGATTTTAATGCCACCAGTCCATAACCTTGATGTTGGGAGCTACTGGGCCAGAACACTCCTTTTACTCGTTTGATCATTCATTCATTCATACATGCCCTCATCTATTCATGAGATGTTCATTGATATCTGAACTCTCTCAGTCCCCAGGACAGAAGGTTGGCTGACCCATACTCCCATGCATGTAGATGGGACCAGCATCTTTTCTGCACTTAGTGGTATTTAGTGATCAGTTTCAAGTAATCTGTCCCCTGCCTTCATGTTCTGATGCATATTTTATTGTCCTCAGTTCCACATCTGACTGTGTTCAGAGTAGAAGAACTGTCCTAAACCCCCAGAAAACTCTCCATGTTCAATGCTAAATGACAAGGAACCAGATCAACCTCAAGAGCTCACTTCAAACCATCCCAGGGGCAACCAGAGGACTAGTAGCCTCCAGCAACCTCCCAGTGGCTTAGTCCAGATGTTTTCTCAACCCCAGTAATCTTCACTCCCTAATTTTCCTTCTTCCTTTTTCTCCCTTCTTCACTCTCCCTTTTCTCTCTTTCTTCCTTCCTTTTCATCTCCCTCCCCCGCCCCCATTTTTTGGCTGCTTCACTGCCTTTTTCCCTTTTCGTCTCTTCTCAACTGCCTTTCAACTTTCCCTCTCTCTTTGGGGCCTAGTGAAACAACGTTTGGTCATATGGCCTGCTTTGCAGAATCCATTCTTCAAGCTCTCTAGTGAAATCCTGGACATTTTCACTAGGCTAGAGTTTTTTCCTAGTTTTTTTAATTTTATTATGTTAATCACCATACATTACATCATTAGTTTTTGATGTAGTGTTCCATGATTCATTGTTTGCGTATAACACCCAGTGCTCCATTCGGTACGTGCCCTCTTTAATATCCATCACCAGGCTAACCGATCCCCCCACCCTCTTCCCCTCTAGAACCCTCAGTTTGTTTCTCAGAGTCCATAGTCTCTCATGGTTCCTCCTCCCCTCCGATTTCCGCCCCCTTCATTTTTCCCTTCCTGCAAGATAGGGAGATAGGAAGATACTTCTTTTTCTTCTTCTTCTTCTTCTTTTTTTTTTTTTTAACATAATGTGTTATTTGTTTCAGAGGTACAGGTCTGTGATTCAACAGTCTTACACAATTCACAGTGCTCACCATAGCATATACCCTCCCCAGTGTCTCTCACCCAGCCACCACATCCCTCCCGCCCCCCATCCCTCCCGCAACCCTCAGTTTGTTTCCTGAGATTATTCCAATCCCTCATCTATTTTTAAAAATGGAGGAGGTGAGGAAAATGACAGGAGGGCTTTCTGAAGATCTGGAGGCACACATAGACACTGCAATATGCAGGCCATTTGCTGAGAAGTAGACAGCTCTAATTTAGTCAGTAGAAAAAAAGATGCCTTATGACTGATGGAAAGACTCAACAATACCTTCCTTGGAAAAGGACCAGAGGCTCAGAGTGCCTGCCTCAGATGCTAAGGTACCAATTGGTTTTTCTTCCACATGGGACCCATTTGATGATTGTTTCAGGAACAGTTAGGCAAAGCAAAACAGTGAGCACTTAGCTGAGGTGAAAATCTGGTTATTTTCACAACTGTTGGGAAGGGACAGCTTGGAAATGGAAGCTTATTTTCTTTCAGCCCTGTTTAGATTCTTTAGTTTCTACTTAGATATAATTGGATGCTAAAATGCAGTCTTTCTTTGGGGCTGTATTTCCGTGCTTCAGAACAAGCTGCTAGAGTGGGGAAAATCCCACTGTCACCCCACTCTGAAGTGGGACTGCCCAGGAGGAGGTCAAGATCTGGCTTTGTGAACCTTAGCTGGTCCCCCATTTCTAGCCTATGAAAGAGTTAGAAATAGAATTAGATTAGAAATAGAATCTCTGGGGAAATCAATTTTTGATTTTTGATCTCCCATAGGGAGGGGTGAGGTGGCTTCCTTTTCACCTGGGCCTAGGGAAGAGGGGCTTCAGAGATGCTGTTTGGAGAGCTCGATATGTTGAGGTTTAGGGGACACAGTGGACTGGTGCGTGCCTCACACATGAGCAGTTGGAAGAGCAAGAATCTTGCTGACGTGCTTGATGGCATCAGAGTGGTGGGCCATGATAGGGAAAGCTGTCCTTCTACCAATAGTGAGCCAAAGGTACACATTTTACCTCAACTGATTGTAGTCAGGAGAAGGAGAGCTGACATGGGGCATCACAAATCCTGCCCAGAAATGCTACTTAGAAGCTGAACAGGGAAGGTGTACTTCCAGCTGCCCAAGGACTGAGAGGGATTTTAAGTGGCTAGCTAGAAGACTTGCATTTGATCTCATAAAGGGACCAGCAGCTGAGAGGACCTCAGCCATGGTGTGAATGTGTGTGTATGCTGGGAGATGGGAGGAGTGGTTTTCTCTAGAGGTCCCATAAAGCAACACACTAACCAAAGTCAGCAAGTCGGCTTTAAACCCCTGCCAAGCCCTGGAGCCTACTCACAATCTATTCAAGTAATACCTTCCCAATCCCTTCATCTCAGTTCCCTTTCCTAGCATTGATCCTAGAGAGGTCGGATGCTGCACTGGCAAAACTGGAGGAGAGGGTAGAAGTGCAAGTGGGATAGAGAGAAAGAAACCACACTCCCCCTGCCTACTACAGGCTTCTTTCCTGAAGCAGACAAACTGCAGGAAAAAAGAAGGTTGATCTTTGTAAGTTCAGGCTTTTGACTATTTTGGGGAACTGGGCATTTTAATTAATGAAATGAGATTATTCTTGGGACTTAAACTTGACCAGAGGACTTCTGCTTTCTGAGAGTTACTGGAAAAGTAAAGGAATCTGCCTAATATTGTCTAAACTCCATAGAGCCGATTTAAACAGGCAAATGCCAAAATTTAATGGGGAAAATCATGTCTGAGTGCAGGTGCCTGCAGGCAACTGTGTGTCTACAGAACTCAGGAATGAGTGAGGGGATTGCCTCGCATTAAAGACAACAGGCTCTTAGGACCAGTCTGGCTTTGGTGACAGGGGAAGGGACCCTGTAACTGTGAGCGGGCAGTTCATATGTTAGCAGTGTCAGTTGTTACAGAGAAGATGATGCCTCAGTACTGGGCCTGAAAAGGGGAAGCTACAGCCCTGTAATAAAGGACGAGGACCCTTCTATGTGCTGATGTCTGGTATTCATCACCTGAGGTACAGGCATGTTCTCAAGATCAAAAAGTAAATCCGAGAGGAAGCAAAGGTTAGGAGAGAGAACGAGGCCTCTCAGAATCAGTAGGACCAAGAGGATGCTTTGGGTGGTGGATGTGAAAGGCAGCCATTGCTACGTGCTGCGGATCAGGAGCTGGACAGAGAGCCTTACTTTCCCTGGCGGTTTCACAAAATGGGAGGGAGCTGTGATTAGCAGCTCAGATTTGAGATCAAGTTAGCTAGATAAGGATTCCAGTCTTGTGCTTTGTAAACTAGACTGTTTATATTCCATGTACTCTGTTTAGTTCTCTTTTGTTCTTTCTGAGTACGTGGAAGTGTTAGAAGCTCTAGCTTGTCTTGGCTATATGCAAAGAAGCCGAAGAAAGGGCTGTTGTCCAGGTCTGGGCTTGACTGCATTAAAGGGGAGGAAGATAGTTAGTGACCTCTAAAATATAAGAGCAAAGGACCCCCAAGAAGGAGAGAAGATGTAAGGAGAATAGGATCCAGCTGCTTGGTGTAGGGACTGTACTTTCATTGTTAAAATTTGGGGATTCTTGGGTGCCTGGGTGGCTCAGTTGGTTAAGCGACTGCCTTGAGCTCAGGTCATGGTCCTGGAGTCCCAGGATCGAGTCCCGCATCGGGCTCCCTGCTCGGCGGGGAGTCTGCTTCTCCCTCGGACCCTCCTCCCTCTCATGTGCTCTCTGGCTCTCATTCTCTCTCTCGCAAATAAATAAAACAAACAAACAAAAAAACTTGGGGATTCTTTCATTAGGGGAGGTGGTACATCCTAGCATAGGTTTGCTTTCAACAGTGAAGCATTTTCTCCAGCTTTCCTAGACCGCTCTTCCCTTGAACAGTAGGGTTGATCCAGGTAGGCTGAGACCTCTCACTCTGGCTGAATCTTTCTCCAACTGGGCTCTATTGGCTGTTCCTATGTGCTTTGAAGCATATCCATCTCACGTCTAATCTTCATTTTATTACCTTATTCACTGCATGCATGTGATTTTGAGTCTGCAGGCAATGAGGCACAGACACATACCCTGTTTCAAGTTTAGCAGCTGATTAGACAATCATTTTGGCTGGAGCCACACTGGACTCCAAGATAGCCTGGGGTTCTAAAAACAAAGACTTTGGTGAAGTGTTCCAAGTTTTCTATAACCACATTTTTAAAAATCAAAATTGAAAACTAATAGTGACATAAGACAGAATGTATGGAATTGGGGCTATGGTTAAAATTCAAGACACTGATGAGGACACAGGTATGACAAAATGCAGGATCTATACTATCTTTATCTACATGTTATATATTTTCCCCTATTTAGGGAAAAATATACTTGAAATATAGAGTACATTAAAAAAGAAAGGCCCAACTTTTTCTAATCCAAGTGAAAATCCAAGCTTATCTGGTCAGCATGGAACCTGTTGGAGACTCGCCTTTGCCAATGAGTTGAGTTTTCCCCTGCCCCCATGTGTTCTCTTTGCCCCTGTTCTTGTAAGAAACCCACACTAGGGCTTCAGGCCAGCTCCCTTGACCTTGGTTCTTGGCTCCTGGGGATAGTTGGGAAATGAGCTAACTGTGGCTGGGCTAGCGGGGGACTCCAGTCAGGGTCTTTGTAGTTTCTCAGCTCCCACGAGCTCTTGATTGCTGTTGGCCTCACTCTTGACCACCTCTGACCTCCTGGATCTTGCAAACATCTCCTTGTTAACTATTTTGGCTCCTTCCTCTGCCTCCTCCCTCAACATGAGTGCCCTCCTTGGTTTCTGTTAACTGTTCACTTGGGCCCCAGACGCACTGCTGCCCTGGAGTGGGCACCTTTAGGGATATTGTGCAATTAAATGAATTGTGACCCATTTCAGCAATGGCAAGGGCTCCAACCTGCTTCTTTGGTCCTTTTCCTCTTCCTCAGTTTCTTCTGCCTCTTCTGCTTCTTCAGGGCATTCACCCTTCTGTTCTTCTTCCTCCTCCTTCAGGTCTTGAAGCTCTTGGGTCTTCTTTAGACCTTCCTGGTATCTGCAGGGCAAAAAGAAACAACTGAGTCTGGAAAGGCCAGGCACAGAGCATCCTTTCCTGAGTTCCTAGAGGTGGGGACTTGAACACCTCCAATAATTAAACACTTCCTGTGGTTCTACACAACAGGAAAAAGCTGGGAAGCTCTACTGAATCCCAAGGTGGCTCATGTCAGTACAATTTCCCCTCACTCCTCAGTCATCCTTCCTGTTTATATGTGAATGTGTGGCAAAACTGACAGGGAAAAAGTGTGGGTGCAGAATCCTGACTGGGTTCTTATCCTACAAAATGTTCAGTGGAGAGAACAGTATATCTGCTTTCTGTGTAACCTGGGTACTTCAGCTTTTCACCTATAAAATGGAAAGTGTGGCCCCTATTTTACAGGGTATGGGAATGTTCTGAGGAAGGGCCAGGCATATAGCTTGACCTAGGAAGGGTGATACCCATCACATTGGCTTGTTGGGAAGTTTTATGGAAGTGGCAGGCACATACTAGGCCTATAAAGGTACTCAGTAAATGTTTACAAAGCTAATCGAGGTGTTTACTCCCATGCATGCTTAGTATCAAAGATAGTTGTGGGTGAAAAGATAGGCTTCCCAAGAGATACCCTTCTGATGCCCTTCTCCCAGGATCAGTACTCTTTTTGCTTATCCTATAGCTGAATGTTCAAGACAAGCACAGTTTGGCTAGGGCAACCCCACTGCAGTATATATGGCTGCCACACAGAAGCTCACAGGTTCTATAATGATGGGAAGCTGTGTCTTCTTCAGGAGCTATGGAGAAAGAAGAAGCTCAGGATGCTACGCCTGGTCAGAAATACTTCTCTACCTGGCTGGGCTTGGGCCCTGCTTAGTACTCTGTCCCCTTAGTGGCTGACAATGGGCCAAAGGTGTTATTGAAGCTCAATCAGAAAAGGGGACAGTTGGAAGTTGAGGGGACTCCAGTTTACAGAAAGAAGGGATGGCAGTTGGCAGTTCTAGGAAGTAGGGTTACAGCTTCTCCTGCGCATTGTTGAGAGCAACATCACTCCTCTGAGCATGTGTCAGGAAGCCTTAGGCACCACCAAGAGGAACCCACCCAGGGGCCTTATTGCCAGACCATTCTGGGCAGTGGCATTCTGGTGGCTTTCTGCCTAAAAAGAGGGCAGTCTAATTATTGCCTAACCACACCCTCTCACCCTGCTTCCTCTTGTCCTTCCTGTGGAACAGTACTGTCCTTTCTTATGTAGTTCTTTATTAAGGTGAGGAGGTCCTAGGGCCACTGGTTGCTTCCTTAAATCCTCTAAGAAACAGGAAAGGCCCGTGGGAAGGTATCTTCTGAGACCTACCAGGTGACCTCAGGGTGGACGAAGTCTGACTCACCCCTTCTTGTATGCTTCCTCCTCCATCCTGGCCTTGGTCTCCTGGCTAATCTCCTCCAGGCAACTCAAAGTCGGCATGGGAGCAGAGGCTTCACAATCCGGGTCCCCATTTGTCTTTCCACTAGTGAGAAGAGGGAAGTACAGGGTGTCCTTTTAGCCACATTGGGTGTCTGAAAACCAAACCATGTCTTTGGCCTGATTCCTTTTCGGAAGTGAGGAACCTCATTCTAGGCTGAGTTCATTTCAATCCTTCTACCCTGAGACAAGATTTTATAAAGGCCGTAGTCCAAGAATCCTTCCTAGACCTCCAAACATAAAATAATGTGCTAGCTCCCTTTTTCTTCATGCACTCAAATCCACCTTTACTCTTATTCCACGAGACGCTATAAGTGGACAGACAACTGTTGGGAGCTCTATAGCACTAAGATGAGGAAGATGGAGGTGGGTCAAATGTTCAGTCAGTCATTCCATTCCTGTAGTCCATCTTTTGCTTCATTTATTTAAGTATATACTGAGTACTGACTAAGTCACAAGTACCTTGTAATATACTGGGGATACATTAGATGATAAAAGAAATAGTCTTTGCCAACATGGAGCTTAGCAGGAAAGAATGCCCAAAAAAGGAAAGAAAAAGATATGTAGTTAATTACAAATTGTGATAACTTTTATGAAAGAGAAAAACTCTGTGCACTGCAGAAAGTAACAAGGGGAGAATCTACTTCGATTGAGTGGTTAGAAAAGATCTTTCTGAGGTGGTTTAACTGGAGCAAAGACCTGAAAGATGAAAAGTCAGCCATATCTATAGCAGAGGGAAGATCATCCTAGGGGGAGAATGCCGATGTGGAAGACCCTGAGACACAAAAGATGCAGAGATATTTGAGGCACTGAAAAGAGGCAATGAAGCAGTAGTTAACTTTTGGACAAGATAAATTTTCAATGCCAGTGAAATATCCAGATGGAGATGTCAAGTAGGTAGTTCGCTATACCAAATTGAGTTGGAGAAGAGCTCTAGAGGCTGGAGATAACATTTGGCATCATCAGAATATATATGACATCTAAAGCCAAGGGGATGGATAAGATTGTCTAGGGAGACAGTATGAGGAAATATGAGAAGAGGACCCAGGACCAAGCCGTGGGCATCTCTGCCTTTAGCTCAGGTAGAGAAGAAACTACAGAGGAGTAGCAGCCAGAGAGGTAGGAGGAAAACCAGGAGAATATAGAGTCCTGGGAGCCAAGAGAGGAGAGCATGTCAAGGAGGAGTTAATTGTGTCACAGGTTCACTTCTGAGAGTCCAAGTCAGATGAGTATAGAAATCTGCAGATTATTAGATTTGATAATATGGAGGTCAAGAGGAGCTTTGGTGAAATGGTGGGAGCCAAAGACAGATTAGAATGGGCTTAGTAAAGAATGAGAGGCAAGAAAGAGGAAGACCTAGACACAGTAATCTGACTAAAAAGGGAAGTAGAAGAGTATGTTGTGGGATACATAGCTGAAGAAGTGGGTCAAGGAATGAAAGCACATTTGAATGTGGATAGAAGTGATCCCAAGAGGGGATGAGAGAAAGCGGATGACCAAAGGAAAAAATTCTTTGAAAAGAGAAGTAGAGACAGACCTTAGAAAGGTGGAAAAACTTCTCAGTTATAACAAAGGGAAGAAGGTGATGAAGATGGTGGGTTGGGGATCTGGTGAAAGAAGATGAGAGGGCTCCTATCTAATAGCTTAAATTTTCTCTAAAATGGAAGATAAGGTCATATGCCAAGAGTGAGAGGTAGATAGGCCTAGGAAGGTTTGAGAAGAGAGGAGAAGGTGTGAACGAGTCATGTGAGAAGGGGGAAAACAAATATGCTAGAAAATCATAGGAGGATGGCTAGGCAGTGCTGGGAGTCCATTTGAAGTATGGAAGCGTGAGTTTAAAGGAAGTATCCTGATGGTCATGCCTTCCCTATAAATCCTGCAGCCCACCTAAGGTGTCTGGGACTCCCACTGGGAGTCATGCCATGGGAGGAGCCCTCGAACAAGGCAAAACAGTGAGCAAAGCTTTTCAGCCAGGACTCTGAAGGACTGCAGCTGCTACCCTCCCCAACCTCACAGGCTATACCAGTGAGCCTTATATTTTCTCATTCTTGGCTTCAGCTTCCCATCCCTTAGTTTTCCTCAGACCTTGTAAAATTTACATTTTATCAGGCTGGAAACCAAAACCCATTGTGAACAAGAAAGATAACACTCTAAAAATATCAGCTATTCATAACATTTCTCCTTTTGCAAATTATATTATCCACTCCCTTCCATGTGACCTTTGCCTAATGTGCAGTTTCCTATTTGTCCAAATGATTGGAACAGAGCAGAAAAACATAGCTACAGGCCAAGGGCAGGGAAAGCAATTCTTTTATGAATATATTTATATATTAGAAATGAAATATTGGTATCAGCCTTTTAATTTCTTTTATCTATAGCTGAATAACCTAAGAGGTTAGTGACAAATATGTATGAAGGGGGACAGTGGAGTGTAGAGGAAAAGAACCTGCCTGAGGCAAACATAGGTTCAAATTCCAGCTGCAATACGTGCAAATTCTTAACACTTCCTGAACTTTAGATTTCTCAACTGTAAAATGAGGGTAATAATATGTACCTGATGATGGTAGTGTAGGAATTAATAAAGAAATGTAAGTAAACTTTTTGGAATATAGTACTCAACAAATGATGTTTATCCTCCTCCTCCTCATCACTATTACTTATGTAATAAATTTATTGGTAAATTTGGGGAGCAGTCTGAGGTTCTTCCAAACCTGATCCATAAAAAAATCCAAGCTGATAAATTACCAGGTGATTATTTATATCTTTAAAGGAGAACTTGATTTATATTACTGTGACACTTCAGAATCAGAGGAACCCAAACTTCCACTATCCTCGGGTCACTGCTCTCTAGAGACTAAAACTTTTCTCTGGTACAGCCAGGAAGCCCATTTCAGTGACCCCTTAACATAAGGATCTTCTGTCCAGGGCCCAACTGTCCCAGGTTATATTGATCACCTTGTCTAACTCACTCACCTATGGGGCTTCAGTTCTTAACATGCTTTTACATACATTGCCTCACTTGATCCTCCCAATGATAAGAAGAGCTAACATTTATCTTATGTATCAGGCTCTGTGGTAAGATTTCACTTAAGACTCATGGATGACCCATAAGATAGGTAATACTATTGTGCTCAGGTTAGCAGGTGAGGAAACCAAGGCTCAGGGCTGTTAAATAACAGCCCAAGATTACACAACCAGTGTGTGGTAGAGTTTGGATTTGACCCTGGGTAATCTGACACCTGCCCATGCTCTTGACTGCACTAATTGCCACCCATGCAGGATATTATCCCATCTGTGAGATGAGAAACCCAAGCTCAGGTTGATTAAGTGACTTGCCTAAGTTCACATTATTGGTACTTAGTCGGCCTGGCTGGGACTCTCACCTTGGTCTTCCAAATTCATGTCAAGATGCATTTTTCACACCTCCCTGAGCCCTCCCTTTCAGTAGGAGTTTTCCTGGGGCTCTGAGTGGTGTGTGGGGTTCCAGGGTATCTGCTGAGTGAAGCCATTCTTGCTGTTAGGATGGACCATGGCTTATGATGCTTTTTTTAAAGGGTGCTTGTTTAGAATGTGAGATGGGCTGGGATAGCCTTTGGTTTAATATTGAAAGTAGGGTCGGGAAGTAGGGGAAACACACAATATGTAAAATGTTTGCTCTTATCTCCTGATCCCTAGACTGAGCTAATAGTTCCTTATATATCTTCTCTAACTACCTGGAAGTTTCTTGCTGTGTATCTTTAAAACTCAGCTCAAATACCTTCTCCTCTGTAGAATCTTTCCCAGTGTTTTCCCCTCTCCTACATCTTCTGGTTAAAGTTGATCTCTCCTTCCCTCATGTCCTCATTGTGCCTCTGTTACAGCATAACTCAGAGAGAGGGGATTTTTATGTTTTATATACCTATCCATTCCTCCATATGACTGTGATCACAGAGAGAGAGACTGTGCTTGAGTTATAATTTTGCTTAGCATACAGTAAGTTCCTTTAAGTGTTTGTTGAGTTACACTGACTTCACTGTGGCTTATCCAGTCTGCCTATTAATCTTGTAAAATAGGCAGGTCTTTTCTGTAAATGGCTATTTCCTGAGAACCCAGTGTTTGGGTTGAGCTGAAGGAATCTCTATTCATGGCTGTAAACGTGGAGCTGAGCACGGCCTGTGCCCACCCTAGAGATTTCTGGGCCAAACACAGATGGATCTTGGCATCTATTCCCAGCCTGAAATCTTGCGTGCTTTCTTTCTGGGATGATTCATTAAAATTAGGTTCATTGTTTTCTCATGTCCACCGGGTCAAAATTGTTTGTCATTGTGCTTAGTTCTCAGTAATGTGAGGGGTCCTTCAGTCAAAATGTATTGTTTAACTGGGAGTTATGTTAGAGTCTTTTTTTTCCCCATGTGGTAAACAATATTTGAAAGTGACTGCAATTCTTTCCAGTGAGCAGATCTTACCTTTTTGGGTTCAGTGATGTCTTGATCACCTCAGACAAGCCCAGCCCAGGGGAACTGAGCTAGAAGACCTTCCTTACTCCTGTTACTCAGTCTAAGATTCCTGGGGTACACTACTAGTTGATGGAGGGCTAATTCATTTCAGAATACTATCAGCAAAGGGGAGTTCACTATACATATTTGATGTCATACAAAACCTTTAGGCAATTTACCCTGGCTGCTTCCAAAATGTAGAAAAATGGTTATTTTAGAGATTATAATGGAAATTTCTCTGTGATACATCATTATAATTGCCCCTTTTGTGAAACTAATGCCGTGCATCATTCACATCCATGGCTTTGCTAATCCCTCAGTGAACTGCTCTGTGTACACCCTCTGCTCCCATCCCCTGCTGTACTTCATGCCCAGCCAGTCACCAGGTCATTCAAAATAGCTCGCAAGACTTCATGGGTGCCTGGGTGGCTCAGTTGGTTAAGCATCTACCTTCAGCTCAGGTCATGATCCCAGGGTCCTGGGATCGAGTCCCACATTGGGCTCCCTGCTCCGCACAGAGCCTGCTTCTCCCTGTGCCTCTGCCTCTCTCTGTCTCTCATGAATAAATAAATAAAATCTTAAAAAAAAAGACTTCTTAAAAAAATAGCCCTTAAATGCATCCTCTTGTCTCCAGTCATACTGCACTTCTTTTCATTCTTCTAGTTGGAGTGTCTATTAAGAGGTTAGGAGCATGAGTTCTGTTATCTACTACCGTGTAACCTCAGGCAAGTGATTTCTCTGAGTTTATTTCCACATCTATAAAAGAGGGATATTAGTAGTTAATATTAATAGTTAATATTGATATTAATACCTACCTCATGGGTGTATTGTAAGGATTAAATGAGATTAATGTAAAGCAATTAGAACAGGACTTGGCATAAAGTAAGCATGCTGTAAATAGTAATTATCACCATCATCTTTCTTTTTTTTTTTAGATTTTTTTTTTTTAATTTATTTGACAGAGAGAGGGACACAGTGAGAGAGGGAACACAAGCAGGGGGACTGGGAGAGAGAGAAGCAGGCTTCCCGCTGAGCAAGGAGCCCGATGTGGGGCTTGATCCCAGGACCCTGGGATCATGACCTGAGCCAAAGGCAAACACTTAATGACTGAGCCACCCAGGTGCCCCATCACCATCATCTTATTATTTCTTAACTACTCCATACTTTCTCACTTCAGAGCCTGGAATGTTGTTAACCTCCAGTTTACTATGTAAAACTTTCACGTTTCACTTTATTTTTATTTATTTTTAAAGATTGTATTTATTTATTTGTCAGAGAGAGAGACAGAGAGCACAAGCAGGGGGAGCAGCAGGCAGAGGGAGAAGCAGGCTTCTCACTGAGCAGGGAGCCCAATGAAGGATTCGATCCCAAGACCCTGGTATCATGACCTGAGCCGAAGGCAGATGCTTAACCAACTGAGCCACCCAGGCGTCCCTAAGGTTTCACTTTAAAAGTAAATTCCTAGAGGAAATATTTTCTGAGGCACCCCTCCCCCACCTATACCAAATCTGGGTTAAGGTGCTCATTTTCTTGTCTACTGTTGCTTTAGCAACCTGTACTTCCTTATGATATCATCCATCACATTGTATTATAATAGGCTGTTTCCCATCTGCTTTCTCCATCAGACTGTGAACTCCTGAGTATATTCTAGATACCTAAACCTTAGTGATTAATTGTCAAAAGAATGAATGAATAAGTCTATAAATAGTTTTCCTATTTATGGAACTCATCATGAGCTTTATTTTGTTTTAATCTTTAAGATTAACTTTAAATATTACTCTGTGTATTTTCCTCTAATTCTGCATATCCCTAGATCTTCCCTGAGTGAAGAACAACTTACTATGAAGTGACCTACAATAGCAACACTCAGAATTCTCTCAAATCACATTGGGCAGTGCAATCAGCTCTCAGGTATCTGCTTGAGAACTAGCTACAGGTAATTTGATCTTCTTATCAACTTTCACATGCTTAGCCAATTCCCTTCCTGCCAGGTCACATTTCCCTGTATACTTAGGGAAATGTGAAATCACTTTAAATCAAGCTAAATATAACAATCTAGAAAGCAATGTATATTAACTTATAATGCATTTTTTCCTCTTTAACAATATGGAGAAGGTAGCTAGAATTGACTGTACTTGTGTTGAAACAGAAGATAGAAATTTATTTTAATTCACAGATTGTCTCATTGTTAGCCTCTTGGCAATCTATTAATATTTCCAGTTTCATGAATTCAGATGGAAATCACTTAGCACTTTTCATAAATCCAGGAGGGGGAAGCTACTGTTAGTGTTAGAATCCCTCCTCTTTTGAATATGTCCTCCCCTTTTTGCAGCCATCTTTATAGGCTGGGTATATTCCCAATAGGCAAGTCAGCCACAGCATGGGTAAAAATCATGGTAGTCTCTCTGGGTAGAAAAGAGTGAGCTGCAGATACCTTCCTTGAGCTTATTGCTTAACTTGTCTCAATCCTCACTCTGTCCCTGTCTCTCCTGGTTCTAAACTCTTGGAATGGTGATGCCACTATTGATCCTCATTCATTGTTGCTTCTGATTTGGGGTCAATGCTTGCTGCTCTTAACTTTGTATCTCACTTTCTCTTACCAAGGATAGCTCAGGTTCTTGATGATCTCCACTGCCTCAGATGGAAGCTGTCAGCTGGCATGATCAATAGTTCTACAGAGTCCAGGCCCTGCTCCATCGTGATTAGAGTCTTTTTCAAAGAGTGAGGACATAGATCTTTGTCCCTGATTGGTTCTATAGGCCAAGAGTAGAGAATGGGGCCTTGTTGGGGGCCCTTTTGGAGAAGAGGTTCGTGCACCCAAAGGCAGGATTGGAAGGGAGAATTTTAGTGTCTTCTCACTCAGGGCATCAAGTAACCATTTCTGGAGAGATTCAGAGATCGTGGAGTAAATATTATGACTCTAGGGACTTGATATGTCTTTGTAACCTTGGTTACTTCCACATCATTGTTAGTTTTTCACCCCTTTACAATTTCTTTGTAATGATCTAGAAAATAAGGAAACAAAGATTGAAACAAAAATGCCCTACACAACATGAAGGACCTGTATGCTTACAGAGGGTGAGGTGTCAAAGTAAGGAATTCCTGGACAAACTTCAAGACTAAAGTAGGTGAGTCACTGAGTGATAGGTTAGTGGTTACACATACTGAGAGGTGAGTAAAACAGGCTGAGTCTGGGGGGTGGGGAGCTTGGGAGCTTGTCTGTACTGAAAAGGGACCCAACATAGACTTTTCTAGTCAGGTCAAGCAAAACTATTCTAACAGCAATGAAAAATGAAGGACTAAAGCTGTCTTAAGGCAAAGAAGAAGGAAGAATAAAGGTGTATATTCTACCAAGTGAGAAAAGACACAAGGTGAAAGTTCTGAGAGGTGACAGCTGTGATCCAGATGTTTTCCAGCAAGCAAATGAAAGAATTTGAAAAGCAAGTTATAAACTCTTCTGAGTGTAAAAACAGCCTGCCTTGCTCTGGCTGAGGATGAAAAGACCTGCAAATTGCACAGATGCCTAGAAAAATAGTGTCTGCATGGCAGACACTATTCATTGCCACTCCAGTACTCAATCCTCCTACCTGTTTCCTCACAGCAAATGTGATTTTGCTCAGAAATTTATTCTTCTTCACAGAGCCACTTTGCTTCATGGGAAGCTGACTCTTTGTCCCCATCTCCAGGGCACGGTTTAAACCCATGATGACAATCCTATTCCCAAAGCCTGTGTTTGGTTTAGAAAGGAACTATGTTCCAGATTTACTAACAAGATAAGGGAGACTAAAAAAAAAAGTTTCTGGGTTTGTTCATAAAAAAGAAGCATGGAAAGAGATAGTCCTCTTCTTCTAAATACTTCATGTCTGGATGAATACTTGAAAATAGTAGCCATTTGCCACAAGCCTGCTGATAAAGTCAATGTATAAAGTGGGCAGAAGCAAGCAAGGAAATTGTAGAGGCTGAGCTGGGGCCCTGCTGTACTATACCTGGAAAATTCCTACCTCTGTACACCCTCCGCTCCCATCCCACACTCTACTTCACGTTGGACTTACTATTTAAGCCCCTTCCGGTTAGGGCTTTCTTGTATCTGTAGCCCAAAGAATCCTAACCAAGAGAGAAAGTGTCTGTCTTCTCTGGGCTCTTCTGAGATTGAGGTACACTTGGACTCAGCCACAGCATCTTCCTGGTCCAGATTGCAAACTGACTCTGAAATCTTTGTGGGTCTCAAAGTCCCATGTATTTTCCTTAGAACTTAATTTGCTTTCCATCACATTTTGGGAGTAAGGATGGGAAGAAAAGTGAGTTAGGGAAAATTTTCTCAGAGATTCCCAGAGTTAAGAGGAAGATCAACAAACTTACTCTTCCAAAAGTGCAGGCAGTGCTGAGGTGACAGGTAGGTTGCCTTTCCCATTGGGTGATTCTGACTGGATGAAAAACAGGAGACAGACAATTGAAGATCAGGTAGGAAGGAAGAAGCCAGAGCTGCTACGTCTCTGATGATGTGGGGAAGGGGCTGCTGCTCTCCCAGCTCTTCCCCCACCACCATGCTTTCTGATCTGCATCTGAACCCAGGCGTTGGGCCTTTCCTGTCCTCCATTCCTTAGTGCCCCCTGAGGCCCATGCAACTTGTACCTTTTACTTCTCCTCCTAAGTTTCCCTGAGTGAAGAATTTACATTTTGAGGCCCCATTCTGGAGCAGAGCCTCAGTTTTTCCTCATTCTCAGGTTTACTGACTTGGACTAAATACCAGCAGGCCTCCTAGCAAACAGAGGCCCTTCTCTGCCCTGGGGATGTAGCTCCAAGCATAATACTCAGGAGATGCCTGTCATTACTAAAACCCCCCTGTTTTGTTACAACAGATTTGGTTTAAGAAATGGTTCTCACTTCTGGCTGCATCTTAGAATCACTGGGGAAGATTTAAAGTACTGATCCAATTCAGAATCTTGGGGTGAGGCCTGGGCAATGTTTTAGAAGTACCTTGTGTGATCTTAATGCATATCCCTGGTTGCCAACTTTTAGTCTAAAGGAATATACAGTTGACCCTTGAACAACATAGGTTTGAACTGTGCAGGTCTACTTATATATGGATTTTAAATACAGTACAATACTGTAAATGTATTTTCTCTTCCTTATGATTTTCTTAACATTTTCTTTTCTCTAGCTTACTTTATTATAAGAATATACTATATAATACATATAACATGCAAAATATGTGTTAATTGACTATTTATGTTATTGGTAAGGCTTCCGATCATCAGTAGTTTTTAGGGAGTCAAAAGTTATACACAGATTTTCAACTGTGTGGGGTGGGTGCCCCCAACCCCTGCATTGTTCAAGGGCCAACTGCATGTTTGGAAATAATATTCTTACATTTAGTATAGTATTGGAAATAGGTCCATTAAACACACTAGCTAGACCTCCCTAAGCTCCTTTAACCAAAAAAGTTTTTTAGGTTTTAGTGAGTGATTTGGGAGTTTAGGATAATTTCATAGATGATTGAAAGAGAGGTGAAAGAAGCTATTGCTACATACTGGCACAATAGAGCTTGAATCTACTTTACCTATTGCTTACACAATCAGATTGCCTTATAGAGTAGTGCTGGTCATGAACACAGAATAGAGAAGCAACTGAAGAAAGAATTAGAAAAGTTTTAAATAATATTAACTAGATCCACAAAAGCCTGGGATGTAGAAAATATTTTGTTATATAGGAACTGTGTATGTTTAAAATAATTGAAATGAATTTTTTTCTGATTATTAGCAATAGATTCATATTATAGAAATATAAAAAGGCATCAGGAAGAAAATAAAAATCACCTGTGGTTTTACCATTGCCCAGGGTATCCATTAATAGTTTTACATATATTCTTCTAGAATCTGCTATATCTACACATAGAAAAATACTCTTAAAAAAAAAAAACCCTACAAAACAGAATTCTACTGCATATACTGTTTTTAATTCCTTTTATTATGGACATTTTTCATGTTACTTTTAACAACTGCACAGAAATCCCTTTTTAGGGCTGTCTATATTTAACCAATTTCTTATTAATGGGCAGTCTGGTAGTTTCTTCTCAAACCCACGCCCTGGAATCAGAAAGCCTAGGGTTAAAAGCTCAGCCCTACTACTTACTACACAATGCAACCTTCAGGTATTTAAATCCATTGCAGAGTGGGGTGGGGGGGGCGGGGCACTACACCCACCTTGGAGGATTGTGGTTTAAGCATGGGAAGAGATACCATTTTCAAAGAACACTCTTTGAGCTGCCAGCACCTTGCTCAAGGATACTGAGTCTTCTTCTCGGGGCAGTGGAAGACACTGGGCCTGGTCTATATTGAGCTTTTTTGAGCCCATACTCCAAAATCTGTGCTGGGAATTTCCTTTCCTTATTGACCCTGCCCCCACCTAGGTCACCCTCATAGTCCTGAGCCTGAGGGAGAGGTTGAAAAGGGCTGGGAGGTAGGCATCATCATACTCACCAGGGCTGGTAAGGAGGGGATGGGTGATGAGCTGGGAGTTTGGCCGGCCATGTTCAGGGCATTAAACTTGGGAACCACTGCAACACTGACTCTCCGGCGGGGCATGTTCTGTGGGAAGAGATGTGACCAGGCCCACTGTCAGGGAGGGAGCAGCACCCACAGTTCAGAAAGGCCTGGAAAATGCCTACTAGTTCCTGATGCTGTAATTACATTCATTGGGTATTTTGGCTTTGGGGTAGTGATGGTGTTGAGGGTTGGTTTGGAAAGAGTGGCCAAAGTTGACCCAAGTTTTCTGTTAGTGGTGAGTGATTTCTTAACATGTTCTTATTTTAGCTTATATCCTAAAGAAATGGAACAGAAATGACCCCCAGTCTCTGGGTAACACCTGGAAAGTATATGGAAGTATACTTCCATAAAAAGTATATAGGAACACCAAGGTTTATGCATCATTCCATGTTCATTTGGGGGATGGTCTAACCAGGGAAACCATGAGGAAGGGAAGGCTGAAGGACAAACTAACAAGTGTGGTAAGCTGAATTAAAGACTCTGTCCAGAGGTTCTCTGGCACCTGTGGTTTCAAGCATGAATGACTTTCTGGTGACTATGGAAACTTCTGTTGTAATCCCCCGGGAATCCTGGTATTCCTTGAACATGCATACCTTTCCCAGTGTGAGGGACATGGACCGCGCTGTTCGAGGGACCCCGTCTTCTGCAGCAAGAGGGAACAGAGAAGAGAACTCAGGTAAATTTTCAGAGTAGTCTCCAGCAGAAAACGGATAGCCTGAAACTAAGCTGAGGTATTGATTGGTCAGAACTGGCCCTCAAGAGATAGCCCAAGAGCCTAGGTGTTGGGAACACTAAGTTTGACACTACCCCCTGAGACAATTATCTGCAGAGTGGGACTTTTCTGGACATAACTTTTATCTTAACTCCTCTGGGCAGTATGAGAAACCCATCTTGGGCCTCTGATATCCACCTGACACACTGCACAGTCTCTGGTAATACCCTGGAGAGTGTGTGAAAAATTACTTGTAGCCATACCAAGGCTTATTGGATCATTTCTTGCTCATTTAAGAGATGTACACTCAGGGAAATTATGAGCAAGGAAGGTGTGGTATCAGTAAAGAATGCAAACTTGTTGGCACAGTGGTTACAATAAGTCATCTCTAAAACAATTTGGAACAAAGGAAACCAGCACCCCAGGATTTTCAACGTCTTAGTGCATACATTAAGTGATATAATTTATATAAAATGTTTTGCACCACACCTGGATAATACTGCCACCAGAAAACACCAAAATGTACAGAGAAAGGTTTTTAAAAGCTCAATTTCAGTTTCAGTTTGACCAATATCATTTAGCTTGTATATCTGTTTATCCCTCTTATCTATGTATTGTCCCTGTTTTTCTATTTACCTCACTTCATTGACTTTTTTTTTCCTTCCCACCCTTCCCACCCTGCACATTGATTTAGAAGTTATACATTTTAGTTCTAATCTTTAATGTGCCCACTTAAATTTGTAACATATTACGTGACTTTAAATTTTAAATTAATCAAGATTTCTATTCTTTTCCTAATGAAACCTTAAAACAATAACTCCCTCGAATCTACATTGCTTTTCAGTATTTTTGTTTTACTTTGTATTTGTAATCTGATATTGTTTTATATAATAAATACTTGTTTAGATTTACCCACATTACAAATGTCTGATCACCATTCCTTCTTGCATCCTGCTCCTTTATTTGATCTCAGTTTTGTTTTTCCCTAAGTACACCCTTACTTGTTCTTTTGGCAAGGATCTGTGAGAGGTAAACTTTCTCGGTTGTTTTCTCAAGATATCTTTACCTAGCTCTCAAGCTTGTATCATAGTTTAGCTGGTTATATTTTCTCCAGGTTGATAGTTATTTTTTCTCAGCTCTTTGAAGACTTTAACTTCATTGTCTTTTTTTTAAATTCAATTAATTAACATACAGTGTATTATTGGTTTCAGAGGTACAGGTCAGTGATTCATCAGTCTTATACAACACCCAGTGCTCATTATATCATGTGTCCTCCTTAATGTC
This sequence comes from Callorhinus ursinus, assembly GCF_003265705.2. NCBI lineage: Eukaryota > Metazoa > Chordata > Mammalia > Carnivora > Otariidae > Callorhinus > Callorhinus ursinus. Next base: position 6,786,196 of record NW_027397111.1, on the reverse strand, counting down.
CATCACCCAGTTACCCCATCCCCCTGCCCCACTTCATTGTCTTTTGGTACCACTATTGCTATTGAGAATTGTCAGTCTTTTGTAAATCCTCTCTCTTCTCTCTCTGGTTACTTTTAAAATTTTCACTTCATCTTCTATGTGTTTTTATTTCTTCTTGGAATTCACTGTTCTTTCTGAATCCAGTGATTCATGTCTTTCTTTAGTTCTGGGAAATTGTCAGATTCCGGAAAATCTTTTTGAATATTTTCTCTCTCCCTTTCTCCTCTTGTGGATCTGCTAATAAATGTATTTGGAACTTTCTCATTTGATACTCTGTATCCCATATCTTATAATACAACATTTCTTTCATATTTTTATTTTTTTAAATTTTTTTAAGATTATATTTATTTGACAGAGAGAGAGACAGCGAGAGAGGGAACACAAGCATGGGGAGTGGGAGAGGGAGAAGCAGGCCTCCGGCTGAGCAGGGAGCCCGATGCGGGGCCCAATCCCAGGGTCCCAGGATCATGACCTGAGCCGAAGGCAGACGCCCAATGACTAAGCCACCCAGGCACCCTCTTTCATATTTTTAATCAATTTGTCCCTCTAAACTGCATTGTGGGCAACTTCCTCAAATTTGTCTTCCGTTAACTAATTTTTTTCCTCAACTGTGCCCAATCTGATTTAAATGTTGTACCGATAAGCTAGGTTATGCTACCATAATAAACAACCCCAAAGTTTTAGTCACTTATAACAATAAAGATTTATTTCTTCCTTATGTTACATGTCCATTTGCTTCTGAGTTGGCAGCAGGCTCTGCTCTGCATTTCCTCACTTTGGAGTCATATTAATGGAGCTTCTACTGTTCTGGAGCAGTGATGATTGTCATGTGAGGAGGAAGAAACATGGGGTAAATTGCACACCAGTTTCTTTCTTTTTTTTTTTTAGATTTTATTTATTTATCTGAGAGAGAGGGGGAGAGCACAAGCAGGGGGGCAGCAGAGGGAGAAGGAGAAGCAGACTCGCTGCTGAGCAGGGAGCCCAGTGAGGGGCCCAGGACCCCGGGATCATGACCCGAGCCAAAGGCAGAACTTAACCGACTGAGCCACCCAGGCGCCCCTGCACACTAGTTTCTTAAAGGCCTCAACTCAAAGGTGACACATGTCCTTCTGCTCACATTTTATTTGCCAAATCACATGGCATCACCTAACTTCAAGGGAATGGAGAAGTGTGTCCAAAAGGAGAAAATCTGGAATCTCCACTAGAGTAACTACCACTACTATAGTACCTACCACACCTAAACTACTGAGTTTTTTATTTCCATGATTCTGTTCCTCATTTCTAGTTCTATTTTACTCTTTTTTTGATAATTGTATTTTATTCTCATGTTTTTGATTCATTGTCTGATGCCTCTAATAATTTTTAAACATACCTTTATGTTTTTTAAAAAAAGTATCAGATTGTTTTAGTTTCTGCAATCCTTAGGATATAATCCTATGTTTAGTGTGTCTGATGATTCTTGTTCAAGGTGGATTGTTTTGTGTATTTTATAATTTTATACTGTAAAATCATCTTTAATGAGGCTTCAGTTAGAGGAATCTTGTGTGTCCTGGGTGAAGCATGTGCCTCTCCAGAGTGGCTTTATGTTTGTTTCTGACAGTGTTCTTGCAGACATTATTGTGATGTTCTTTTCAGATTCTCTGCATATTGCACCACAACTTCTGTCATGGCATATATTTTTCCTACGAGAAAGCAGAAAGTATTTTTCCTACTACAGGGTGAAACAGACTTCCTTGATTTGTGTCTCTGCTGTTTGGCAACTGTTTTTTTTCTTGTTCAAGTTCTATCTAAAGATGCCCAGTCCTTGGAAAATCTTAACTTTCTATGGGAGTCTCAAAGTCAACTCTCTGTCATAGGTGTCCAAGATATCTCAGATTGCATGCAAGTGCAAAAGTTCAGCACCCAGATAATTGAAGCTGACTCGTGTCCCCAAGGAAGCTGCAGGTTTCAGTTCTCTTTTCTTTTCTGGTATATGAGTATTTCAATTTCTTTTCCTGTAGATTCAGCTATTCTTTTAGACTGTTTGCTTTATTTTATCCAGCAGAAATGTCTAAGTACTTGTGGTCAAGGAGTTTCAAGTTTTCCAGTCAGTCAAAATAGCAAAACCAGAAAATATTTTTTATATGTTGAAGCATTCATACAAATGAATAAAATGCCAATCTTACAAGCAGGCGAAAGATATAATTAGAGAATTTATAAAAGTGGAACTACAAATGGTCCAGTAAACAATTGAAAAGGTAACAAATATAAATTAAAACTATGAGATGAGATATAATCTTGGCCCATCAAAGTCAAAAATAGTTTTAAAGGAAAGGACAAGAATGTCAATGGCACAGTGAACTGAGCGCTATTGTTTCCCATTAAATGGAAATATCAACAGGTTATTTGAAAATAGTTTCCTTTAAGAGCCTTATAAAAAATTTATTTCCTCCAAGCCAGTATTTACACTTCTAGAAATTCATCTTAAGGAAATAATCCAAAATGTAGACAGCCAGTATGTTTCATATGCAGGAAAAAATTTGATTTTTTAAAATGTGTATCAACTTTCTTTAAATCAGAGATATTTTTATTTCACTATAGTCTTCAGAGTTTCAGGCATAGACAAAGATTTCCAGAAGTCATGTAAAGGCTTAAAAACCAACATTATTAGGGAATGGTCACAGAGTATCCAATGGACACACCTGTTAGGTGGATGCTGGCCCCTCTACACCAGCCCAGGCTGAGAAACAGTGGAATGGGAACAAATGTCTGAAAAACATTTAGTCACCATTTAAGATTCAGCTACCATCTCCCTTCTTATTGTAAGCACTTTCTTATGTCCCCAGACTGAATGTGGGACTCTGCGGTATGCTCCCTATAAGAATCTGCTTACTTTTGTCACTGGGCTGGTTATACTGCTCTGCCCTCTGCACCGGCTGGGAGTTCCTTTGGATCTCAGTGACCATGTGCCCTTTACTTCTATATTTAGTATCATGTGGGGCACAACAAAGGAGCTCAATAAATGTCTTTAGAATGAATGAATGAAACTCATGGGTAACTGTTCCTTTCATAAATCTTGGATAGGGCAATTTACAGGAGACCTTGCACCTTCCAGGACAATAATGCAAGATCCCACATATTAGGATTTCTTCAGTGGCAACTTCCCCAACTCCCAACACTGACAGAAACTAGTTTCCTATAGGCCCAGATGCATGTGGGTCAGGAGTTTTGCTGCCAAGATCAAAAGCAGACAGTCTGGAGCATGTGTACACTGCCTTTGGACTCTGGAAAGTGTCACTGATATTCCCCAGGAAACTTGTGAAACCTCCTGTTTATAAAGGTTTCTCCATCTGTTATACTTTCCCTCCTCCTGCTCTTGGTAACACGGATGTTTGCATTCCACAGAGATTCCTGTCACTAAAAGGTCTGTTTTCTCCTGCTTGCACCATCCTCATCAGCCAGAGCCTACACCCTGGCTCTCAAGGAGGGATCTTGGTCCAAGGCACCATCCTCCTCATCCAGGATTGCAGCAAGTGCCTCTTGACCTGTCTCTCTAGACCTCAGTGTCTACCTTCTCCTGATGTATTGCCCACTCTGAAGTCAGACAAATCTTCTGAAAATAGAATCTGACCATGTTAGATGGTATAAACTCACCAGTGCCTCCTTATAGCCTCAAGGACAAAGGCCCAAATTATTAGGATGACCTGGCATGTGGCCCTGGCCTACCAGGGCTTACCTTCAACCTGTCATCATCACACTCCAACCACATCAAATCCTTTGTTTCATAGCCTTTCCATTCCAACCCTACATCTTTGTACACACTGTTTCCTCTACCTGGGGTATATTTCCCCCTCTTGCCTGGAGAATGCCTATTTTTACTTTGAAACATTGCCCAGATGCCATCCTCTGTAAAACCTTCCTTGACTCCCTCAAGCAGAATCACCTCTGTGTTCCTATAGCAATTGTATAGACCATTTTTTAAAGAGTATTTCTTTAAAACATTTGTCTTTCCCATGAGTCTGCTGTTTATCTCAGGAATATCTCCTTTAGCCAGGATCTCATGCCATCCCCACTGCCCAGACTCATCTCTCATCTGGACTATTGTAATAGCAGCTTTGTGGGTTTCCCTGTCTCTGGCTATATCCCACTAATGTAGCTGCCACCTTGTAATCGGAGGGAACGTTCTAAACTCCATATATGAAATGTCATTTCCCTGACTAAAATCTTTGGTTGGATCCCTAATACTTTCTAGAATAAAGTCCAAAATCCTTAGTATGTGTTGGCCCCAAAGCACAAAGACTGTAAGGTCTGGGGTCTGTCCTTCTCATAAAGTAGAGTGAGCTCTTTCAGCCTATGGCTTCATATCAGTGGCCAACTGCTGTGGTTAATTGTGTCAGGAGTTGCTTTGGGACTATTCATGTTTCCTGGTTCTAGGTCCCTAGGCTCACCAGAACAGCTGCTGTGAGGCCCCTATGGGCAGCACTAGGCAGGACAATGAGCCTTGCTCAACTAGAACTCCTCAGGCTGCACTGATGGATGTGATCCTGGCCTACAGACACTAGGGACCAACATTGCAGGACCAAGATGGGGGCAGAAGCCCAGTTCCTTACCAGAGGGGCCACAGCTGCGGCTTGAATTCTGATTTGCAAGTTTTTTAAACTCCATGAGCTCTGCATGGTCTTTCTCATACGTCCTCTTCAGATTCTCCACATACTGCATCATTACCTCTGTTGCCTTTGACATGCGCTTTTCCTGCAGGAAAGGAGAGCATGAGCACACAGGGCAATTGGAGGAAAGACTTGTTGGCACTTGTTTGCTCTGAGCTAGCCTGTGGGCTGGGAGAATTAAAAGGACGTAATTAAAAGATGCAGCTCTCCCCTCTAAGAGTTTGCTGTCTGTGATGTGAGCTGAGAGGGGGCTTCGGCACTTGCACTCAGGGAAGACAAGAACAAGCACAACCACAACGCCTCAGGAGATGAGAGGTAGAAAAGTCATCTCTGCTGAGAGATGGGGAAGCTTCCTGGAGGTAGCGACTTGCCTTGAGCTCTCCCTTTGTTGCTTCTCCCGGCCAGAGTGACTTCCTGGGTGTGCTGCTGAGTCAGTGCCCTTTCCCCGGAAGAACACAGGGGTGGGACAGCCCAGTGGCTTGTCCTTCCTTCATTCTACAAGAACTGCTCTAGGCTCTGTCCCAGGAACACCCTGCTGATGCAACCAATGCAGCATAACAAGCGAACACAGTGCTAGCAGCAGTGATAATAACTCTAGGTGCTTTGCAAATATTATGGTAAGCCTATATGACAGACACTATCATCATCCGCATTGGTTGGAGAAGTTGGAACACAGAGAGCTCAATAACTGGCCTGAGGTCACACAGTGAATCCTGGTGGAGCCAAGATTAGGCCTCAGGCAGTGTGATCTCATGACACCATCCTGGATCAGGGCGCTGCCCTGTGTGCTTTAGGACTTCAAAGTGGCTGAGAGGGAGCCAAACCTGGGCCTGCACCCCAGCTCTGCCACTCACTAGTGCTGTTACCTTTCTGAAGCTTCCTGTCTTCGTTGTGGGGAAAAGATATTTACTTTACAGGGTTGCTGGGAGGATTAAATGAAACAAAGCAGTTTTTCCTAAAAGCATGTTTGCTAAATACTAGTTCCATGGGAGTTGAATAGGTATTTTACGAGAAAATAGGTATTTTATTGTTCTTCAGTCAAGTGCATTTAGGAAACACACAGGTAGTTTTAAATAGGCTTCTTCACTATAAGATTTCTCAAAGCCTTGATGGTGCCAGTATGTATTAGAAATCTCCAAGAAAGGAAGGTAGTACGTAGCAGTTCCCAACTTACATGTTCACAGAAAGCTTTTTCCAGGAAACACCTCAAGGGTTTAGAGGTCCACCAGAAATACTCTTAGTAAAACATAATAATGTACATAGGATGTCTGGCACAGAGGAAGCCATCAGTAAGTGGGATCTGTAGTTGTCATTGCTTACGTTATTGCCCTAGTTACTGTGGACAGAGCTGAGCTAGTCAGAGGGCTGGGAGCTGAAGAGGCTTACCTGGCGGACGGCCCCCACCATCTCAGCTCGGCTGGAGAGGCGCGCAGCCAAGCGGTGCAGGACAGCAATATCCTCCAGCAGCTTCTGGTAGGTCTCTCGGTGCTCACAGTGGTGCCATAGTGAAGCTGAGGACTGGGAAGTGAGAAGGAACATCAGCTGGGGTCCTCACATACCAAGACTTGACTTGAGCTGTCACAGACAAGCCCTGGTCCCCATCCTGGCTGAAAAGAATGGCCTCTGCAGGGTCTGGGCTATACCTTCTTCTGGGGATTGGAGAAGCCCAATGTGGACACTATACCTGACTGACCTGAAATAAGGGAATCACATCCAGGTCTCTAGTTCCTAAGGAGCTCTCTTTGCCATCCCAGGTCACCCAACCTCCTCTTGAGAAGCTTCCAAGGACTCAAGAGTCCTTATTCACAGCCCCAAGTTAACCAGGCCTTCAGGTCTCTGCCTTAGTTCCTCCGAGCTCTCTGAGGAAGACACTATCTGGCCTGATTTCTCACATCAGGGTACTCTACTTGGTGACTGAGAAAAGCAGGACATCTGGCATAGCCCTAGAAGACAGTCCCTCCTCCAAGGATTCCCCCATCAGGCTCCACAATTACCGTAATGGAAGCTTTGAAATTTTCCAGTTCCTTCTCTGTGTTCTCCTCTGTTAGGTTGCGTTCCCTTTCAGCCTGGTTAATTCTAGATTCCAGAGTGTAACTGTCATTTCTAAAGGCCAAGGACAGTTGTACAAACACATTCTGTTGGGAACAAGAGTATAGGAGAGATGCTAGGAGGAGTTATTACAAGGAACAAAGTCACAGGTGTGTTTCTTGCATGAGCATTTTACATCAGCTCCTGGAACCAGTCACCAAAACAGCCGTGTACAAGTGAAATTCTCCTTTCATAGCAAACTACACAAAAGATGGTGAAATAGTAACCTGAGGTCCATGCTAGGTCCTTTCCAGAACCAGAAGACCAAATGCATTTTACTGAAAAATAATAAGAGAATAACACTTTGCTTTTTCCCAAATTTCAAGAAAATAGCATCCTGTGTTTAGGTTTAGGTAAACTCAGGCCAACATAGCTGATTATGTAAGCAGTTTGGATTCATGCTAGGATTTATTGCACATGCGTTTTGGAGGTTTTGCATGGAACCACTGTATTTAAAGAAACTCCATTTAAAATGTAAGTCTTGTTGACTTAAAGCAAACTTCAACCAGCATCTTGTCTGAGTATTATGAATCCTACACAGAAAGCAGCTTTAAGAAGCTACCAGGAGATTAAATAAGGCCAGGTATGATTCTGTTAGGAGAAGTTTTCTGGAACAAATATTCCATGCCAAAAATGCAGGATGCATGAATGAAACTTTGCAAGGTGGACTGAGCAAACATGAAACTCCTGGCATGATAGGAAACTACTGGGGAGGAGAAATAGACAGATGGACTCTACACAGGAAGAAGCAATGGCCTTCATTTTTATACCATTCATTTGCCCTGAGTCAAGTGGTAGCAGATTTATACCCTTGGCGTGAGCTAACTCTGTCTGAACTTCTGAGTTCATGTGATATGGCCCACAGTGGGTAGACATCTCCAGCTAGAACTAAAGGCCTTGAGCTGACCCAATAACAACATTGATGGCAACATTGGAAGCTACTCCTCATTAAGCATCTACTATATGCTAGCACTGTTGTGAGTTCTGTGCACCTTGACTCATTCAATCCCACAAAAAGCCTCTGCAATAGGAACTGTTATGGCCACTTTATGGGTAAAGCGACTGAGACCAGAGAGGTCATTAACTTGTTCAAGGTGACATGGAGTAGTAGAGCCAGGATTCAACCTTACACTATTTGATTTTAAAACCTGTGCTACTGTCACCATGCTGAGCACTGATTGTGTCAGTTTACATCTGCAGGTAGGAGCTGGCCATTAAACAAACTGGCCATTAAACAAACTGCCCATAGCCCATCTTCACCAGTGTCAGTGGGTGGGGATTTTCTGTCCTACCCAAGCCTCAGTCCAGTCAAGTTTATCAGTAATGTTCAATGTTTATTTTTCTATACCTGAGTTATCCCCTTCATGGCAGTGTGATATAGAGAGTCCTGTATTTAGTTAGAATATTTGGGTCTAAATGTTGGTTCGGCTAAGCACTGGGTCTGGGACCTTGGGTAAATTAGTTCATCACTTGGTTTCCTCCTTTGTTCTAATTCCTGCTCTACCAATTTCTCTGAACTGCTTGGAAGATCAGTTGAAAGGATGGATATGAGTGTGTGATGAACTGTAAGTGCAATACCTGTGTGCAAGGTAATTATTACTATCTGTGGCAAACATTTCACATTGTCTTCCTCTGCTTATCCAGTCCATTGGGTCTCAGAAAGGGCATGTTCATTTTCTTATTATCAGTGGCAAACCATGCTACAAAGACTATAAAACCTTCTATTCTCCCAACCTGGAGTAAAGAGAGATTCTGGACTCATCCAGGTTCTTCCTTCCTTCCATTAACTCCAACGTAATTGTCTTGGAAACAAACTAGTGCTGGTGTTGGGGTCCTCACCACCTCACCTGGGATGCACTCTCTTTGTCCATCTACCCTACCCTTTCACCAGAATGAAATACAGACATGTTCCTCTCAGCTCACTCACCAACCCCATAGGGATAGCATCTCTACAGAAACAAGGAGGCCCCAGGGGAGTAATGGAGGAATCAGGGAAGGCTGGTGAGCTAACAGCACAGCCTCCCACCTTGGCTGAGCTACCTTCCTTATGTCTGGAACCCTCAGAAAGAATCTTCTTCCTCTGGACCAAAGTTGAAAACTTGAAATCTGACCATCTGTTAATAATTTTGAAATAAATTTGATTCAATTCTGCAGCCTCCCAGCTAACTTTGTGTATCTAAGTCATACTTTTAAAGAGCATAAACCATCCTTGAAGAAATGTGGAATTTCCAGCTACCTTCTCATCTCTGACCAAAACTGCCAAAATCTTCCATTACCTGGGATGAGAGTCTCAGCAGTCTCGGTAGGGCTGATCACAATGTCCATATTACCCCACAATCACACATTCTTGTTTTTGTACAGAATTGTCAGGGCCAGAGGCTAGAGAAGGGAATGTTTTCAATAAACCTAGTCAAACCCAGGCACTAAATTTCATAAAACACTGGAATCACTTACCTCAACTTCCTTTTCAGTGAGTGGAGGGGCACTGTGAAAAAGAAAAGACATGCAAATGAACTATATCCAACCTATGAAATAAACAAAAAAGTGACTTTGAACAACCAGCAGACCATGTCTTTCCAGGAATGTAGTAAGAAGAATTGGTGAAATGGAAAAGATGCAGGGTACCCTTTGTGTGAGCTCTGTAACCATGAGATATTTGCCCAGATATTGAGTCCTACAGAGAAAGGGTGGTGGAAAATATTAGATCTTGGCATCAGTCCTCCATCAGCACCTGTACTATCTGTGACTTTGGACAAGTTATTTGAGTTTGCTCATCTGTAAAATGGGAATAATATCTACCTTGCAGGAGCATTATAAGTATGTATACAGACATATATATGTATAAATGCATGTATGTATATATTCATACACATATGACATCCACACACGTATTTATTATGTATGTATGTGTAAATGTGTGTGTGTGTGTACATATTTGTATTATACATGACATCCACACTGAGTAGGCATTCAGGAGATGCTAGCTATTATTATGACTAACTCACAGGCTTGTTGTGAGGACTTAGTAAGAAAATGCATGTGCTATATACTTTATAAACTGTACACATCTGAGTAGCCTTTATAATTTTTTCAGGGCTACCCAGGTCTGTAAAGCCTGACCCTCCTCCTGTCTCTGAGGATTGTGACATGAGTGCACGTAGACCAGAGAATGCAAGGTAGGAAAGGGTGGCCAGAGTTCTTCCCCATAGTGAGAACCTCCTCTGATGGTTGGAATCAGAGACCAGGCAAGAAAGTCCCAGCCAGCACACAGGTGTCATTCTGAGAGGTTCCTCTTCATGTATGATTCCCACAGTTAGCAGTCCTTTTTTTTGCACACTCACTTGCTACTGCTGCTCTTGCTATTGACTAAAGCTAGTCCTGTTCTGAACCCAATGTAAATAATGCATGGGCCCTTTCCTGTGCTGGGGTGGGAGGACTGGGAGGGGTCCCACCAGCGTCACAGGACTTGGCAACAGAGTGCGCCATCGATAAGATTCTCAGGAAACACAGCTTCCTCCCTCTGACGGGTGTGGAGGGACCCCAAGAGCAAAGGTAGGGGTCAGCTGTCTCTGCAAGGGGCTGGTTCTCACCCCTGACAAAGGACTGTGAGAGCCTTCCTGTGAGGATGAGGCAAGACCTGATGGCCATCAAGTCAGCAGAGTACAGAGCATGGGACAAAACAACTGCAAAGATGTTTGATGCTGTATTACAATGCTTGTCACAACCCCACCCGCCAGGACCTTTCCTCTGTGGGTCAGCCAACATAATCTTGACTGTCATATAGAGCACATATTGCTTAAACGAATTTAAGCTGCCTTTGACTCCTAGCTTTATTTGGATAGTATGTGAAATATACTGATTTCATTATTAACCAAACTTACTATTTTGATAATTCACTTTCTGCTTTTTTGCTATAGAGCACGAGTTTTCAAATGTGTGAAGCCCTGAGGACTCAAAAAAAAAAAAAAAAAGCCACATAACATGGCCAGCTCCTGATGCAGAGAGCTCTATCTTATGAACTGGTATAGACAGCTAGGGGCCAGAGCCGTGGGCCTTCAAAAGAGACGGAACCCAGCAAGTGATGTACAATGAGACTCTTTGGGATGGCAATGCCTGCCTCAGAATTTAAACTCCCTTAAATAGACCTTAGAATAAAATCAAGGTCTTCTGTGAACCAGCCCCTACCAGACTTTCCTTTTCCCATTCTCCAGACCCATTGACCATTCTGCTCCTCAAACAGACTTCATTGTGGTCCCAGGGGCTTTGCATTTACTATTCTTTCCTTTTTTATCCCCACTTTCTTTCATAAAAGCTTTATTTGAAATATAGTCCACATACCATAAAATTTACCCTTTTATAATTTATAATTCAGCAATTTTTAATATATTCACAGAATTATACAGCCATCAATCTACGATAGTTAGTTTTGGAACTTTTCATCATTCCCCCAAAGAAACACTGTACCCATTAGTGATCCATCTCCCCCAGCCCCCATTCCCAGCCTTAGGCAATCACTAATCTACTTTCTCACTCTATGGATGTCCCTATTCTGGAAATTTCATATAAATGGAAACATACAACATGTGGCTTTTTGTGACTGGCTTCTTTCACTTAGCATAATATTTTCAAGGTTATCCATGTGGTAGCATATATCAATACTTCATTTTTATGGTTGAATAATGTTCCATTGTATGGATATATCATATTTTATTTATCCATTCATGGGACATTTGGGTTTTTTCCACTTTCTGGCTATTATGAAAAATGCTGTTTTTGAACATTTGTGTATAAGTTTTTGTGTAGACACATATTTTCATTTCCCTTTGTTATATACCAAGGAATAGAATTGCTGGGCCACATGGTAACTCCATATTTAACTTTTTGAAGAACTGCCAAACTGTTATTCCAAAGTGGCTGCACCATTTTACCAAGAACTTCAGTTTCTTCACATCCTCACCAATACTTAGTTATTGTCCACCTTTTTTATTGTAGCTGTTCTAGTAGATGTGAAATGGCATCTCATTAACATTTTGATTTGTATTTCCCTAAAAACTAATGACGTTGCGCATCCTTTCAGTGCTTATTGACACCTCATATATATCCTTTGAAGAAATGTCTACTTAAATCCTTTACCCTTAAAAAAATTAGTTATCTTTTTATTAAGTTAGAGTTCTTTGTATATTCTGGAAATAAATCCCTTATGAAATACAGGATTTGCAAATATTTTCTCACATTCCATGGGTTGTCTTTTCACTTTCTTAATGGTATTGTTTGCATCATAAAAGCTTTTAATTTTGATGAAATTCTATTCATTTATTTTTTTCTCTTATTGCTTGTGCTTTTAGTGTCATATCTAAGAAACCATGGACTAACCCAAAGTATTGAAGATTTGTTCTTATGTTTTCTTCTAACAGTTTGATAGCATTAGCTCTACATTTTGGCCTGTGGTCCATTTTGAGTTAATTTTTTGTGTATTGTGTGAGGTTAAAGTTACTCCAACTTTACTCTTTTGCATCCATTCATCCCAACACCATTTGTTGAAATTACTGTGCTTTTTGTCTGGAAATGTCTTCACCAAAATCTTTGCATGGATGACTTCATTTTGTCATTTGCATGTCTCATATTGATTACTACTTTATTATAGAGGCCTTCCTTGACCCTCTACCCAGTGTTGCATTCCTGTGTCATTCTCTGTATGTGCCTATCTCATGGTCTTCTTAGCAGTTTTGCTATCTGGAATTGTTCATTTAGTTACTTGAATATTATTTGTCTCTCTGCCTAGAATGTAAATGCCATAATAACAGTCTGCTTGCTTGTTCTCCATTCTAATGTCTGGCACATAATAGGCACTCAATGACTACTTATTGATTAAGTGCGTATTTATTGCTCCTATTGGTGTTTGATCCAGTGATAAGTCCTCTTTGCACTCTTGTTAATCAACCACTGACCATGTCCGTAATCTGGGTTCCAGACCTGTTTTTTCTTTTTCTTTTTTTTAAAGATTTTATTTATTGATTTGTCAGAGAGAGAGAGTGTGAGCACAAGCAGGGGGAGCGACAGAGGGAGAGGGAGAAGCAGGCTCCTCGCTGAGCAAGAAGCCTGATGTGGGATTGATCCCAGGACCCTGGGATCATGACCTGAGTTGAAGGCAGATGCTTAACTGACTGAGCCACCCAGGCATCCCCAGACCTGATTTTTCTACTGAATTCATTCAACCTGCTGACTCTATGAGCTCCTTCTTGGTATGGTCCAGTCCCAATTCACATAGCCCCCATAGACCATGAAACCAATCACTTCATATTAAAACTCAAGTGTAATTTCCCCATATTTTTTCTAAGGGAAGGGATCTTGAAGTTCTGGCTTCCTTCTGCTGGGCAACTGTTTGCCTATCTGTCCCAAGCCCCAAACCAGGGGTAGAGAGTTCTGGGCCCAGCCAAGGGCCTAAGCTGCAAAGAGCCTTTACTGAGGCCAGGAGCCGGGAGCCTGTTATAGTGGTTGGAGCAGGGAGTTTGGGGATGGACAATGTGGCTATTGACACAATGCATGAGAGCCACTGACCTCAATCCGAGAGCCTGGACCACAGGTTCAGAAGCTTATCTTAATTCATTGACCATGCGGGCCCACACAGACCCAGTCTGACCTCATGGTTGGTAGCTAGTAGCTATTAACTTACAGAAGATAGAACTGCTCAGTTTCCCTCTCCTGGGGAAGCTGGGGGAATTTAATTAGCTGGAGGTGAGCTCTAACGATACTAATTATCTTCAACTTTACTGAGGAAAAAGAAGCCAATAATACTATTCACCAGCTTTGTTCCTTAGACTAAACAGTACCAGTGATAGTTTTGTTACTTGTAACAGGCCCCTGGTATAGATGGAAATGCACTGAGTCTGCAGTCAGCCCACCCTGAGTTCAATTCCTGACTCTGTAACTTACTAGCACATTGCTTTGCCTCTCTTCCCTCACTGAAGATAAAATCTTCCTTTTCTGCCCCACTGGGTTGTTACAAACACCAAAAGGCACAGCATGTAAACATGCTCTGTAACCTGCAGTGAGCTGCCATGCTTCTCCTTCAGTTTCCTGCCTCTGGACAGCCCCACTCTGCCTTCCCTGAGATGAACTGGCCCCACCCATGCCCTCCTCCAGCTGTGGTTGCAACCTGCTTCTGACTTGTTTCTGGCACTTTTCCTGATTCTGGCTTAGTTGCTAGGCCCCTCTGGGTATTGCCCTGATGACTGTTTTAGGTGATGATAATAGGCAGTTTGAATATCACATCCCCTGGGAAAAACTTGTTTTCCTTTCCCCCAAATCAGGGAGTTCTGTTATGTCTAATTTCTCCTCCTAATGGCCTTTCCCAGGCGCCCAACAATTTAGTCTCTAGGTTACTTGAGCTTGGCAGGATGCCTCAGTTGCAGGCACCCACCCAATTCCTATTACTTAGTGGTACCCTCTCTTCTCTCCTTTATATTACAAACTATTCACTTTTCAATCCAGTTATCAAGGGTCTATCATGTGCTGACATGGTTAAGACCATGCTTGCACACTGTCTCTTTTAGCTAGTGCAGCCTTCTACAATGACAGCGCACTTATAACCTCTGTTGTATGGGTGAGGAGGCTGATGTTAGGCAAGTGAAGTCACTTTCTCCCCATGTGTGGAAGAGCCTGGTAGATTTTCCAAGCAATCCTTCTTCGTGTGGTTCCAAATGTTCTACATCTGTATTTATGCAGATATCAGACCGAGAATCTCTTAGTTACGGGTCAATGATAGATCTCGGACTGAAACCATTTCTCCTGGGCCAATGTCCACCACCCTCTGCAGCCATGAGCCTCTGATGATACCTTATGCCCACCAATAAAACCCACCTGCTCTGAGTTAGAACCACCTTATGTGGCTCTTTGTTATTCTTTTTATTTTGGAGCATTAGCCCTGTCTGGACCATTAGACTTTGACCTTTCTGGGGTCAAAAATCAAGGCCCATGCTCCACTATGTCCCATCTAGAGTCTAACACAGGGCCTACCCAATACAGTGTCCTATACAACCCATGCCCTAATTTTACCTTCCAGGGAGAGACCTGTGGACCCGCAGTTTGCGCAGCAGCATATCAGAAATATTGGGCATGACATCCAAGCCACTCTTTGACTCTTCTTCCTCAATAGCTGAGGACAGTTCAGAAGGGAGCCCTGAAAAAAAACAAAGTGCTTAACTTATAAAATGTCTGAAACCACAGTAGCACTGTTGGCACCTTGCTTCAGTTTATAAGAACCTAATTATATGCTAGGGCCTTCATCATTGTTATCTTATCTTCACAATGATCCAATGAGCTAGAACTTAATCATCTCATTTTACAAGTAGGTAAGTCAAGACTCAGCAAGGTTAATAACTTAAAGTCATAAAACTAGTAACTGGCATAGTCAGACTTCAAACGATTTCATCTGCTTTAAATTCTAGTTCTTCCCATTGCTCCCACAGTACCAAGCAGACTCCCGTGTTTGGGGTTCAAGGTTGGTTTCTGGCAACTGAAAGCTAGTTGTTCTTTAGCTGTAATATTTGGAAAAGTCCCCTCTCTTTGGCAGGCTTCTCGGGAGGCCTGTTGCCCAGTTATTCTTCCTAGTGGTTCAATCACCAGTGTCCTACCTAGAAATCTGATTCCATATCCCTAAACATAGAAATAGAAACAGTGTTTTTCCAGGGTAAAGCTAAGGTCATTAGATCTTTTACAGATCTCAGAAATAGGTGCCTCCTAGCTAAAAGAACCAATGAACAGCCTTTTGTTATCTCATAAAACTACCCTGGGTCTGTGCTCTGAAAGCAGAAAGAACCAACCAAGTATTCTCTTTCCCATAAATCTTTCTCCTCTTTGAAGACAGTTCTTGTACCTCTCTAAAGCTTCCCTTCTCCAGGCTTTACCCTTGTTTTTCCAACTGCTGGTTGTCACCCACTATGGCCTGTGCCCTCTAGATATCATCCCCTTCCTGCACACATTCTGGTTGTTGCCAGATATGCTCTAACAAGCACTTAACTCAGGAACACGTGGGCAAATGTCCCTGGCATTAACTTTTGTTATCCATGCAGGGTAGACTCACTGTACCTTACTATGGGCTTATGGTACATTTAGGATTAAAAGCCTCAAATCTTTTACTTGATCCAAATTAGGTATCTTCATCCCGCAGTTATCCATGTTCTACCATCTCTCATGGGCAGGTTTCCAACCAGCTCAGTCATTTTCCAGAATTGTAGGCCAGGCCAGAGATCGGGACTAGAGGCATACTTGTGGTAGCCATCTAAGTGCAGCTAAGATTGGGAGTCATGTGAGTTAGAAGTTTCTCCAAAGGAGACCATGCAGAGAGAAGAGGATTTATAGTTTGGCTCAAGGTAAAGAATATTTAAATATTTTGAATTTCCCAATAACAGAACAGTGTTCAGGAGTTTGCTGACACTCAGGATATCCTGGCAATGTCTGGAGGGCCATCTGTCAGAAATGGGGTAGTCAGTGATCCTTCTTTGGATATAAGATTGGATTAGATGTTCTCTTAGCTACCTGTCATCTCTTGGGTTCTGTCCTGGCACTTACTGCTCTCTGCCATTTCCATGTGACAGATGATAAACCTTGTGGTGCCCCTGGCCTTCCTATACCTTTATGTATCCACACGGCACCCAGCAGAGAGATAATTAAGCAGTGGACTCCTGAGAAATCTATATAATTGAGCCATACAAGAAATAATAATCAAGTAAAAGCCATAACAGGGGCTTTTGCCTAGAGAAGTTACCTAGGTTGAGCCTCCCCTACCCCACCAAAAAAATAACTAGTTAGGCCTTCTAGTTCTGATAAGATGGCTATCCGAAGGGTGATCCTAGAACTTGTGGATCCTAAATCAGCCACCCTCCTCCTGAAGTCAACAATTACAAAAAATTTTAAACCAACCATAAATATACCAGCAACTCTCAAATATAAGAAAAGGCAATCATCTTTAAAAACAATGGCTAGAGAAGACAGAACTTCCTAGGAATAAATGTAGAGCTCCCACCCTTGACAGCCCTTTCTTCTTTCCTCAAAGAATCATTACTGAGAGGAAGATGTTAAGAGGAAGAATTCTGGCAAGAGTGTAATACCACAGAATGAGAAGGGAAGTAGACTGAGGGGGTGAGCAGGCAGCCTCCAGAGGAAATTCAGAAAGTTTCTTCAGAAAGGAAGGATCTCCATGCTACTACAACAATACTCCAACAAGGGAAAAAACTGCCTGTGCTGCTATTTGCTTTTCTTACTGAGTAGGAGGGGAGAGGAAAAGCAGAATGATTGCACAGCATTCTACCAGAGCTGATTATCTCAAACAATATGGAGGGATTTACCAGGAAGTAAGACAAAAGAAAAAATAAATAAAGCAAGCCCATCCAATAAAGTGCGGGCAGGAGACACATGGAAAGCCCCAGTTGAAGCTGCCTCTTACCCCTGACCACCACTTTTGAAAAATAGCATAGCGACCAAACTCCTTGGATTTTGTCTACTTTTTCCTTCCTCCGTCTGGCAGGGGAGTGAGAATGGCTGCTGGGAATAGTTGGGCCAAGTCTGGAAAATAAACACCTGGGCTGACTGTCTCTACAATTCTACCCTGAATTGGGAAAATAATCTATAATCTACTACTACTTACCCAAAAGAATAAGATATGCCCACACTGTGGTGTGATAAACTCACGTGTTGGAGTATGAACAAAGTTAGAGAAAAAGAGTAGAAACCAATCCCACAAACACGACTGCCCACAGCTCCATCTGAACTTCCCCTTTTCCCCACTACCCAAGCAGTAATAAAGCAGACACAAAATACCCAGTCTTCAGCTAAGCACTGCAAGAAGACAGAGATCTCAGATAAAGTAGGAAGGAGTCAATGAAAATTGACCTTTACAATATATCTAGGTAAAGAGAAAATCCAGGTGAAAATATCCATATCAAAAAGAAATAAAATGAAAACAATGTCATGGCAACTACATGGCAACTAAGGAAGAAAGACTGAAGTATTTAGAGATTAAATAATGGACCTGTAGTTGAGATATTGGTGAGAAATTTACAGATTGTGGTGTCTTTGAACTAGTGAACGAAACAAAAGGAACAATGAACATATTCAAAGATATAGGAGAAGAAAATTTTCCTCACTTGAGGGAAAAGCTGAACTTGCAGATTGAAAGAGCATGTCATGTTAAGGAAAAATATAATATATATATTTCTTTATCCATATATATATCCATATCCATATATATACATGTATATCCATATCCATATATATATATCATATATATATATATATATATATATGGATATGTATAAAGAAGTGCTTCTCCAACTGCCCTCATGGAAAGAGTAACCCATCTACCGGGAGAGGTGGAGGTTGAGGGCTGCTAGAAATCAGCTGGTCTCAGACTTCTCTACAACATTAAATACAGTGTAGCATCTACCAAGTTCTGAGGTAAAGAATGACCCAGAATTTAAAACTAGCCAAGCTGTCCTTCAGGAATAAAGATAGCATTTTTAAACATAGTAGAATTCAGGAAACAGCACCTCTGAGCCCTTCTAGGAAAACTATTGGATAATAAAATCTAGCTAAACAAGACATAAATCAAAATCATAAACTAGGGAATGGTGAGCGATCATAAAGAGACTGACGGTCAGCATTAAATCCTTTTACATATAAGCTTAGGGCTAACCAACTATGGAAATTATAGTTACAGAATGGAATGTAAATGTTAAAGCCTTGACAGTAAAAAAAAAGAATAATTTATCATTTGTATCTGTGGAGATGGAAGGATGGGAAGAAATATGAAGGTGGGAAGAAATGCTGTCATTTTCATCTTTTCCCGTAGGAAGTCAATAATCCAAATTTGAAACATGTAATGTAAAAAAAGTACCTCAATGACTCCAAACTCTTAATGCATTTCATAATGTATATTTTAAAACTTTTAAAAACTAATCTCTGTTCATCTCTCCCTCCAGTTCCCCCCCCCCCCGCCTCATTTTGCCTTTCCTTCTCCTAATGTCCTCCATGCTATTCCTTATGTTGGAGGGAGAGATGAACCATGAGAGACCATGGACTCTGAGAAACAAACAGCGTTTTAGAGGGGAGGGTGGAGGGGGGATTGGTTAACCCGGTGATGGGTATTAAGGAGGGCACGTACTGCATGGAGCACTGGGTGTTATATGAAAACAATGGATTGTGGATCACCACATCAAAAACTAATGATGTATGGTGACTAACATAACATAATAAAATTAAAAAAAAAAACTAATCTCTGTTCTCTGGAGGAAGAAATTGCCAAAACTCAGTAATTCCCACAGTTTTACTCTGCTTTAATTCAAGTTCAATTAAATTTTCATACTTTTTATCTAAAATAAGTACATCTAGCAATATAGCATAATCTCCTTCCTTCCTCCCTTCCTCCTGAATTTGTGGGGAAGAGGGCATTTGTTAGAAGCTATATTTACTTTCTTTGTATTTTTCACTATTAGTTGAATATTTTGATAATGTGCAGGAGGTATTTTAACAGAACCATTTTAAACATATCTGCCGGTATTAGCTCGTTCCAATGAAAGCATTTGTTTCTGGCAATCTCCAGGACTTAGAAAAATAACCTTTGGGACTTCTGATTAAAGATGCTCTGAGACTCAGGATGACCCGCAAAAGGCCAAAGCTACTGGTCGGGGATAAACTTTCCTCAGATTGATCTTCTCAAGGAGGCCTTTTCCCTGTCTGAGATCTGAGGGCTCCGAGCTCAGACTGGGGGTGTCTAGAGGGACTTCCCACACCTCTCTCAACCTCCATGTCCAGATATCCAACCACTTTCTAGACGTTGTCCCTTGGATCAAGATGATGAAAACAATTTCAACAGCCACCATTATCAAACATCAACTTGCATTAGATGTAGTTTCTCATTCATTCCTTACAACAGCCTTGCAAGGCAAATACTGCTAAGCCAATTTTCTGTAAACTAGGAAACTTGGGCTCAGCTAAGTTAAGTAGATTTCCCAGTGTCCCAGCTAATTAGTGGTAGAACCAGATGCAAAACTAGGTCTGCCAGACTGGGGCATCCAAGCTGCTCTCCATGGGCATTCAACACAACACATCCAAATCTGATCTTGCTGTCTTCCTCCTCAGGTGAGCTCCTTCCTCTTCTTCTCCCCATCCTCATTAATGACACCATCACCCACCTTGGCCATGTGGACACACACCTGGTTGTCTTTCTGGTCCTCCCCTCTACCTGTCTCCTCACTAAGTCCTGCCAAGCTGACCTCCAAATAGCTCTCAAACCTGTCCCTCCTATGTCCCCTCCTGTCCATCTCAATCTACAGCCTTATCACCTCTCACCATGCTGTTTCCATACCCTTTTACCGGTCTCCCTGTCTCCAGCCTCTCCCATTTCAGGACAGCTTTCATAATTTGTTGAGAAGAGTTATCCCCAAACTCAGCTTTAATCCTGGTGCTTCCTTATCTGCATGTTTCTCTGGCTTTCCAAGGGGTCCTGAATGAAGTTCAAACTCATTAATTGTCCCTCAAAACCTTCACTCTCCCCGCTTCCCACTTATACTCCGCCCTTACTGCCCATCTCTCTAAAATACGTGACGCACACTTAGTTCACATGGGATCCCTTCTATTCCTGAAACGTAACGAGAACCAGAAGGTGCCTGTGTGCTTTTGCTCCTGCTGTTTCCCCTGCCTAGGATGCCTTTCTTTCCCTCAGCTCAAAACTGCTCCTCCTGGAATCCTGCCCTGACACACTCACCCCTACTGAGCTGCTTGCTTCTTCCTCTGTGTTCCTAGGTACTTTGTATTGTAAAGTCTTAACACAATGTATTATAGTGACGTTGTCTACCCTGTGTTTCCTCTCCTAGAAGGTGAAGGTGAGCTCATTCATTTCTTCAGTATTCATTGAGTGCTTACTATGATTCAGGCAACAAACTTGGAGCTAGGGATATAATGCTGAGCAAAACAGGTCACTGTCCTCTGGGAGCTTGTTACCTCATGGGACAGAGATTAATTAGAGAAACACTCAAACATCACATTTCATACCGTGGTAGATTTTATAAGACCATTATCATATGGTTTCACTCATATGTGGAACATAAGCAATAGCACGGAGGACCATAGGGGAAGGGAGGGAAATCTGAAGGGGGAGAAATCAGAGCGGGAGAGGAACCATGAGAGACTATGGATCCCAGGAAACAAACTGAGGGTTTCAGTGGGGGCGGGAGCTGGGGGGAGGGGTTAACAGGACGATGGGTATTAAGGAGGGCAAGTGTTGTGAGGAGCACTGGGTGTTATATGCAACTAAGGAATCATTGAACGCTACATCAAAAACGAATGATGTAATATATGATGATTAACATAACAATAAAAAAATTTAAAAAAACGAATGATGTACTACACAGTGGCTAACTGAACATAATAATAAAAAAAAAGACAGAAGGATCTGGAGGTACTGGAAAAATGTTCCCTAGAAAAGTGACATTTGAGCAGAAATCTAAAGACTGAATGAGAGTTCATTAGGCAAAGAGGATGAGAGGAAAAACATTCCTGGTTCTGTGCCTGTGCCAATCCAAGAAGGAGGAATGAGTTGCTGAAGGAAGGCCAAAATATTGAGAGGGAGGAGAGTGGCCCTTGAAGATGTGGGAAAGGGGAACAGGGTTAATTACACAGGGGAAGAGCAGAATGAAGGCCCCTGAAGCTGCTGAAACAGACTTGAATTTCAAAGATTCCTCTGGCTGAGTATGGACAGTGGATTGAGCTGGGTGAGGAGGTCAGGAGTGCTGAGAGATGGGACAGAGGTTGTTGAGGTAGCTGAAGAAACCAATAATGACAGCCAAGAAAAGACCATCTTCTTGATGGCAGAGCTGGGTCTTTTTCACCTCTGCATTCCCAGCATGCCGCCTGGAACTAGCTCACAGTCAGCCTCACATCTTTGGCTTGAAATGGCCTGCAAATGACTAGGACCCAAACATCCTACAAATGATCTGTGAAGAGAACTTTTTGGATTGTTGGAAAGACCAGATGCAGCAGGAAAGAGCCTACCAATCTTCAGAAACTGAAGGAGAGCCAAACTTCTTAAGATTCCAGAATGTTCTGATAAGGATCTCCCCCATCTCCCAAAGGAACAGCCAACAATCATCATAAGAGACTCGAGTTTTCCCTATGAGCTCATATACACTGTTGTAATTAGAGCTTGCAAAAAGAGCTAGCCTCTTTAGCTTTCAGTGAGGGCTCCCAAAGTCTTTCATCCTGGATATGAGAGGGGATGATTCAGAATGTTCAGAATGTAGGAAAAGGAAGTCCCCACTTGGCAGATATCAGTCAAACACATGTGGCTGCTCACCACATCTCCAGCACCATCCTACATATACTGTGGAGCACACAGGACAACATCCCATGTGTGATAAAGTTCTACAACCTCGATTATAGGAATTAAAATGCATGGCAGGTTTCTGCTGGAATAAAGACCAGTATCACATAAAAACATTATATCAGCCTATAGTACTATTATTATACCCATTATATAGATGAGCAAACTGAGCCATCTAGAGACTAAGAAACTTGCCCAAGGCTATGCAGCTAAGTGTTGAAGCTTGAGCTCTTAACCACCCAGATCCTAGAAATGAGAGAAAAACGAGAGGGAGGGCACATAGATATCTAAATTGGTATAATTTTTATGTTAATTCGGCAATATGTATATGTATTTAAATATAATGACTTTTGATCAAGCAGTTCCACTTCTAAGATATTATCCCAGGGCAAAACTTATGTATTTCTATAAAGATACATCTAGGAGAATGTATAGAAATGCAGAGAAGAAACTAAGGTCCCTGAATGATTATGTGGAGCAGAGCCACCTGCTAACCTGACAGCTTGCCTTAGAATCATTATTCAAGGCTGAGACATTCTTCTTGACCCTATAGGTTATCATACTTCAGGGCCTCTACGTCACAGCAACTTAGATTTTATCTTAACTAATGCAGAAAGGTTGCAGAATACTTTAAAAGAAATACGGAGAAAATTTGGGAGTACACATAAAAGAAAATACAACATGACCAAATGAATTTTATTCCAGGGCCACAGGGTTTATTTCTAAATATGGAAAATTATTATTATATTAAATGATATAATTTACATAATTCTTCAATAGATACCCAAAGCAAATTGATAAAATTCAATATAAATCTTGAAACTTTAAAGACAAGAATATTTCCTTAAAATAATAAAAATATAAAATACTATACTCTATATGTAAAATATATAGTATATATAAACAAAATATATAAAATATATAAATATACTATATGAAATAATTTTATATTTTATATATTTTATCTTTTATTACATATATCTTTTTCTATTTAGTAATATAAAATATTAAATAATAAAATAGTACATCTATTTAAGAATCAGACACAACATGAGTCTTCAAATAAAAACACAAAAACAATTCAATTAAAAACAGAAACAAGGCAAGTGTTCTCCTTATCACCATTATCATATTAGAGAATGTTGCCAAAGTAGAAAACATAGACAGATACACAAGGGAAGTACACACACACATGCACAAATACACAACCAAGACAAAGAGTGAATTCAATAAAATAAAAATAACAGATTATGAACGTGAAAAAGGCATTGTGCAAGGTGGTCAAGAGCCTTCGGATTTGGTCACATCTGGGTTCCAAACCTGGCTTCAGAAATTAATAACCATGTGAACTTAACCTCCCCAGTCTTCAATTTCCTCATCTGTAAAATGGGTATAGTAAGGCCTACCTCCTAGGTTTGCTATGAGCATTAAGTGAAATATTATCAAATGCTTACACCAGTACCTGGGATGCAATAATCACTCTAGTTATAGCAATTGTGCTAGTTAGTCACTGTAGTAATCCCTGTACCATTTCTTAATATACAAGAAACATGTATAGTACCAAGCAGCATTCGTCTATGCCACTGATTGTCAGCTAGGAAAATCTAATGAAAAGAGTCTTCTTTATAAATAGGTAAGAATATACAGAATGTGCCCCAATAAGAGATATGGAGACCTGTACAAAGAACTTCAATCTTTTATAGGAAAAAGAAAGGAAAACCCAAATTAATAGAGGGACAAACCATGTGTCCGAATGAGAACTAAATGTTTTCAAAGTTAGTAATTTAAAAGTCTATAAACTATAAAACAAACAACACTGGGACAGTTCTTCTGAATCCAGTGTGTAGCTTTAGAGCAATCGCAATTAAAATGTTATATAAAATGGCATAAATTTCACTTAGAGAAATAGGTAGGTAAGAGGCAAAATTAGAAAAGACCTGTAATCCTTGAATCTTATTTTAGAGCTAAGAGCCTTCTGAGGTCAGCTAGTCCAAGAGGGAACAGAGGTTGAAGAACATATTTAAAGATTCCTTCAGTTGGTTCCTGGACCGAGACAGGAACTCAGATCTCCTGACTTTTTGTCCAGTTGCTCTTTCCATTATTTTACACTGAATCTTTATATCTAGAACATAATCAATATTCTGAAAAAGATGAACAGTGAGAGAGAAGTAACCTTACATAATATATTAATTTTGTATTATAAGGCAGCAGTAATTAAAATGCTTCAGGATTGATCAGAATAAAAGAGAATCAAGGGCTCAGAACTAGTGTTTGGTATATATAAAAAAGAATGTAGTATATGATTGTCTAAGCCACAAATAATAAGAAATATACATACTATTAAAATATTATCGAGGTAACAGGATCTTAAATTTCCAAATACCTATATCTTAAAATAAATGCCACAGGTATTAGCAAAATAAATATAAATAGATCCAACTATAGACAAACTATTAGAAAATAGATTTGCTATCCCAATTAAGGAGAAATAATGTTTTTATAGTGACTTAAATAATGGAAGACTTCAAAAGAAAAGATAGGCAAAGATGATTATAAAAACTTTACAATTTCTCTAAAAAAAATGGTACAGGGATTACTATAGTGACTAACTAGCACAATTGCTATAACTAGAGTGATCACTGCATCCCAGGTCCTGGACTAAGCATTTGCTTTGTTAAAAAGCAAAAAATGATGGGATGAAAAAGTACTGAGAAAAACACAAATCCAACAAGAGGATATATAACATTTGTAAATATTTACACACCCAACATAGGAGTACCTAAATATAAAACAAATATTAACAGACCTAAAGGGAGAAATTTTCAGCAATACAATAATTGTAAGGGACTTTAATACCCCCATTTTCATCAATGGATAGATTATCCAGACAGAAAATCAACAAGGAAACATTGGCCTTACATGACACATCAGACCTGATGGACCTAATAGACATATACAGAACATTCTACCCAAAAGCAATAGAATACATATTCTTCTCAAGTGCACATGGAATATTCTCTAGGATAGATCATGTTAACAGGAACAAAACAAGTCTCTCAATAAATTTAAGAAGACTGAAATTACATCAAGCATCTTTTCCAAGTGTAATGGTATGAAACTAGAAATCAATTACAAGAGAAAAGTATAGTAAAGGTTAGTATCTATAGAGTTTACATATATACCAACAAAAAATAAACCAACAAAAAACCTAAGGCCCATATGGACACTTGGGTAAAGAGATGAAAAGCTAATCTACCCACTAAGAAAAAAACAGAGTAATTAAATATTTAAAATGATTAAATTTGAATTTGCTTGCTAGCAAATTAGTTGAAGTAATAAAAAAGTGGCATTTATTTTCTAATTCTAACTATATTCTGGCCCATAAGGAGTGAAAGCAAAGCAAAGTCCAGTGCTGGTAGTTCTTAGGAGAAAGACTCCTCAGTCTTTGCAGGTAGCAGTCTACATTGGAAGCAATTTGGTAAATGCAAATGTTTCTACACTTTGACCCAGTGAATCTCAAGCCTGAGAATTTGTTCAAGGGAATAACTTGAAGGAAGAAAGAAAAAAACTATGAGTATAGAGTTGTTTAGAGCAGGTTGGTTAATCATGGTTAAAAGAACTGTAAACATCTGAAATACCCAGCAATCAATGCATCAGTGCAAAGATACACCCATTAAATGATAAATAAAAGGACAAGTCAAAATATATGGAATCAGTTATGAAAGAAGTTCAAAAAGTAGAAACAAGAAATTATAGCTACACAAATCAATTGTGAAAAACTTACAAATGCAGGTCAATACTGGAAAGAATAAAAATTGCATTTTTTCAGAATTTATGGGGTTGTGGGGCAAATTTTAAGATAAATCTTTTCCTAGTGTTTTGAAGCTGCGCATTAAAAATTAAAAGTAGAAAAGTGTATCATTTTTTTCAAAAGATTTCCTCTAAAGATGGTTAATTTTCTTTAATTAGTTTTTAAAAAGTTGGAAATTTTACTTCTGGGAATCTTGTTAATGTTGAATAGATAGGTGTTAGTTAACTATATTTCAGATCAGGGCTTCCAAAATAGTTGGTGGCATGTGGGCATGCCCATACAACAATCCTTAAGCAGAAGGCTTCTGTGCTAAGAGTGACTACAGGTAGCATGACCCATAGAAGAGGTGAGCCCGGAGGTGGGGGGGGGGGAGGGGGGGGGGCAGGGGATCCAAAGTTTTATTTTCTGAAGGGGGGGCGGGGGGGGGGGCGCCCACGGGGGGGACTTGCCAGGCCAGGGAGGAAAGGGCTGGGGTCTGGACTTTGTGGTGACAGCAGATTAGAAAGCAAGAGATGACTCTGATGTCTTGAAAAGAGGAACTGTTCTATTTGAGTGACTTCCTGGGTGTGAGAGGAAAAGGAAGTGTCAAAAGTTGAGGCCCGGGTCACCCTTCCAGGCTTCCTAGGTGCTAACAAGGCTCAGGGAGGGGTGGCAGGGTCTGGAAGGGGGGGATGGTTTGAAGGAGACAAGTTTAGAGGTTCTCTGAGTGGGCAGGAAACATAATCTGATTCATTCATTTATCTGCAAATATTTACTGAGGGCCTCCTGTGTGTTTGGTCCACACTCGCCACTGGGACAAAGACCCTGACAGAAGTCTAGTGTTAACACGTTCACCTCCTTTTATCTGGTAAAAATGAATCCAGCCCTGGCCTGAGGAGAGCATCTGCCCCAACCCTACCTACCTTTTTCCTGCTCAGCCACTTCACTAAGTTCTGGAAGCTTGAGCCCCACTAAGTTCTGATTTCTTATCAGGATGTGCTCCTTTTTAGGAAAAGAAAACAACATTTCAGATGATAACATCAGGCGGAACTCTTCTCTTGTTCTGTTTATGGCTCTGTGACCACTCAGCTTTATGTGGGAGGCTGCCCCTAGTGGGGCAGTCTCAAAGGTGGGTGGACAGTCATGACATGGTGACATATGAAGGGCATCTGGAAGACTGCTCCTCTCCCAGTCCATAAACTTGCCTGAAACCCCACCATTAGCACCACATTTCTCGGGTTAAGAATTGTCCTTGGCATGGTCTGCCTTTTTTTTTTTTTTTGATTTTTTTTTTTTTAAGATTTTATTTATTTGACAGAGAGACACAACAAGAGAGGGAACACAAGCAGAGGGAGTGGGAGAGGGAGAAGCAGGCTTCCCGCCGAGCAGGGAGCCCAATGCGGGGCTCAATCCCAGGACCCTGGGATCATGACCTGAGCCGAAGGCAGACGCTTAACAACTGAGCCACCCAGGCGCCCCGGCATGGTCTGCCTTTTAAATAAGGCTGTGGGCCTCAGGGCAAATGAGCTCCAGCCACACTGTGGCTGAGAGCTATACGACAAACAGAAGCAGAGCCCAGGGCTCTGGGGATAGGGTGGTCACCTGGATGTGTTATGGAGCTTCTGCTGGAAATGATTTTGGTGAGCTCATGACTGTGCTTCAAGCTAGCTAGAGCTTCCTGTCCTGTTGTTCAGGGCAGTAAATGCCCATTTCCAGGAGTTGTGACCTGTCCTACCCCCATTTCCTCAGTGGCTGGTTATGGCACCCCTTGAGTTGTTAAACTCTCCAGACAAATGAGGCCTGAGAATTGCTGCCCCACAATACTGCCCGGAGCCTCAGCAGTCAAAGCCCAGGAGAGATGGGGATGCTGACCACAGGTCAGTCAGCACCAGACCAGCACTTCTAACGTCTGACAGATCTCCTCGCCCCTTGTGACTTATGCTTATGAGGGGATTTTCAGTCGTAGCAGGGCCCACTTGAGTGGTTTGCCCCCTGGTAAGGAAGGAAAGGAAGGGGCCAGCAGAGGGTGCTCATGGTTCAAATGGAAGTAATTGGCCAGGGCCCTTTACCTGTTTCCTTAGCAGCTCCCCGGAGCCTCCAATTCAGAGAATTGTAGAAAGTTTCTGAATAGGAATGAGGTTTCTGAATAGGACACATGTGTCCCTGCTAGCACAGAAACCTCCTCACTTGTGCTTTACTGCTATCAGGTACCTCTTTTCCTTCCCCATGTCACACGCATTCTGTAGGGGAGCCAGGGGAGCCTTGTCCAGTTTTAGCTGTGAGGGTGCCAGGTCCCTCCCCATGGAGCCCCTGTAGCCTGGGTTGGCCCTCTAGGGAAATGGGACTGGATAACGATTCCTTGTCCTGTTAATCTCTTCTCACCCTCACACCCTATCTCTGTCCCCTACATTGCTGGATACTCCCAATCACCCCCTGCATAGGGTGGCAGCCCCATGGGAGACTACTGTGCCTGGTTTGATGGCCAGTGAAAGTTGGGGACATCATGGACACTGGAAGAAATTCACCACAGAGGGAGCAGCCCCTCATGGCCGTCATTATACTTAAGGATGGATTTGGGGCCCTTTGTTAACAGGCATCAGGAAGAAAAGTTCGGGGCCTGACAAAGGGAAAAGCTATTCCATCCTTTGGCATGACAAGGCACTCTATTAAGGGCTTCCTGTTTATGAGCTGCCAACTCTGGCTGGAGGGGAAAACACAGCCCAGTACTGAGGGCTCACGTGCCCGCCATACATTTGCCTTCCCCTTAAAATGTGGCTTTGTGTGGCAACTATATCCCACACTGACCTCACCCTGGTAAGTGTGGTAAAATCACCTGAAACATATTTATGAAGAAGATGCTGCACAGTGGGCCTGATTTATCAGGGTGGGGAAGTTTAGGGACCCACAAGGCCCAAGTCCAGGCCACAGCTGCCCTGCTTAGCAGCTCAGCCCAGAGGTCTTCAGCCCAGGGTTACCTGGAGCGCACACCCTGCCCAGCTGGCCCCCAGGAACCTACCTCACGGAGCTTCGACAGTTTTTGCATCCGTACTGGCTGCACTTGTATCTGAAAGTCTTTGAGTCCGGGTGCCTTGGCCAACTTGCTGCCAGCTTTGCCTGAAAAACGCTTCTCTTCCTCTGCCAGAGGCAGCTTAGCAAGCACTTTCTGCAGCCGGGGGCCAGGTTCTTCAGGACCACTGTCCCAGGAGACCCCCCGCTGTAGGGGTGGCCGCGAAGCAGGGGGCCGCAACTCAGCTTTGGAGCCAAATTTTGACCCTGTCGGCTCTCCAGCTGTACCTTTGCCCTGGGGGCTCAGGGGAGCCACCCCTCCAGAGCCCTGGGCTGGATCTCTAGGCAGAGGATTGCCTTCCCTGGCTGTCTTCAGAAGTGCCTTTCCCAGCTCATTTTCAGCAGGGCCAGGCTGAGGGCTATTCAGGGCCATTTTCCCACCACTGCCTACGCCGGAAGCTGGGCCTTTGGGTGCGGCCTCAGGGCACTGGAGGGGATCACAGTTTTCCTTTTGTTCAATTGCAATCTCTTTGGACTTCTCAATTGTGGGAGAACGAGGAGTCAGCCTGCCCTGAGACCATTTCCTCTGGTCATTCTGCTTCCGGTCAGCTAGCCCTTTGGAGACATTCTGAAAGAGACAAGGTAGAACTGGGACTCTGGAAGCAGGCTGGAGAGGAAAGAGGTGGGTCCACTTCCACTGTGGCGCCTCTGTCCCCACAGAACCTGCTAAGGTGCCTGTGTGTATGTGTGTGCACTGAGTGAAAGGGGAGGGCTTCTCAGTCAAGTCTGAGTCAGTAAAAGGGATCTGCAAACAAGTCTGAGGTCTATAAAACAGACAGGACAAGGGGACCTGTCATTCACAATCTTCCAAGAACTTCCCAAGGGCTAGGAGCTGTGGAGGACAGTGGAATAAAGGACAGCTTGGGGGCAGTCACAAATTTTGGCGTTGACTCAGTTGCCCCAGTTTCTAGTCTTGACTCTTCCTGGCAAGGCCCTTAACTGTTAGGGACTCAGATTTCTCATCAGGTTTGTGAACCCTCTGAAATTGTTGCAAATGTATATGTGTGTTTAAATGTGCAAGTTGTATGTATTTTTCTGGGGAGAGAATCTGTAGCTTTCAACAATTTCTCAGAGAATTCCATGATCCAAAAGAGGCTAAGGATCTTTGGATCCGGTGATTCTTACAAAGGTGATATCTTACTATGCAGAAGTTCTAAGATTCTGCACTCTTACTTCATTTCCCAAGGCACACCCACTTTGTGAGGAGCATTTGTCTGGCTATCTTGTGTGAGTGGTGAAACTCTCCCAGAGGACTCTATCCTAGCCCCACTTCTAGATGAGATTGTATTTCATGCTGCCCTCGACATCACCTTGAGCACTTTGCTCTGAGCACCCTTCTAGTGCTCATCAGCACCAGATTTTCCAGGCTGCCCCCAAGAAGAATCCCAATCAGGAACTGGAACTTTACCGTAATTTTTACTAGAGTGACAAAAGTAGCAGCCTTGCCTGTTGCCAGGCCCAGCAGTCCCCCTGGTCTATGGCTAGTGGCCTGAGTGAAGGTGCAGGGTTATAGGGTTATAGTGAAAGTGACCTCCACTGAATACTGCCGCCTTACCCCCTCCACTTTAGACTTCCAGTCATGATAGAACAGAGGAGCCTTCTAGCTTCCCCAGCCTTGACCCTCCACTCACGTACACCAACTTGCAGGCTGCCCAAGGCTAGCCTAGACTTTTGGAACAGTGTCTCCCACACCCACATCATCCAACTTGGGCAGAGCTCACACTCACAGGCTCGCCAAGGTGAGGTGAAGAGACTTCGGCCTCATCCCCCTTCTGCTGGAGAAAGTGAACACAAGTCAGACAGCAATGTGAAGAGACCCTATCTCCTCTTGAAATACCCTCAAAGTGGTATAGATGCTTTCCCCTCCCAGCACCGTCATCGCAATAGGTCGTGGAGACCCTCTTAGGGGTTAAGGGGTAAGAGGAGAGACCAGTTGGCATAGAAACCCCAATCAGGACCCCTGTTACCTGTGGTGGTGCTCCAGACAAAGGGGACTGTGGGCCACTGCATGCATCCAAACCTGGAATGGTCCAGACACTGGTGAGTGATGTCCAGCACCCCAGACCATCAGCTGTCCCTTTAGCAAAAACACATCTACCTCCCCAGAATGCCCTCCCTTGGTTCGCTCAGGTCTGGTGGCCAGTAACGCCTGACATGTTGAATACCTTCCACATGTCAGGTTCTATGGTGATCACTCATTTAATCAGCACTGAAACCACATGAAGAAACTGAGGCAGAGGGAAGTCAAGGTCACACAGCCAGGAAGTATCAGCACTGGGAACTGAACCCAGGCTGACTGGTCAGAGCCTGAGCTTGCCCCACAGCTCTGACAAGGGCAGGCTGTTCTCCCCGGCACCATGCCCCTTTCCAAGCTGGTTTGAGGGTGTGGCCCCGTACACAGTGTAATGAAAGGGAAGAAACCAAAAAGAAAAGAGTGGCTCAAATAGAGGCCCTTCTAAATAAGCTCTGGGGTGGCCTCTCTTTGAGTCCTCTCTTAGCAGAGAAAGCACCAGTTGTAGCCCCTTTCCCACAACCTTGCCTCCTCCAACCTTCCCACAACCTTCCTCACCTACCTAGACTCATCCTGGGCTAGGCCTGTCTCCCCACACTAGCTCAAAACCCCAACAGAAAGTACATCCACCTCCTCAGAGGCAGCCCCACCAGGCCTAGCTGGGATGCCAAACAGGGGTCCTGACTAGAAAGCCTGTAAGATGGGATGCATCCTGGTGGGGCCAGGGGTCGGACTCAGCTGCTACCCAAAGGGAAAAGCCAGCACAGGAAATGCCAGGGGCACTGGACCTCACCAAGGGGTGTGGAGACAGTAAGCGAGTTGCTTTGCGAGGATGTCGGAGAAGCTCCGGGGCTGAGGTTTGAGGAAACAGCTGTGGAGACAGACACAAACTGGCCAGCATTCATGGAGGTTTACGACTTCAGCCTAACAAAGATATCCTTTCAGGTATTTCTGACCCCTGGGAACTGGGACTGCTTCATCAGGTCAGGGGCTGATTCTGAACTGCTATATAAGGCTCCTACCGCAGGAGGACTCCATCCATGCAGGGTGGTCCAGGAGCCTGTGCACATGGGTATCATACAGGGATTTCTCTCTATGTAGGATTCAGGGAGGGGGAACCCGTGTCATGGGTATCATAAAGGCTGACACTTCTTGGTGAAACAGAAAGACACAATAGGCCCAAAAAAGGAAAAGCAGAGTTTTCTGGGCTAGAGTTGCATCAGTATTTTAAGAGCTTCTGAAATAGGGTAAGATGCCCTGTCTTCACAAGATCCTCTCCACAAGTATCAGTCCTCCTGGTGCCTACAGGCCTGTGGGCAGGCAAGTCAAAGGCCACCCCTTGGAAGCAGGGCTCCCACTACAACTGGGTCCTGGCCCTCCCCATCCCCTACCCCACCTCGGAGGGGCTCAGGGCAGCCACCTGTACATCCTACCTGACGGGGAGTCTCCGGGGCCGCTCCTGGACTTCCTCCCACGGCGGGTCAGGAATCGTTCACTCACCGACTTGGCTTCTTCCAGCAGCGCCAGGTTTTTCTTCTTGTCCTCTTCTGAGATGCTGATATCCGGCAGCTGGTCATTGACCAGGTCAATAATGTGCCCTGCAGGGTCTGCAGTGGGAGGGTGAACTCAAGGCAAGAACCACAGAATCCTTGGCCCCCCGCACCTTAGCCCAGGGAAGCTGCCCAGAGTGGACTCAGCCAGCCAAACTTCAGCCCAGTGCCAGGCCAGGGAGACAGATAGGGCTACCTCAGCAGGTTTGTAGCCTGTGGCTGTGGCAGGTCCTCTGTAACAAATAGTCATGAAGCCACCTAGGTTCCCAGTACTGTCCTAAACTCTGCCATTAGGGAAGGCCATCAGGAGCTCCACCTCCATGCTATCTTTCCCTAGTGTGTTCTTCTTTCAGGTCTCCAAGCGTTCAACAAGCTAGGGAGCTTAAGATGTGTGGATAAAGAGCACTCCAAAGATCATGGCCACCTTCCTTCTTTCCTCTACTCACACTATCTACCTCCACCCTTCTCCAAAACCGCCTCTTCTCCAGCAGCGCTTCAGTGGGTGAATGACACCACTTTCCCCAGCTGCTCAGAAACGTGGGAGTCACTCCACACTCCTTCCTCAGTCTCTTCACATCCCACCAACTGGCCATCAAGTCCTGATCATAATTTACCTGAGAAATATCTCTGGAACTTGTGCCTCCTCTCCATTCTTGTCCGTTAGATCTTACCTGCACAGTTACAACAGCTGCTTCCTAGGCTTCTACCTTCACGCTCTCCCCTTCCTCCCATCTTCCACTGCCTATCAGAGTCAGCTCCCTAAGAGCCATATCTGACCTTGCACGTTTCCTGCCTCACATCATCAGGATTCCACATGAAAGGAAGTTTGAGAGATGGGATGAGACAATTGCTAATGACCTAACGAGCACCTGCATTCAGCACTCCTTGAAACCACAACCTCATGTATGTATGTATGTATGTATGTATGTATGTATGTATGTATGTTTTGGGGGGTAAGATAGTTTGAGTTAGGTTCCATCATTTGGAAGAGCCCTGACTAATACACACAGCAGAGCATTCAGTTGCTCTGTTATGGTTCCTGCTCCCCCACCATGTTGTTTCTTCCACCCAGCATGCTTTTTCTTCCTTTTGTCTATCTGTCCAACTCCCTAAGGCACAACTCAAATACTCTCTCTTCTGGAATATCTATCCAGCCTTCCCCCTCCCCAGATAAAATTGGTCTCCTTCTTGCCTCAGTTTCCCTAACACTTCTTTAAAGGGCCTTATAATACGGTGTCTTGATTATATCTGTTCACTTCTCAGTCTCTTCATAGACTATGAGCAACATGAAGGCAGAGACCAAGTCTATATAATATCTGTATTCCAATGGTCCAGAACAGACCCTGAGAAATCATTTGGATAATGAGCTGGTGTTTGGGTCAGAGATGCTTGCATTCAAACACATACCTACCTGGATGGGGGCCTTTCTAGCAGGAGGTAGAGAGCTCTGGCCCCTGTGCCCCAGAATTGAGCCTCACCCTGCTGTTCTGTCTCTTTGACTTCCTCATCTTTCTCTTCATCCTCCGGCCTTGTTTTTTACCAAAATAAATTAAAATTAGATATCATACTTCTCCTGGGCTCAACACAGAAGGGCAGACTGACTTTGCCTTCTTGGGCTCGTAGGTATAGACCTGCCTGAGAATTAGAAGAAGTGTAGGGGCTGAGCTGCCAGATCTCAGTCTTCTTGCTCAAACATACTTTCAGAGGGACCCCTATCTCTGGTTGCAAAAATAAGATAAGATAATTGGACTAGCCCTTACCCACAGAAGTCAGTGAAGCAGTAGAAACCTTCAAGTGTCGGTGAGAAAGCCTCCTGTGGGGACTGTGAGCTCTGAAAGACAGTACAGAGTCATCTTGTTAAAGAAAATTTGTCCACAGCTTGTAAATAGGCAGATACCTGTATATTCTTTCAAAGTCATCCTAGAGCATCGTCTTACGAGCTTGTCTAAGTTTGAGAACTTGTTAGAAATGCAAATTCTCAGGTTCCACCCCAGACTAAATGGATCAGAAACTCTGGGAGGTGGGGCCCAGCCATCTGTAATTGAACATGTCCCCCCCAGGTGATTCTGATGCTTGCTAAAGTTTTTGAAAAACTGCCCTAAGGAAATGTAACTTTGGCTATTTACTTTTATTAGGGCCCAGACTCTGAGTGAACATCTAACTGTAGAAAACTCATAAAATATGACTAATTGTCTGGTAGAGATGTAGATGATTTCTGTTGGGGAAGAAAGATAAAAAACAAGGTTTCATTGTCTTGTGGAACATTAACCTATTTTATATCAAACTTAGTAATCTTATTCCAGTATTCTTTTCCTCCCCACTGATTATATATATATATATATATATATATATATATATATATATATATTTCCATTTCTTGTATCCTCTTTTGAACTGACTTTGCCATCGGGATGATTTCCTCATCAATGAGTTAAATAAATCTTTGACACATGCTCACTATATTTTTGTATGAGAATGATCCTTGTAGCTTTTTGAAAATTATACTTAGTCTTACTCCAGCAAGACCAATGCATATGCTAGTGCTGTGTCACACTGAGGCAGTGACATCCCTGAGTACGTGAGCCAGTGTCCTTCCCAAGGGGTCATCTTCCCCACAGGACCCACTTTGACCAGGGGCAGCATTCTCCAGTCAAAGACCCTTATCTCTCAGGTCTGTTTGCAAATATCTGGGCAGTTATTATGGGAAACTACCCTGCTATGATTTGTGCTTAAAGGCTAGCAAAGTACAAAGAACCAAATCCAGGAAAAGACAAATAATTTGGAGGGGGGAAGAAAATGGACAAGTCCCAAGCTCTTGCTCTCATTTGGAAAAACTGCTTGATTCTATTTCATCAATAAAATGATCAAGAAAGAAGATTTATAAAAAGTATATATAGCTATCTAATCCTCACATGCTAGGGAATATTGTTCTTCACAGCACAAAGATTAGGCATATGAGATGTACCTGTTGACCAGGTTTTTGTCAGTTTCTCCTTCCGGTGAACTGGCATCCCCAGTCAGGATGATGGTAGGTGGACTGCAGGATATTCCTGCAGTGTGAGGGCCCTGGCGGTTCAGAATAAAACACAGATGGAGTTAGGCTTAGGATGGTGGAAGCTTCCAGGAGCTGGAGCATTTATTCCAGTATTATGACACTCAAAACTATCTTGATAAGGGTTGAATACGGTTTATTTGGATTATTCAGGGGGAAAAAAGGAAAGAAAAAATGAAAAAAGGCAGTTTCTATTTCGTTCCCCAGCAGACATTCACTGAGCTTAACATGGCCTACTTTTCATAAACTAAGATTCTGGAAACTCTAAGCCATCCCTGGTTAATCCTCACTAACAGTCTTGAAAAAGAATGGTACAGAGGCCCCAGGCTGCAGCCAGCCAGGTTGGGGAAGGAGGAAGACCAGGAGAACAGGTGGTGGCACCCACACATTGGGTGGGGATACAGTGAGATCCCACATTGGGTAATTGTGACATTTCGATAAAGGTGATGTGTTCAATGGGTCATGGAATATGCAGTTTAATTGTGTAACCTTGAAAAATGTTTATCTGAATAAATACACATTTCTGAAATTAGAACAAAAGTTATTAGCCAGTCCTTAGATTTTTGAGGTATTTCAAAACCACTAAACAAACAAAACTACTAATAGCAAACATGAGTCATTTCATTCTAGGTTAGTAAGGTTGTAGTTAAATCGGTGTACTACCACACTGTGATGGCCATGTGAATGGTAAAACCACATCTGGACTGCAATAAATATTGAGTGAGTGAGTGAGTGAAAGAATAAAATGAAAGCAATATAAGATATACAATAAGGTCCATAAAGATGCACATCAACATGCATTTCCCCACACCTCAGTGTACTGGGGATAAAAATAGGACTAGGTAACAGTAATACACAGTCTCTCCAGTTCTTTGCCACCCACTGTTGTAGTATGTCCATCTAAGAATTGTTCCCAGGTATGTCTGGCAATCTCTCTAGGGGTTTTCTCATATGTCCCCTCATCATTTTCCTTCTCTTCTTCCCTGCCCATCCTTACCGGTGTGTGTTGTCAGGGCTCTCTGTGAACACCCTACCGTCCCTGCCAAGGCCTGTCTCCCAGCACTCTCAAGCATGTCACACCAGGTCCCACTGTTGCAGTGGCTTCCTGGAGCATCAGAGCAGTAGGTCCCCATTGCCACGTTCCCTGGGGGCTGTGTCTTTCTGGAGCCTCTGGGCAATAAGCGTTCTCACTTCTACTGGCCCTGCTGAAGCCGTTGCCTGGGGGCTGCCCTTGCAGATCTAGGGCTGAACTGTATTCTTGAACACTTAGTGTGCAGGTATTGACTCCTTGCAAGCTGGGGAAGAGAATCTCTCTCCTTTTCACATTATTACTTGTTAAGTGGGTTCCATACAGTGCTATGTAAGCTTCTTAAATCCCACAATTTTTAATGAAACCAGCTCTTCCTGTTTTCATTTGTATCTCCTCCCTCCCTTGGCCTCAATCATAAGGCCGGGTAAGCTGGAGAAGTGTCTCTGAGTCCCACCAGGGAATGCCAGATCCCTGTGTTCCAGGACCTCTTCAACTGGAGGGAGGTGCAGGGATTGGAGGAGAAGGAAGCACTCAGAATCCCTGGACACATGGAAAGAAAGTTGGGACAGGGACTTTGGCTGGATAGGAAGCAGTAGGAAGCAGCATTGCCTCTTGTAAGAATCATACAGACCTATGCTCAGATTTCTGCTCATTATCCATTAGCTATGTGTCCTTGAGCAAGTTATTTAACCTCTCTGTGCCCCATGATCATAAAAATCCAACTCACAAGGTTGATGTGAAGATTAAAAATAATATTGAGAAAGCACCTAGCACATGACTGGTATTTTCAATAAATAGTTATATTACTGTCAGATTACTTTTCTCTTTCATTCAACAAAGACACTTTAGTTATCCATCATGTGTCAGGAGCAGCTTAAAAAACAAAGACCCTCAAGACCTCACAGATCCCTTGCTTAAGGGATATAGAGAAGTAATGAATAGTTATAATAAATTTAAGCTGATAAGAAATGGACCACATTCTGTGAAAGCTCAAAGGAAAGGAAAAAAAAAATTCCTCAGGGGAGTTGGAGAAGACATTTCAGCGGGGTCTTGAGGGGTGAATGGGAGCTTGTAAGACAAAGATATTAGGGGAGAGGTTTTGGGCAAAGGGAACAGCATTTAGCAAAGGGCATAACTGGGCATTAGGGATTTATCAGTGTAATCGGAGCATGGACTCCAGGGTATGTAAGATAGGAAAGTTCAGGGATGGGGGCTGCAGTATTGTGGTTTATACGAAAACATATATATTTGGTCATTCAGATGACCAAAATATATTTTTCATAGACATTTGGTCTTTATCCACAGTTCCTGGCTCACAGCTCCCAAGACCCTTGGAATTTCCTGAGCGATAAGAGCAATGGGAAAATCTTCTGTTATAATATTTGGTCTCCTGTCCTTAGTTCCTAAACTCCCTTCAGAGCCATAAAGGTGAAATGGGTGGCTTGTTATCTATAACAAACCCTTTCCACTGCAACTAGGTTAATGCTAATGAAGGTGACTTTTGCAAAGCACCTAAGTATGGAAGCTGGTTGCCAGGGGAAACAGCCATGAATAGAGGGTTGGAACTTTCAGTCCCACCCCCTGACTTCCTGGGAGAGGAAAGGGGCTAGAGGATGAATCAATCCCCAATGGCCAATGAATTAATTAATCATGCCTACATAACGACACCTCTATAAAAACCCAAAAGGAGGGGGGTAAGAGAGCTTCCATGTTGGGGAACCAGCACACTTCCACATGCCACTGTGCCACATCCCAAGCTCCACAAGGACAGAAGCTCCTTTATTCAGGACCTCACCCTCTGCAGCTCTTCATCTGACTGTTGATTTGTATCCTTTAATATCCTTTGTGATAAATCATTGACCTAGTGAATAAATGGGTTTTCCTGAGTGCTGTGAGTCACTCTAGGAAATTATCACACCTGAGGAGGAGATCATGGGACCCTCTGATTTCTAGCCAGTCCATCAGAGGCACAGGTGACAACCTGGACTTGTGACTGGTGTCTGAAGTGAAGGCAGTAGGACAGAATCCTTCACCTGTGGATCTGAGTCTGTCTCCAGGTAGATAGTGTCAGAATTGAGCTGAGTTCTTGGACGCCCTGCTTGTGTCAAATAATCGCTTCTTGGTAGGGGAATCCTACAACATACAAACACACACATGTTGGACTTGGGTCCAGGAAGCTAATTTAGAGGCAAATAATGGAAGTAGCATAAAAGGTTGAGCCAGCTTCTGATGGACATTGGGTGTTACCCCAGTGAGTTTGATCTTTGTGGTTTTGGAGATGGGGAATACTGAAGGTCAGGTTTGGGAATAATTTGACCACCCAAAGAGAACATAGAAATTTTGACAGGAGATCCATTCATGGGTCATCATAGTGCACATTGGTTGAGATGATGGAAAATGTCCAGTTATTACAGCATCCATCATCTTCCTAGGAATTTTGAGAAGCTTCCAATAAATTGGAGCTGTGTTACTCTCCATTTGGACACCCACAGTTGGCCAAGGTAGAGTGACAGGGAGTCAGCGTGATGCTTACGGCTGGAACCAGGACTGGCCAATCTATCCTCAAAATTACCGAGCTCCAGTCCCTCCAAGAACACAGATACCCATCTTTCTGTCAAGGACTCCTCTTGTAAGAGATGCTCAGGAAGTTTCCCCAAAAAGCAACAGCTCCTTTGGTGGATAGTATAAACGTGATGGACTAGTGATGGTCACTCTTTATGGTCACTTGCTTTGTCCTTTTGTTACCCTGTCTCTTAGTCCCATAACTATAAAATCGTCAAAGGCCTGCTTTGTCTCAGAAGTTTGTGTGAATAAAATGAAATGGTGAATGTGTCTGCACTTTGATAAGTCTCATATGATCTACAAATACCCATTAATCACAATTATCATTAAAATGAACAATGGCTCTACTCAGTTCTTCCCACCTTTTGTCCCCTCATAGGAGGCCAGCAAGCAGCAGAGAGGCTGGGGCCTTCCAAGGGGCCAGGAGGGAAGCAGGAGGATCTTGGGTCATGATGTGGGGCTTGATGATACACAGTGGAACAGTATCCAGAAGAGCTGCTGAGGTCAAAAGGGGAATCGGGGTGTCAAAATGGCAGGTCATGGGCTGGAGCTGGGGCAGGCAGGGCCAGGGGCAGGTGCCTCTTTACTGGGAAAACGGGTAAAGATGGAGGAATTGGGGAGGTTTTCTATTGTGTGGATTCTCCAGTGAGCAGAAAGAAGGGCTGAAATTTTTCCAGAGGCTTCTCTTCATGTCACTACAAGGGTTTCTTGTTATGTGGTTTCTTGGATCTCGGTTAGGGAATTAGCCTATTCTCTGAGCTACAAATTCTCTGAGGTACAAATCAGAGACCTGGAGGACCATTTCCTGCGAGTAGTGTTTATAAGTTTTTATATTAGTTGCCAACATTTTATAATTGGAAGAGTTCCCATAAAGTTCTGGATTTCCTGACCAAGCAATCTTGGGTCTACATTTCTGCAAAGTGAACCTTGGTCTGCTTCTGTTGGCCTGCTTCAATCAGTTGTGCTCCCTGCCTGGCCCTGAAGCATCCAAGTTACTGCCCCTGTGCTACATGATTCTTAACCTGTCATGGTTTTCTGGAGCACAAGAGGTTTATGCTTAAAGCCTCTTCCACTTGTGACACCTTTTTTAAAAACCACTTTATTAAGGTATGATTGACGTATGAAAAGCTATACATATTTCATGTATACAACTTGATGAGTTTAGAGCTAAGTATACACTTGTGAAACCCTCATCATAATTTATGCCATAAACCTATCCATCACTTCCCAAAGTTTCTTCCTACCTTCTTATTTATTTACTACTATTATTATTGTTGCTGTTGTAGTGATAAGAACACTTATAAGATCTACCCCCTTAACAAACTTTTAGGTGTACAATACAGTATTGTTAACTCTGGGCACTAAGCTGTACAATAGCTCTCTAGGACTTACTCATCTTGCATAACTCCCACATCATCTTGATGAGGTTTCTTTCCATACAGCCTCATTGGTGACTGCTACCATGGGGATTCCATTTGAGACACTGTCTGTGCTTACAGTATGTTTGAAGTTCCTTCCCTGGGTGGAGTTTATTTTGACCATGACAGTTTGAGCTCTAGAAATTACCTTATTCATGTTTTTCATATTTAGAGAATTTCTATGAATCCTCAAGTGAACAGGAAGAAATGCACTTTGGCTAACATATCATTTTCATGCTCATTATATCATATGGTTTCTGCCATCCCTTAAGGTGGGCTTTTATGAATTCCCAGCAGGCATTAATGCAGATAGGGTAGGTCTACATAAGAGGGGCAGGAGAACCAAACATCACCTTCTTCATGTTGCATTCTGAAAGAAAATTTGTGGTAGTGCTGATGGGATTATAGTATATACCTCCAAGAGTTTCATATATTCAGGCAGCTGAGTAAGTAGAATACAATTCATTTATTGATTTAATTTTCTTGACACACTACCTATTTCCCAAAGCAATTTGAAGCAACCAGCAATAAAATCTAAGATATAAAAACAGGAGGCTATAAAAATGGGGAGATAATTTGATAAATATAAACATCCCCAGGAGATAAAGAGGAATGCATGCCTTTCCTAACCATTCATGGTTTGACTCTGAGGTTAAACTGTTGGACTTGAAACCTAATGAATCTGTGATCCATGTGGTCTAGGCTCTGAGAAAGATTTCTTTAAAGAATTATTCAGCAGACAAAAAAAGCAATACAAAAAGAACTCCATTCTTCACTCTCACCTCTCAAAGGACATGGAATGCTTAACTCCCATCCTCCCTCACCTCTGCCCTTTGACTTTTCACTTGCTTACCCTCCCCACCTGAAGCCCCTCTTCCTCTCCCTCCCTCCTCAATTTACTCTTCCAGCTCCATCAATTTACTTATTGTACAGATTGTCTAACGTTTCTTTTTATGATCGACTCAGTTTTCAAAAGTCTTAGAGTCTAAGAGAGGTCACTGTGTACACTTTCGCACGTTATTACGCTTTATTCTCTTCATTCATCCAGCAAACTCACCGAATGCTTGTTATGTGCTATGGTCTATGCTAGGGCCCGGGAAGAGAAAAGTGAACTAGGCAGGCCTCTGAAATGCTTCCCAGTTAGCACAGTGGGATGGGGAGTGAGGAAAGTAAACCCCGCCCCCCTCCACCCCAGGTAGCACCCAGGGCCTGGTGCCCTTAGTGTTGACTGTGACATAAATGGTCTGCAACACACTGGAGGAACTGCTTTCTGGTGGAAGTTTTCTCTGCCTCCTGGCTAAAGGCCACTTTCAGGAAAAACTCTCCTGAGGTGGCTATCATGTATGGGACTGTAGGCACCCTTACTCAGAGAAGGGCAGAGGTGCTCACACAGAAAGGCAGAAACAAGCCATGGGTGGCAAGTGCCAAGCATGTAACCACAAACACACACAATTCAAAGCTGCTTAAAAACCAGGAAGCATAAAGCAATCAGGGAGAAATCCTCTAATCCCCTGATGGAATGTCCTGGAATGCTCCTCACTCTCTCTTTCCGATGTGTGCAAAATATACAGTAATAAAATCAAAGTGTCCTTTCCCTAACCGGTACACAGAATGGTTGAACAAGCTCTGAGCAAAACTGTTTTTGCGGGGAACATTCGGTCTTCTGCGGGCTGTTTCAGTTCAGCAGGCACTAGGGAGACCGGAATCCAGGAGAGAGTGAGAGATTCCAGGGGCCCCCTGGAGTGAATTCTGCCAGATTTTAGTGTGTGTGATGAGTGTAAATACTCCTCCCTGCTCCCACCCTGAGCTGCCAAACAGAAGACAGGGCCTCAAGGAAGCTTGCAGTGCAGCGTGTCCAAACACAGAGTCTGCCAGTGAAGTTACTGGCTTCAGGACTTCAAGGGCCTCGGGTTTGGGAGCCACGGGAATTCATGCATGACACAGCTTCTCACTTACTAGCTGTGTGACCTTGGGCAAGTTACCTCACCTCTCTGTGCCTTGGTTACCTCATCTGTAAAAAAACTATCTCACAGGGTAGTTACAATAATTAAATGGATTGATATAGAAATAAGATTGCCAGTTAAAATACGGAATGTCCAGTTATATTTGGACTTCAAATAAACAACAAATAATTTTTTTAGTGTTGTGTGTGTCCCAAATATTGCATGGACATAACTGTGTTTTCATTTGCTAAATGTACAGCTCCAGATGGAAAGCTCATAGAAGAGCACCTGGCACTTAGTAAATGCTTATTAAGTGTCAGATGTTATATTCTGTTATTGTTACCTTTGGGGCTGAATTAATTACTTTGGAGTTTGGTTTTGAGGAGATTGTTGTTCTTAGTTTTGAGTCTGATCAACCATGTAGAGTTAAATTAGGAAGGCCTTGCCCTTCTGGTCATGAAGCCACAGAGCATCTCCCCTGGGCATCTGACCACACAAGCTCCAATGGTCTTGTAATAAATGACTCCCAGAGTCATCTTGTAATCATTGACTCTCAGAGAAGCCCACCTCCAAGGCCACCTTCACCTGGTCCCACTTCCTCTCTCACCGTCTGCCCCTCAGCTCAAGTAGAGCTGCCCTTTGTGGGTTACAGACACAAGAAGCAAAGGAACAAAT
The DNA here is from genome assembly GCF_003265705.2 of Callorhinus ursinus. Taxonomy (NCBI): domain Eukaryota; kingdom Metazoa; phylum Chordata; class Mammalia; order Carnivora; family Otariidae; genus Callorhinus; species Callorhinus ursinus. The sequence goes on along the minus strand of NW_027397111.1, from coordinate 6,742,950 downwards.
GTGGGTAGAGGGCAGTGACACTTTCTTAGACCTACTATGTGTGGGGCCCTGTCCCAGACACTTCTGGTGTGGTTCCTCACTTCATCCTCTCCAGCAATTCTATGAATGAACCTCAGGATACCCATCTACAAATGGGGGATGATAGTGCCTCCCTGATGTCATCAAATCATGAAGAGGAAAGTGAAGTCCCTGAGCATGGAATAGGCAATGGATACATTTCTTTTCTCTCCCCCTTTTTTCCCCTTCAGTCCCCACTTTACCAATGAAAAAACAGACTTGTCCAGGGCTGTACAGCTGGTAAATAGTGGGAAAGAAGGACAACACACCAAGCTTGTTGGCCTTCCCACTCCACCATGCTGCTCTTAACAATTGTTTCCCCTGGTCTTTGGTCTCACCTCCCCTGGTTCCTGGTATGTGCAGGACACTCTGACACTCCTCTGTTCTTCTCCCAAGCGGCCCCCTCCCTCACAAACCTCTTCTTCTAGGAAGCCCTCCAGCCAGCACAAGTTTGAACATACAGCTGGAAGAGAGATAGCATGGGCATCCCCTTACCTTCCCATGGGCCCAGCCACCCCAGGGGTCCATTTCCCTTCCCTGGAGTCAGCCAAGCACTAGGAGCCTGGGCTGTCTCCCCACAAGTTCACCCTATAATAAGCCAGCAGGTCACATTTTGTTCTCCTTAAATAAACCTTATAGAAACATTTAAATGTTTATTTCACTCATAAATTCCCAGGAATGCGCAACAGTTTCCTAACTGCCTGGGTGCAGGGATAAATATAGGCCAGTGTCATAGATGGGAATATTATCTTCCTTTCCCCAATGTCACATGACTAAGCCTGGACTAGGAAGCTCTAAGCAACAGCTCCAGCCCTGGCAGGACTGAGGAGTTTAGCTCCTGCACTTGGGCCCTGGCAGATAGCCTGGGAGAGAAGGATCCTACTAGAAGCCAGTGTGGGGTAATGAAGTTGGGGAACACTAGCCAGAATCACACCTGGATGACCTTGGGTACTTTACTTAACTTTTCTGAGTTTCATATTCTTAAACATTATGTGGAGCTAATAATCCCCATTTTCCAGGCTTGTTTAAGGATTAGACAAGATAAAGCAACAATAGTGATGATGATGATGATGGTGAGGGTAGTGGTAGAGGTTGGGCCTTGTGGTGGCTGTATCCCCAGGTCCCTCTCTCATAGCCTGGAGGGCAAACAGGGACGGCCTCTGAGAGAGGGGCCCTGGCCACAAAGAGAAGTTGGTGCTCTTGTGATAGGATAAAAGGACCCTGGGGACTCTCGAGGAAGTGATTATTCCAGCAGCAAGTCCTAAGTGCATGGGAGAGAGCAGAAATGCCTCTGCTGAAGACTGCTAGACATGGGGCTCTTCCCTATCAAGCACTGAGGACTAGGTTCTGGCTCCCCTAAGCTCCCCAGTGCCCACCTTGTGGATCACCCTGTGCACCCAAGGCCTGCCTTGCCTCTGATGAACCCTCTTTCCTGTATTCCTAGAAGCCAGGGATCAACAACCACTGGATTATCCTGCCCTCTTCATTACTGTTTTCACTCTCATGCCAACAGACACTAGGAGTGTGGATACATGCAATGTCTATTAGTCCTACTCAGTGGAGCATGTATCACCCAGCTAGCCATTCATTCTGGGTAGAGGGCAGTGGAAATCTAACTTCTCCTCCTCCCTTCTTTTCCTCCTGTTCCTTCATTTCTTCCTCTCTCCAATCCAGACATTTAATCATCCAGCCAGTTATCCACTCAACCTATCCACCCAGCCTATCATCCATCCATCCATCCACCCAGTTATTATCCACCCAACCTATCATCCATCTATCCATCCATCCATCCATCCATCCATCCATCCATCCATCCATCTATCCATCCATCCATCCATCTACCTGCCCATCTGTCACATTCATTCATCCTTCCTTGAGCTCCCACCACATACTAGAGCCTATGTTGAGAATTGGAGATACACACATAAAAGACACAGCCCCTGACCTAAGTTGCTTATGTGTAACATAAGACAGGAGACAGGAGATGGAGAATCAGAGAAACAAAAAATGGTAAGCTACTCCTTTGATCATTGTAGGAACTAAAGACAAATAATTTTAACATACATTTCTGACCTTCTGTAACAATCAACATTTCCAAAACACTTTCTGCTTTTTCTTCAGCACTTCCACAGCTACAATCTCAAAGTTCTTACTCTGTGACCAGAACCACTAGAAGCCATACTGGTGGAACTGTCCTCCTGGCCCTTTCTAAGCCTCTTTTCCATAAAGGATGGGGCATCAAGCAACTGCCCCCCATGCCTAGGGCCTTTGGTGTCTAGGACACTGGCTTTACTGGTGGGTGGAGCTAAGAAAGGAGGCAAAGCTAACAGAAACACTTTAGCAGGAAACTCGGGTTTGAATCTCTACTCAACCACAGCACAGTTATGTGGCCTTTGGCAATTACTTACCCTTGTAGAAATTCAGTTTCTTCTTCTATAAAGTAAAGATAATAATATCTACCTTGAGGGAATGAGACCACATGGCAGGTGCCCAATAGATGGCTCCAATATCTCATACATTAGATCCTAATGTTTTACTGATAATTCACTTGAAGATATTTCACTGAAGATTGTAATTGAGGCTGTTCTTGCAAAAGGTAATGATAAATGGAAATGAGCTCAGAGAGGATTAATTCAAAACCCTCAATTGGACATTCAAGGTACTGGCCAGTTTCTAGTGTTTAGAGTGTACTTACCTACCTCAGCTTTCGCATCTGTAAAGTGGAATAATAATCATACCTACTTCCTAGAGTTGTTGTGATAATCATACCTACTTCCTGGAGTTGTTGTGAGGTTACTGCATGTAAAGTGCTTAGAGCAGCACCTGTTACATAGGAAGCCTGGCATGAGGAGGCCCACTGGGTGAGGTGGGGGCATGTCCCCACTCCACACAGCTGTCACCAGGTTCCCAGGGTTTTAGGTGCACTATTTTGTCTTCATCCCATTCCTTACAGACCATTGATTCTTTGAGTCCCAAACCTTTTTCTCACACATTTCTCAAGGGGTCTCTGAGGAGATGTAGACTGAACCCCAGTCTGCTGGCCAGTGAAGACGGGGCCTGATCAGGCAAGGGAGGATAAAATGAAGAGAAAAGCTGGCAATTTACTTTACATGGTAAAGCATGTTGTTAGGCTCTAGATATTCCTGGGGATAGCAAGACCACCAAGGATCCCCCAATTCCTGATCAGGGAAGAGAACACAGCAGAACACAAAGCAAATTAGATCAGAAAGAAGTCGTCATTAGACTGTAAATCCATGGGGTGGTGAACTCTCTTGCAAGTGGGGCCTTAGTGCTTAATAAACATTCGTTGAATGAATTCAGTAAATATTTACAATTAACTCTTGAACAACATGGGTTAGAACTTATATGTGGGGTTTTTTTTAATAGTATGGTACTGTAAAAGTATTCTCTCTTCCTTATGATTTTCTTAATAACCTTTTCTCTACCTAACTTTATAAGAATACAGTGTATAATACATATAACACACAAACTATGTGTTCATGACTGTTTATGCTGTCAGAAAGTCTTCCAGTCAACAGTAGTCTATTAGTAGTTAAGTTTTTCAAGACTGAAAAGTTATACATGGATTTTCAACTGTGCAGCGGGGTTGGCGTCCCTAACTCCCACATTGTTCAAGGGTCAACTCTATTGAATAAGTTCAACTCAATACCATATTTATTGGGTTCCTATCATGTGTAAGTGAATAGTTATCCCTTCCCTGTATGCTCAAACTCTGTTGTGGTATAGTGGGGTAGTTTCTGGACTAGAAAGAAAAAAATAATGATTCTAGCCCTGTTTCCTCAGCTTACAGCCATGAGGCAGTAGAATCCAGATCTTGCAGCTTCCATGTTATGTCCTTTAGACAACTGACTTAACCTCCCAAGCCTTAGTTTCCTAATGTATAAACTAGGTATGGTCATAGCTACCTTATAGGGCATTAAGAAGGTTATCTGAGATAATGAATATAAAGAGTTTAGCTTAGAACATGGTAGGAGCCCCATGTTTAGCTTCTTTCCCTGCATCTGGATATGGTACCTAACTGCTCTGAACTTCCACTTCCCTGGGGATGATGATCGCTGTCCTCACAGTGGGGTTAGGACATCAATTGCAGTAACATAATAAAAACTTTTTTTTAAGATTTTATTTATTTGACAGAGAGAGACACAGCGAGAGAGGGAACACAAGCAGGGGAAGTGGGAGAGGGAGAAGCAGGCTTCCTGCTGAGCAGGGAGCCCGATGTGGGGCTCGATCCCAGGACCCTGGGATCATGACCTGAGCCGAAGGCAGACGCTTAATGACTGAGCCACCCAGGCGCCCCTGTAAAAATTTTTAAAAACTGTTTTGTGCTGTATTAGGGACTGAGACCCATTATCAGATGAGAACCTTGCTTCACACTTTATATATGTTATTCTGGTAATTAAAGTCAAGCTGCCTGGGGCTTGACTCTAGGCTCAGTGACTTAGCTGTATTAGCTAGTACACATTATTTTACTTTTCTGTGCTTCAAGTCTTCATCCCTAAATGGAGTAACAATAGTACCTATCCCACAGAGATTTTCTGAACATTAAATGAGATAAAGTGTTTGAAAAACCTAGCACAGTGTCTGGAACATAGGAAAGTTTCCTTAAAAGTTCACCGTTATTAGCAGCTATTACTATCAGGCTTGGCTTGCAGATGAGGAAACAGGCAAAATGAGTAACTCACCCCAGGTCCCACTCAGGTATGTAAAGCCCAGCTCTTTCCACACTGCCACACTACCTATACCTTGCATCTCTATGAAATGGAAGCATTTCCTGTCCCTTCCAGAACTCCCTGGCTGCTTGGGGAGGGCTGCTTGGTATTTTTCTCTTCTAAAAGGACAGTTGAGCAGGCTCAGCTCTGGGTCTGGCCTGCTGACTGATGTTGGTAAGCCAGGATGGGTCCCTCACTACATTGACACAAACAAGGAGAGAATTCCAGATTTGTCATGGCAGCAGCTACGATGATCTCTAATTCTGAGCCAAAAGAGGAGGCCCAGCAGCTTTGTGGTCAGAGGTTCTAGGAGCTCCACAGCAGATCCCTTGCTGTTAGGGCCACACACAGAGGGCTGATTCTCCAGAGCACATTCCAACCTAATTTTCAGTTAATTAAAAATTAGAGGTAGGGAGAGGAATGGGAGCAGGGATGCCACTGGTTTGTTGAGTGCTGCGGTAATCTTAAGTCAACAAGATGCTGCTGTATAACACGGTTAGGCATCAAGTTGTTTAGAGGATCAGAAAGTGCAGTACAAAGTAGGCACATAGGGAGATGTACAGAGAGAGTAACTCGTGTGTAGCCTGAACCAGGAATTGCATAGTGATCTGTGTTTCTAGGAGTCAGTGTGCATTGAGTTGGCCTGTTTTATTGTCTGATGGCTGAAAAAGAATGAAAAAGGCATAGGCAGTACAGTGTCTCAGCAGGATGTGTGACACGGAACTGTATTTTCTGGCCCCATGGGCTTAGGCATCTGAGAGGATGGCAAGCAGAAATAAGACCCTGCAGTGCTTTGGAGTGTGCATGGCAGTGTATTTGTAGGGGCCCAGGGTGGCCATCTCAGACAAGGACTTTGGAAGCACAGGACAGTATACCCCTGGCTCAGGCACCAAGGGTTCTCATAGAGGGCCCCAGAGACAAACAGTATTTAGTGCAGGGTAGAGACTAAGAGTATGGGCTCTGAGGCCAGGCTGCCTGGGTTCAAATCCTGGGCCTGCTGCTTATGAGCTATATGATCTTGGAGGAAGCTGCTTAACTTCTCTGTGCTTCAGCTTCCTCAGCTATGAAATGGGGATAATGATACTTACCTCATAAGGTTGACTGAAAGTTAAATAAGTTCATACAGTAGAATAATGCCTGGCATTATTATTAAGTGTTGTGGACAATGGAGATGGGGGTGGGAGTTGGTCAGGGGGTGGTGGAAGGGGGGCTACTGGAACAGATGATGTGAAAGATGGAGGCCTACTCATGAGTTCACATTGACCTACACCTGGGAGCTTCCAGAAACCCCTGAAAGAGGATGGAGATTGTCTGGGTGGAAACTAGAGCCAGCTGTTAGAGCTGACCTGAACCTCTTTGCACACTCAGGTTTGCAAAGCACTTATCAGGAAGCCATGCTGTTCCAACAAGTCAGCTTTCTGATATGGCTGCTGATCACAGGCCAGGAAATAGTTGATGTCCTGGCCTCGCTGCCTCTGGGGCTCGGGGCCAGGTCTGGTGCCCCATGATTATGGGGAGATAGGTGGGTATGTGCCCAGAGGAGAGATTTGGGAGCAAAGCCTGGAGGAACAGAGGAAAGAGGACTCTGGGAAGATGTGTAAACTGCCTTCCTGCATCTGTAGGTTTTCACCCCACTATAGGCAGTTGTGAAGGGCAGAAGTGAGGAGGAGTCACAGGGAGGCAGTTCCAGCTTGACCAGCAAGCGGAGCTGGCCAACCACAGCACAGACTTCCTTGTGAGGTGAGCAGTTCCCCTGTATGGAGCTACTCCTATAAACTCCCAAGACCCACCCCAGAAGACTCTGCTTCAATAGGCCTGGGTTGGCGGAGGAATCCGGGTTTCACAAGCTTCCAGATAACTGTTTGGGGGCTCACATTATGCAGAACTTTGCCTGCCTGAGAGGGAAGGGTCTTAGATGAGATCTAGTATCCCTTCTAGCTCTTAACTCTGATGGTCTGTCATTCTGTGGTCCCTTAAGGTCCCAGGCTTGTGTCCTGATAGCTTTTATTCCTGCCAGACCTCTTGGCTACAAGCTCATTCCTTTGAGCCCCTCCCTGTTCTAGGGCCAACCCAGAAAACACACTCAGGACAACAACTTCACAGAGTGCATTGTCTGGAAGCTTTATTTCTTTGTGGGTCTTGATTATAGCTTCTGATTAGGGACCTCAAGGGTGTGTGTGTGCGCATGCATGCAGAAAGGAAAACAGGATCTAGGTCTACAGCATTTGTGTTTTTGTGTGAGAAGGTCTCAGCTAGTGTTCATGTTAGCATTGGGAAATGGGGGCTGGGGCTTGAGGAACTAGAAGTAGGGCTGGACCCGGGGGAGCTGTAAACTCAGAAGGATGCTCTGGTTCTTTGCCTGCCTCACAGAGAGGGAGTTCACACGGTACTGGGAATTTCAGCCAAATCCTCCTAACCAATCCTGCTTTCCTGGCTGCCTGGTTTCCGCTGCTCCCAGGGACTTGGGCTCCAGCCCCTGGAGGCTCCAGCCCTGTTCACAAGGCCTGACCCTCCCCTGAGGCTGTGGCTGCCTGACAAGCCCAATGACGGTTGTCTGATGGGTGCAAAGGGGGAGGTGCTCTTCACGGACAATGCTGGTGGGCTTCTGGAAAACTCAAGGAGGCCTAGTGCCTGTCAGTAAGAGCAGAGAATAAAAGGATACTGAATCTGATGTCGCCTTCAGTCTAGGGTCTAACCTGCCCCAGCCCCATGGTCCCTCAAGCCAAAAAAGGTACTAGAGGGCTGGGCCGACCAGAGTCTAGGAGGCAGCCACTAACACTTGCCCTGAGGAAGAGATGAGGAAACAGAGGCACAGAAAAGTTAACAGGCTCACAGGCCTTTTGACCAGGATGTGGAGGAGCCCAGCTTGGTCTGATTCCAGAGTCCACCTTCTTAAATCCTGTGTTAATGGTCCTCCCTTAAGGGCATCAGCTCACCTGAAGTCCTCATGGGTCCTTCTCCTACTAGGCTCCAGCAATGCAGAGGCTATCGGTACCACAAACATCCCCTTTATTGTCTTGACTTCCCACAAGCACAGAGATAGAATCATGGCATTTGAAGGACCTTCAGAGGCCATGGGGGCCCACCCCCTCATGTTACAGAAGTCTGGTCTGGTTCAAGGTCAGCAGGAGAGTGACCTTGTGGAAAGCTGGAATCTGGAGCTCCTGCTGTTCAGCTAGGGCTCTCTGACCCTCAAGTCTGTGGTTAGCTTATGGATTCCCTCCCCTGGCTTGGCTGTGCCTGGAAACTCACGCTCACCTCTGACCCAGTGGAGCTACACCTAGGTGTGGTTTGAAGTCGTGATGGTAAGAAGAGCCAGCAGGCTTTTGTGCTATCTTGTCTTAGTCTCCTGAGAAGGCTTAAAGGTTCTTTTATTTAGAGAGGTGAGATGATGAACTAAAGGTAAACTAAACTCAGTGTAAAAGGATCTCTTCATTAACGATCAAGTTGTAGCATTGCCAATCTTTTATTTTTATTTTTTTTAGGAACACTTGTATTCTTGGGGAGCATGGCATGACAGCTGTTTGGGGGAGCTGACTAGGATTCAGGAGCCAGATTTTGCATCAGAATCTGACTTAAGCACACTTTTGTTACTAGTGAGGTGGAAGGGGTCAGGAAGGGCTGTGGTAAGAAGGAAACCAGGGCTAGGGAGTAAGGATGCTAAGGGGACAGAACTTGGGAAAGTCATGACCGAGGAGAGGGAGCAGTCACATTTGAATCCAGATGTGGATGTTTTGCTTTATGCTGTCATTCCCTACTTTAATTCTTCAAACTTTCAGTGGATTAACAAATTTAACAAATTTTTTGTTGGCTAAAACTTATAACCCACTATTACCAGTGTTTTAAGGGAATTGTCCACACTTGGTTAGAAGCAGCAGTAGAAAGGGGGCAGCAGCAGAGCACCCAGTTTGGGGAAGACCAGACATCACCCATAGAAGAGCAGAGGAGCAATCTAGAGCCACAAAGAGCAACTGACAAGTAGCACCCACCAGGCTCATGACATTCCTGGAAGAGAGGTTCAATAAAACACTGAGCTGGCTGGCTGTGGCCAAATGCATAGGGGTTTGGCTCACTCCCACTTAGAAATTCAAGGGCTCCCCAAGTGTGCCAAGTTCTGCAACATCTCAGTCCCACGAGTTTGGGGTAGGGAGATACAAGAAGCCACTCTTTTCTAAGTATTTACTATCTGAGTTCCCACAGTTATGACGTGCAAGAAAACAAATGGCATCCTAACATGAAAATGTTCACTGAGAGTCTACCCGCTTACCAAATTAACGCTCACTCATACATTCTTCCCTCACTTAACAAGTGTCTGTCCCTTTGGGCTGAGGTCAGTTCAGACATCTGTCAGATATAATGGGGTGGTACAAGTGCAAACCAAGTGCAAAGTTCATGAAATCAAAGGAAACAGTGTTGGAAAACTTCACATGCACGGTCTTGGACCAGTGAAGAGCATATGGAGCTGGGCAGCTAACAAAGAAAAAATTACAAGGATAATTTGTATTGGCCAAAAAAGAAAATGATTTGCATATTGAAGGATCCATAGAGGTCCTTGGGAAAATGAATGAAGCCCTTAAATATTAAACACACAATCTCTTAACAGAGGTGCTGTAAAGTAAAATGTGAGGGATGTGGTTCATATGAACAGATCATCATGTCAGTATAAAGAATAAATATACCAATGCCAAAATCAACAGAATTAATTCTTTGTTCCTTCTAAAAAAGTAGCGTATAATCAATTTTTTGTTATATGTCTAGCTAAAATAATTTGTTTTCATAATTTCATTTGTACAATACAATCTCAATGAGACCCTTTAAATTAATTTCTTTTCATCATTTCTTTTTTATAATACAATTTTACTGAAAATCTTTTCCACTATTTACTATAAAATTTTGATCTTCATTTTAAGTTGACTCAGTTTAAATGGTCTTTTGCTGGTTACCACAACCCTGACATGACAAGGCCCTCTGTGCTGACAGTTCTCCTCCAAGTCTTTCTCCATTCTAGGAAGGTACCTACAGGGTTACGGTGGTTGGACCTCCCAGGAGACTTCAGTCAGACACAGAATAGGAGGTTCCGCTCTCAAGGATATATGGGGGGGCTTGGCCAATTCAAATGGACTCTGGGTATTTATTCCTCAGTGTGGCAGCCACACACCTTCCCCCAGTGCGCACTGCAGCCTGAACAGGCTGTCAGCAAACCCTCTAGCCAGGCTGAGCGATGTGGCACCAGCCCAGGGCACTTGGCTTGGCCCCGGCCAGACTAACTGCAGGCAAGGAGGGGGCACTTACTTGGCCGGTGGGGCTCTGGGCTGCCTGTGGCTCTCCAGGGGGCTCCTCGTCCTCGGGAATGTGGGGCATGGCAGCCTCCTGGCGGGAGTGGCCGCGTGTGCCCGGAACCTCCGCGGCGTCAGCCCCAAAGATGCTCCAAGAGGCCTGGGCTCCGCAGGCTGAGGAGACGCCAAAAGGACAAGTCAAATCCACTGCCATCCCTGACCCAGGCTGGGTTCCATTTCCAGGAGCCATGAGCCACAGAAAAAGCCTGCTTGAGTTTGTATCAACACCAGAGGTTGGACTAGGCTAGGAGAGGGTATTTGGAATTGCATTTCCTCCTGTTCATTTGCTCTGTTTACAAAGTCAGAGATGACCTTAGAGATTTTCCATCTAATTTGGTCCTTACAGTAAACACAGTTATCCCAGAAGGGAGAAAAGTGCTTCAAACTCCTCAAAGCCATAGCTAATGGAGGACACTCCATTGGGATCAGATTTGTACTTGTGTATCATTTATTAAGCGCCTACTACATGCCAGGCACTATCCTAAGAGCATTTCCAACATCACCTAATTTAATCCTCATGATGACCTCTGATGCAGGCACTAATACTCATTTTATAGAAGAGAGAATGGCTTCCGAGGGTGGTAGCCATTTGCCAAAATCATACAAAGAATCAAGCATTTGAATCCAGATCTTCCTGATTTTGAGGCCAGGGCTCTTTTCACTCTACCACATAGCCTTCCTTGCCCGGGTTGAGGAAGAGGAGGATGTTTCTTGACTTTCTACCCCATGGCTGATCTCATGTCCTTCAACAGCTTTTCTGACCCTCAGTGTGGGGCTCTCTCACTTGAGGACAACCCTTACTGGGCCTGTGATTCTGGAGGCTCGGCCAAGGTGGATCTTGTGTACCTTCTGCAGTGCCCACCCTGAGCAACCTTTCATTGCTTCCCCAGAAGCCAGGCTTATCCTGTCTCATGGTATAGCAGCCTTGAGGCCCAGCTGGGATTGACCCAGTCGTCATAATCTCACTTATCTCACCACAGTGATTGGCTCAGGGATGGAAAATAGGTCCGGTGTAAACCAATGAGCACACTGTCGTGTTCTGGCACCCAGGTGCTTTATCTTGCTCTGGGTGGTAGAATGTGCAGATGTGAAACCTAATGTACTGATGCCATTTTGTTTCTGTTTGGAAGTCCAGACTGAGGATAAAACTGACACACATAAAGGGGGGTGGGGAGTAGAGCTAAGACACCCGCAGAAAGAAGGTGGATCCCTGATCAAAGTTCACCTGAAGCCTGAATTCTTTCTGGACTAGCCAGTTATACAAACACTTAAATTTCTTAGTGTTTAAGTCAGTTTGGGTTGGGTTTACTTATAACTACTAATTTGTAAGTACTTATATTAACTTGTAACTACTAACAATTGTTACTTGTAACTAGTAACTATTCTTTCATGTTTCTCACCAATCAAGAGGCCTAGGACCATGATCTCCCCAACAGACCTGAACCAATGGGCCTGGCTCCTCTGTGTCCTCTTTGAAAAGTGAGGTTTCAATCTGGAGAGGCAAGATAGCAAGGTAGAAAGAACACAGGTCTTGGAACCTTATACTTGGATTTGAGTCCCCACTCTGCCATTCACTGGCTATGTGGCCTTGAACGTTGGCTTTACCTCTGAGCCTTGTCAGGGGAACAGAGATAAGAATGCCTCCCATGCAGGGATGTTCTAAGGATGAAATGATATAGAGCGCCAAGCACAGAGTAGGTGCTCACAGAGGCCACCTGCATGGAGGTCTACAGCCCAGGAAGCTTGGCCAGAGTCCAAAGGCCTCTACCTAGCCTCTTTGCCCACTAAACTCCTCCAGGTCCCCTTCCCCTAATGGGGTGGGAGAACCAGCCTGATCCTATAACTTCAGAGATTCCCTGGAGTTGCTGCTCTGCTAGTCAGCAGATGAAAACCACCAGATGCAGACCCTGCCCTCAGCCACAGCCAGGGGGCTACTGGGACCTACACAGGAGCAACAAAGAACACTGTCATTTACTGAGTACCTACTATGTCCTAGGTCCTATGTAAGGTGCTGACTGCAGGAGGCTGTAGGAGGAAGCCAGAAAGCCCCACCACCTCTCATGATACTAGATATTATTCTGGTCCCACAGGAAAGGCCTGAGGGCCTTGGAGCCAGAGGGCCGTGGGCAGGCTCAGATCTGACATCAGCCACAACTCTGACAGATGCCCCCACCCAACACACACACCTTTGACTGAGCTCCCCGAGGAAGGCAAGGGGTCTGATTCATCATAGATAACTAGAAGATTCATCAAAAAATGCTTGTTAATTTATATTTAAAGAACTGGAGATCTTTAGCCATGGGGTTGGTCAATGCGACCACCATCTTGATTTTTGTCAATCTCTGCAGTGGAAAGGTAGCCCCATTCAGCTCCCAAACAATTGGGGTGACCTCTGCTGGTCAACTCAAGAAGTCTTATCTCAAGTAGGAAATTCATGAACTGAATCATTCATTAATTCACCACACTCACTTTACACGTGCTAGGTGCTGGTGACTTAAAGATGATGAAGATGTGGTCTTGGCCCTCTAGGAGCACAGAGTCCAGTGGTGGGAGGCAGTATGAAAACAGTGTAACTGTTAAGACTTCGAAAGTGAGAAGTGACAGAATCTCAGAAAAGGATCCCCAACTATGGAAATTGGGACAGGTGAGATATAGTTTTAGACTAGATCCATGTTAGAAATGGTGTTTGAGGTGAGCCATGAATACTGAAATGCTGAGTGGAATTTCTCTGAACAGAATAGCTAGAGGGAACAGTAAGACAGGAAGGGAGAAGCCCTACTGGACAGATTTAACCTGTCTGTTGGGAATGAGAGTTATAGGGCCAAGGCATACTAGGTCTCTCATCCCAACTGTATGGATAAAATGAGCATCAAATTGACCCAAAGGTTGACTCTGTGATTAATTTCTATCACCTTTACTTGGATTTCAACAGCAATGACATCAGTGGTGCTGGACAAAGTATATGGTCACAGGGGTTGACAGTAGCAAAAGAGTATCCACAAACCCCAGTTCTACCGGGAAAATTGGTGCACTTCCCTTGAAACCTCTTAAGTGATGATGGATGTATGTGCAGGTCCAGCCTGTCTTAATAGTAATATGGTTCCCAAGATATGGGAGGTGACAGTTCTACTTTCCTTTCCACCTTAATCTACACAAAGTATATTGCACTCTGAGTGGTAAGAAGGATTCAGACAAATTGGGGCATGTTCCAAAAAGGGGAAGCAATATGCAGGAAGCAAGAATTTGTTTTTAAAGAACTAAAGATCTTCAGCCTGGAAGAGATGGTGCAGGGAAAAATAAAATCGCTTCTCAGATATTTGAAAGTCATTCCTCTAATTCAATTGTCCCCAAAGGATAAGTGCATGACCAATGAATGAAAAGTCAGATCAAGGCAAGGGAATCCTTTCTAGTGGTTAGGACTATTTGAGATGAAACAGGCTACTCTTTAGGGTAACAAACTCCCCCTTCCTGGGAGAGTTCCAGCAAAGGCTGGGGCAATGGTCACAGGATTCCTAACCCACTCCAGGGACCATTTTTAACCCTAGGAGTTGCTGAAATCCTGGACTCTTCTTAGTCACAACAAACCACAAATATAATGGTCCCCTCTCATAGGATTCTGGGATCATGGTATCCCAAAGTCACATAAAAAATTTGTCATTTTCTGACCCTCCACTTTCTTTCCTCCACCTCCTGCTCCTCAGTCAGTCCCTCGGTCAGAAAGCAAAGCAAATACCTATCACCAAGCATTAAGGAGGGCATGTGGTGTAATGAGCACTGGGTGTTATACGCAAATAATGCATCGTGGAACACTACATCAAAAACTAATGATGTACTGTATGGTGACTAACATAACATAATAAAAGAAAAAAAGAAAGCAAAGCAAAACAGAAACGAATTAAGTGAGACAAGCACTAAGAGCTGTCAGCTGCTGCAGGACAAAGCAGAGTGGAGGCTGTCTGTGGTCCCACACTTTACAAGACAGAACCCCGAGCTCCTCAGGGGGAGCCCCAGCCCCCTGCCTTCCCAGGCCATTCCCACGCTGCTCCTGCCCCATTTGCTTGCTCTCCCATCCATTATATAAACTCCCTGCTTAAAATAGCAAGGTAACAGCAGAGTCCTTCCCCCAGCGTGACATCTGGGTTCTGCTGGCGCTTGTGGGCACATGGACCTTGCATCCATCACAACAAAGTTAGGAATATAATCTGCAGGAAGTGGTGATCTAGAGCACCGACCCATAAAAGGAAAAAATATTTAGTAATGTTTGGTCTCTGAACCGCTCCTTCTTTAACCCATTTTCGGGGCCCTTCTAACTACCTCTTTAGCCTGGTCAGTAAAGGGTTAGATGGGTCATTGTCAAGAGCCAGTCAGCTCTTCGGATTCTACTCATTCTGTCCCCAGTCAGTGCTTAACTGTATAGTTTGGCCCATTTTATGGGAAGGATAACTGAGGTGCAAAGGAGGGAAACAACTTAACTAGATCCAGTAACCTTTGTACCTGGTGCAAATGATTTAAGCCTCTGCTGGGATAACTTTCCAATCATTTGTGTAACTGACAAGGCCAAAAGTCTCTAATCCATGTTTAAATATTTCATCTGCTCCTGGCCATGCTCATGAAAGAAAGCAAACTAGTATACTTTTCTTCATTCTCTCATCCATTAGATATTTCTAGTTTGCCTACTGAGTGTGAAATACCATGCTAGGTGCATTTCAAGTGCTATCTTTCTTAACCCCTGTGAGATGGGTTTTATTATTTCCATTTTACATATTAAGGAACTTCGGATCAGAGAGGTTCAGTAACTTGCTTGAGATCCCACAGCTAATAAGCGCCAGGCCAAGGATTATAACGCAGGCTAGTCTGACCCCAAACCCAACATCTCCCCCTCCTCTCCTCTGCCTCCTCCACCTGGAGTTCTGCTAAAGTGCAGTAGAACCCAACATAGGAACCTGCCCCACAGAGAACTGGAATGTGCATTCCCAGTGGGGCCATGGCGGGGGCAGGGCAGAGCAAGCAGCAGCTTGTCAGACAGGGGTCTTATGAGGGCAAAAGTGTGGGCCCACAATTTGAGGTTGCAGGATCCCCACTGTAGGGTGACAAATCCACCCATTCACCCATCCATCTGTCTGTCAGGCTATCCATTCACCCACATGCTTTCTGACTCCTCCATTCATACAACTGTCCATTAATTTGCCTTTGAAACTTTCACCCCCAGAAAGTCCCACACTTAATAGATCAGCTGCACAGGCTCTGCCCCCTGGAAAAGCCACTGTAGGGCCCTGTGGACTGTGGGGAGAGGGCAAGAGGGCAGGAGAGGACTGCTCTGATGGAGTGGCCATTCAAACATAGGAATGCCCATCCACAGCTGGCAGAACACCTCCAACCTGCATCCCTCAGCCAGTGGGCGGGGCCCTGGCTTCCTGTGGGGGTTGCCCGTGTCACTGCAAGCATCATCAGGGCTCATTATTTAGCAAGGGCCTTTACAGAAACCTCTTAAGTACTATTATAATTAACATTATCAGTCCCATTTTACAATGAAGAAACAGAGCCCTGAAGACTAACCCAAAGTCACAAAACCCATGAGGTCTATCTGACTCCCCGGTCCCCAACTGGTCAAGCCCGTCGGCCCACGGGTGGTGGTCTTGGCAAGCAGTGGCCTTTATAATGGCCCCAAGGAAGCCTCTCCCAAAAACTTGCAACTAGCCCAGAGCAAACCAAACCCCTCTCTGAACCACAGTGTCCCAGGAGCACAGTCTACAAGCTGAGCGGCTCTCACATTTTCTTTGTTAATCTTTGGGTGTCCAGAGAAGAGCCAGAGGCCCTCCTGGGAAAAAAAAAAAACGGGTTAACCCGGACTCCACTGACCTTTCTGGAGTGACTCAGAATTCTCAGAAGGGAGGGTTTTTGTTCTTCCAGCTTTGAATTTTTGCTTTCATTTTAGCAACACAAAGAATTTGAAAGAGATTAGGTTGCTATTAATACCACTGGTCTATCTCTAGATGAAGAATTTGATGAAGGGAATTGTTTGGGGTGACTGCACACACATCTCTCTCAGTCCCTCTGCAAATTCAGAGATGACAGGGAGGGCCACTAGAGATCAGCCAGTCCTGCCTCCTGCTCCCATCTTACAGGCCCAGACAGGGACAAAGACTCAATCAGAGCCATACTTGTGAGTGAGGGGCCGTCAGAGAAAGTCCCAGAACCCCTATTCCCCAGGCCCTGCTACAGACATCAGCTTTCTGCCTCTAATTTTGAACAGCTTGCTTTTGGTAAATGATAAACAAATGTGTCCATGCTGTGAAAGCAGGCATCCTTTGGCAGTGCCTCCCAATCTTCCTCCTCCTTGTGGTCACTCTCATGGGAGAGAGAGGGTGCTCCCTGGTCCCTGATCTCACCCCAGGGCAGTCCTGCACACACTTGGGAAATCTGGGGCATCAGAGATCAGGTCAAAGTGCTGAGAGGCTCTCCTGTGGGTCCCTGGGCCTGACTAACTGCAGAACTGGGTCCTAGATCCCACAAGCAAGCCTGAGCAGGGCTCAACTCGGGAGAACACCATCCTGCTTCCTAACCTTGGGATGCTACAAGAGGGCTTTGGAACTTGGAAGATTGGGTTCTAATTCTCTTCTGCCTCTTCCCCGCTGGATTAGTCTCCCCTGGCCTTTGTTTCTTCATCTGTAAAATGGAGACCCTTTTAGGGTTGTTGTAAGGATTAACTTAGGGAATACATGTAAGATGCTGGCATACAGTATGTACTCAATGAGTTCCCTTCTCGCTCTCTGAATAGGGCAGCTGAGTTCTCTGAGCCATGGCATAAAAACCCAACCAGGCCCAGTCAGTCTGCCGTTCATTCTGAATAGCAGAGTTCCAGCTTTGTTTCTTGCAGGTGAAGGAGATATATTCCCGGTCTGGCCAGGACTTCTCTGTATAAACAAGTAGATAAAAGGCCATCAGACATGATTGTAATTAAACCCATCAGGAACTATGCACTCTGACATTTACTCTTGCTGACATTTACTCTGCTGTGGGGCAGCCAGTGGTGGCAGACAGTGGGGTTAGAGGGAGAGGGTACAGTACTGTGGTCATCCCAGGTCTATGCTGTGGTCAGTCCCAGGTCTGCATTGTGGTCAGCCATTGATCTGTGCTGTGGTCATCTCAAATCTGTTCTGTGGTCATCCCAGGTCTACATGGTGGTCAGCCCTAGATCTGTGCTGTGGTCAGTCTCAGGGGAGCAAGGGTAGAATATAGAAGGGCAGAAGAAAGAAGCAACAGAGAGGGGAAGACGAGGGGCTGGATGGGACTTCCCAATGACTTCTTGCCCTCAACACAACCCCTCTGTTCCAGGGGCTGCAGACCACAGGGGCTGCAATCTGGCAGTGCTTCAGGGAGGCTAGTCCTGAGCATTTCCCAATACCTCCTGGGGTCTGCACCCTCTAGCCATGCTCTCCAGGCCTGAGGATCTCTTATAGGTTCTTTGGCTGGGAGTGCCTTCCTCCCCCTGATTCAGACCCATTCCAGCCCCGGGAGTGAACCAGCTTCTGCTCAGACTAGTGTCAGGACAATATCCAGGAGGAGAGGCTGAGTCAGCCCCAGTAAGAAGACTGCAAGAGTCGGCACCCACTGTGCTCAGCAGGGGGCTGGAGTAAGGGACACCTGAGATAATGAAAATAGTTACTGACCCCTCCCTTCCCCTCATACCTCCTTTCCCCCCCATTGCCTTTCCCTTCACACAAACATGGAGGCCATTCTGTGCTCATTGCCTCAGGGAAGGGTATAGCAGCAGGGGGTAGAGAAAAGGGAGTCTGTCTCTGCCTCATTTGTAGTGAAGGGCTCTCCCTTAGGGAAATGGAGAGGGCTCAGGGTACAGAAAAGAGATTTGGGAAAAGCATCCTAAGTAAGGTTAAGTCTTCCCCAAACCCTGGGACTAGTAAAGGACTATGGGGCAAGGGGCAGACAGGAGAGGGCACATAGAAGTAATGAGAGTATGGACTCTGGTGAGGCACTAGAAAAGAGCCTGTGCCCTGCTTCCCTGGAGAGATGGGGGAAAGTCCCGAACTCTAAGAGCAGAGAGGTCTTGGGTCCCGTTTCCCAGACAGAACCCTGAGGAAAAGACCCCAAAGAGAGGAAATGGTTGTTTGGAATGACCTGATAGACAAGGCCTTCAGACAGCCTCACAAGACTCCTCATTCCGGAGCGGGGGTGGGGGGGGTGGCAGCGGTGAGGAGGGGTGAGGGCAGGGGACACATGGCACAATCATTTCTGTGTAGCCAGCAGCAGAGTTGCCAGACTTGAAGGTGCCTTGAGAAGGCTGATTCAGAGGTCACCTGCTGACCAATGACTCACAGAAAGCATGGTGGACATCTTGTAAAGTGGGCCGGGACAGATGATATCAGGCACCAGCGCATCCTCCTTCACCCCAGTTCCCTGGCACTCGGGAAGTTCCTTGGACCCTGAGTACCATTTTGGAGGAAGAGGGTTGGTGAAACCCTGAAATTCCTGGGATCATGTTCTAAGTACCCTGAAAAATGGTCAAGCCAGGGCCAGACCTCACTCCAGCCCATCCCACCCCCCAGCCATAACAGGATGTCAGCCAAAACATCTCCCCAGGTTTCCTCCCCAGCTTGTTCACTTCAGCAATTCTTTTATAAAAATAAGTCCACTTGAAAAAATTTTCTCTTCTTGGAAATATGTGCAATTGCTCAATCAGAGGCAGTTCAAAGGCACTGGAAACAGCAGAAAAGTATCTGAGCCTCCCATTTAGCTCCTAGCAGAAATAAATCTTGTTCAGTTCTCTTTGTTCCAGGCTGCCCAGCAGCCTCTTCCCTGAGTCACTCACTCCAGGGTGACATGAATCATCGTCCTGGGGTCGAGGACCACACGGTTTTCCCCGGGTCTGTGTGGCTGACCAGGGCACTGAGGGGCCAACAGGAAGCATGGAGGACCAAGAGCCTCCTCCTAGGTCCTGGGCCTGACTCTGCCCTCCCAGATGTGTGACCCTGGGGAGTCCCTCAACCTGTCTGACAAGGAGGTGGATTTATAGCTCTTCCAACTTGTACTTTCTTGGAGCTTCTCCAGTGGTATGCTAATTGTCAAGAATTTTGTGAGCTGGTTGTTAAACACAGACATCATTAAAAATTGAATTATAGCTTTGTGCAGTGGATATTGTAGCCAATGAGGTTTATCCAAGGCATGATTATTGCTAATTAAGAATTAAGTTACAAAAAAAAATTTAAAAAAAAAGAATTAAGTTACAATTAAATTACACTAAAAACAAAGGAAATAAACACCCACAATAATCACATCCTAATTATTTTGCTACATCTTATTGTTATCTATACTCTTGAGATGATTTAGTTCTGTTGTATCTGTGGGGGGAAAACATTATATAATGATGTGCTACTGTGCATCTCTTTCCAACTTCACATTCAGTGATGTGGAGTTAGTAGCTGAAATTGGTCATGGTGCCACAGAAATCAGCAAATCCGCAAATGCTCCATAACAAGGCTTTTTGTCCAAGAGAGCCAGCTGTTAAACATTTACCAGCTCACCACTAAGCCTCTCCATCCTGGGTTTGGCTCCTCACCCCTGCCAGGGTGCGGAAGGAATGCAGATGACTTTAATACCACCCCCACGGTAGCAGAATTACAGAGATTTGATTGCCAGTTACCTTTGCACAATGCTGCTTAGGTGTACCATGTCCCAAACAAGATCCATCATTTCTTCCCCTCCCCAGTCCTGCCTTCTCCCAAGCCCACTCCTCCTGTACCCTAGTGAATGCTACTCAGACTAAAAACCCAGAAGTCATCATGACTCCTCTCTCTCCGTCGCCCCCACAATCAGTTAGACTCCGAGTCCCGGCAGTCCTAGGTCAGACATGTCTTTGACTGCTTCCCTCCTTCCCCTGGCCACCACCCCTGCCATGGATCTGGGTGACCTGTGTCACTGCAAAAACCTCCTTTTTCTCGTTCCCTCTGGTCTGGCCCTTTCCAACCACTCTCTACAAGATGCCAGAGAAGTTTCTCTAACATACAAAGTTGGCCTGTCCTGCCCCTTCTTATGGAAGACAGAGTGTGGCAGGCCGGGGAGTACTGGTGCCATCTAATGAGCAGTTAGTATTCAGTTCTGAGGTCATGAAAAATTATGTGGGAGGCCAAGCCCTGCTCCACACAGAAGCATCTCACCAGTCCAGTGGCCATGCCTCTGACAATGTCATCGGTGCAAACCCAGAACAAGATTTGGTAGCAAGCATGAGATATGGTACGGTGAAAATAGCAGGGGTTTGGAAGTGAAATAGACCAGGTTCCAGAAGAGCTCTGGCCCTCACAGCTCCGTGACCCTTGACAAAGCAATGAATGTTCTCTCGGATCAGGCTGTCATTTGGAAGATGGAGCTAAGATACTTCTCTCAAAGGGTTGTTAGGAGATTTAAATAAAATAAGGCATGTATCCAGCACATAGTAGATACTTAGGAAATGTTCTTTTACTCGCCTCTGAGAAAGAGAATATTGATGAACAAAAGTCACTTTGCTTCATGCCACCCAGGCCTTCACTTACAACCTAGGTGTACTCCTTCCCATGCACTTTACAGGCTTGGTTTTCTGCTTTGCCAGCCCTTAAAAGCAGTGAGAAGGGACAACTGACTGCAGGAAGGAAGCAGACACATTCTTAAGAGCGGATACAAGCTCTCAGCTCAGCACACTCTCTGACACCTTCCTAGTCAACTGAGTTCAGCCCTGGTTTATAGCCCAGCCCAAAGCTGGCGAGCATGAATGAAGCAAAGCTCTGATGTTGGCTCCCTGGAAAAGACAGGAGAGCAAGTTCCATTTCAGAACATTTCTATCCAAGATGGTTAAAATGCATAGTTTGACACTTTATACATAATCATTTTTGTTCACAATATATTGATTGGGGGACAAAAACAGGTGGTGTGATTGTACTTTCATTTCAAAATTATATATATTTTTATGTGAAATAGATATAGATAGATTATGGCTATCTATTAGGGAGGGAAGCCCAGAAGGTTAAAACCCACATGTTAAAAGGGGTCATCTTCAAATGGAATTATGAATAAAATCAATTTAACACCTTTTAAATATTTATCTCTGTATTTTTTCATTTTTTTCCCACAGTGAGCATGACTTACTTGTATAATAAATGATGGAATTGTTAAAGGAAAAAAAGAGTCTCTTTGTTGTCCTGAAAAATTACTTAGAGAGGACAGTTTAGGCCTGATCATGGACTACTTAGGCATTATTGGTCCTTGCTTCAGCATGTGCTGGTTGAGGTTCTGAACCTTCTTGTGGACTCTCCTGTCTGGGAATTCCCTGGCCAACTATTGTTCATCCTTTAGTACTCTGTTCAAGTGTCACTTCCACCAGGAAATCTCCCTGACTCTCTCTTCTGATGCCACTCTTCTAGACTCCGGCAGGCCCACGTTCTCCCTTGCCTTGTGGCTCTTCACCTTGTCTTACAATCATCTGTTTACTGCACGGGCAGTTCTTAGCCTTTTTGCTACCCAGTCCCCCCCCCTAAAGTATATGTCAAATTTCTATTAACTAACAGGGCATAAATCTCCAGGGTACAGAAGCATGAATTGTCCTCCAGTGAACTCTGATGAGGCCCCCCCATTGGGCGCACTATCCCCTCCACCCCCCATCCATCTTCCCCCTTCTCAGCCACGCTTCATTAAGAATCATATTCTAAACAGTGGGCTCCTTGATGGCAGAGCCAGCATATAATTCATCTGCCAGGATTTCTTGAATAGATGAATAAATGAATGAGTAAGTGAGAGAGCAGAAGAAAATATGTCACAGACTCTGATACAGAGTTGTTAAGAGTTCAAACTCTGGTTTTTGAGGAAGCCTTGGAAGTCAAATGACCCCTCCAGGCTGATTTCACTTATGGCCCCATCATGGCCTTGGAGTTCCTCATGTGAGAAGTGGGGAAAACAAAGTCCCGTTTTCCTCTTACTTTTTTTAAAATTTGTTTTATTAACATATAATGTATTATTTGTTTCAGGGGTACAGGTCTGTGATTCATCAGTCTTACACAATTCACAGCACTCACCATAGCACATACCCTCCCCAATGTCCATCACCCAGCCACCCCCTCCCTCCCACCTCCTTCCACTCCAGCAACCCTGTTTGTTTCCTGAGATTAAGAGTCTCTTATGGTTTATCTCCCTCTCTGGTTTCGTCTTGTTTCATTTTTCCCTCCCTTCCCCTATGATCCTCTGTCTTGTTCTCAAATTCCTCATATCAGTGAGATCATATGATAATTGACTTATTTCGCTTAGCATAATACCCTCTAGTTCCATCCACATCGTTGTACACCAATGTTAATAGCAGCAATGTCCACAGTAGCCAAACTATGGAAAGAGCCTAGGTGTCCATCAACAGATAAATGGATAAAGAAGACGTTTTCTTCTTACTTAAATGATATGAGCACACATCATCTGGGCAGCTGCATATGCAGGTAGATGGCCTTACCTGCCCCATTCCTACGGAGCTTGCCCAGGTTAACAGCTGAGTTTTCTCTCTCAGTGATGTAAGTGGGTTTCCTGTCTTCTCTGACACACAGGTGTGCAGATTTTCCTCATAGGATTCTACCAACTGAAACCTCACAAAGAGCAGGGCCTCATCCTTTGCCACCTACATGCCTCTGTTTGACCAGGAGTACTTGGCAAAGTGACTTTTAGGATTCACTTACCAATGGGACTGGCAGCTTTCACTTAAATCCTGCAGGAAGCCACAGAGCAGCCCCACTTGCCCTTCCAGCTCCACTTTGAGAACTAGCTAAAGCAGTCCCCAAATTGCTGCCAGTGGCACATACTCAAATGTGTCAACACCCTAGGGTCTGTTGCCATGGCGCTTCTGGAACCGTGCCCCCCCTGCAAAAGAGTTAAGCCATGAGGCTTGGCAAAATGGTCATAGTCTCCGAAGCCAAACCTGGACACATGGCCCAACTCCTGCTCTGATGAGGGCACAGACTCTGATGTTGGGCGTCTGGGAATCCAGAACCCAGAATCTTCCACTCCTGTGAAACAGGCCTCTGAGAACTGTGGTCTCATTTCAGGAAGAAGGCCAGAGGAATTGAGCCAGCCTGATGGGACCCCGGCAACAGCTAGTTCTGCCCACACTGCACATGCAGACTCTCTCAGAAGCCAAAAGTGGGGCCAAATCTCAGCTAACAACCTCTTCCTTGGATCTTCTGGCTTCTGTGTCTGAAGACATTCATTCCTTGGGATGAGGAAAGGATGGAGAAAGACAAGTGGTGCTTTGTCCAAGACATGAGATGTGTCAAGGGCCACCCCGGAGCAGCCTGTCTGAAAAACGAGGATCAGCAAACTATCACTTCGGGAACTTTGTTCCAAATAAAAATAAAACTTCTTTCTTGACTCAGCAAGACCCCTAATCCCAACCTAAATAAATAAATAAATACATACATACATACATAAATATATAAATAAATAAATATCCAGTTCCCAGTTCTTTGCCAGTTCTTCCCTCCCACTCTCCCTCTTCTCCTCCCTTCCCAGCTTTGTTCTAGGAAGTGACCATAGAGGTCTAAATGCAGGAACTGGTTTTGGAAAGTCCAAAGGAAAAGATGGCCTTCACAGTGCCTGCCTAAGTCATTCTTTCATTCAACAAATGCTTAGTGGGTGCCTCCTTAGTGTCAGGTACTAGGCTAGGCCCTGGGCTCTGAGATGTGTCCTTCAGGCTGCCTTTCCAGGAAGCCTTTCCTGACCTCTCCAGGATACTGTGTGCTCTCTGGTCTATGACGGCATGGTGCAGCAGCCCCCTATCTGCCCCACAGTGGTCTCTGTTTCCTGTACATTAATCGCCTCTGCCAAGCCTGATGGTGCAGAGCTTTCTTTTGTGCCCCAAGCTGTGGAAATATAGCATAGGTCCAGAGCAATTGCTCAATACCTGGTGGATCCCTCCTTTGAAAGCAAAGACTCTAGGAGTCAAACCTCACTTTTCATATGGCCTACTATACTCCCAGCACAATATACATATTAGCTCTTGAACCCTGTCCGCTCTGTGAGGAAGGTATATCTCTACTTTACAGACGAGGTGAACCAAGCCTCAAAGAGGTAAAGTGACTTGCTCTAGATCACACAGTCAAGAAACAGAGTCAATACCAAAACCTGAGTCTCCTGTACCCAAAATGGTGTCTTTGGCCTTTCTTGAGTGAGAACCCATTCTTGTTCTTCTCCACCCTCAGCAGAGACAGAACAAGAATATCGGAAGAAAGTTCCTTAGGGGGGAATCTTGATTGTTCCAGATCACAGCCCTACCTCAGGGCCAGCGAGGACAACTGTGGCTGAGGCACGGAACTGAAAGTCTTTCTCACAGCATCCCCTGGAATAGATAGGAAG
The DNA here is from genome assembly GCF_003265705.2 of Callorhinus ursinus. NCBI lineage: Eukaryota > Metazoa > Chordata > Mammalia > Carnivora > Otariidae > Callorhinus > Callorhinus ursinus. Next base: position 6,718,457 of record NW_027397111.1, on the reverse strand, counting down.
CAGCTGCATCAGCTAAGATAAGCAGAAGAGATAGCTCTTCCCTGCTGGGATGGAGTGCCCCAGCTCAATTCCTTGCCTGTTTATCTCCACTCTGGGAATCCCAGCTCTCAGAAGCTTTGGAAAGGGGCCCAAAACCTGGTGCTGGGCTTCAGGGCACAGTGTGGCCTAATATGTACTTCAGGAGGCTAAAGGAAGGATTGCAGAGGCTCACTGACAGGGTCCTTCTGGGGGAGGAAAGAGCAGACTGTGAAGCCATCCACTTGTGTGGCAGTGGGTTCCTTTACCACTCAGGCCTCAGTCTTCCCATCTCCACAGTAGAGAGTTGGACTAATTTGCCAGCCTGAGCCCCACTTTCTACCGCATGAGTATGGGGATCCATGTTGTCTATGGAGAGCAGTCATCAGTCAGAGGTGAGGGGTCTAACTGGCAACCCCAGGGCTGGAGGCTACCTTTGAACATCTTTGCATCACATCCCTCCAGTTACAGGGATTTGTTCAAGGTGAGCATGTGACCTACCTAGAGCCAATGAGACACAATGAGATTTTTCTGGAAAAGAGAGTCTTAACTGCAAATCTTAAATGTAAGAGGGTGGAAACAGAATCCTTATGGTCTAAGAATGGAATCAATGTGAAAGAGAAGATAGCAAGGAGCTAGAAACTAGGCCCTGAGGCTGTCACCTTATGCCCTGATCAAGCTATGCCTGATATCGCCTGATAATCCCTAGCCTTTTATGTTTCAAGAACCAACAAATACCCCTTTTTGCTTAAACTGGTTTGTGTTGGCTTTTTTGACACTTGCGATAAAGAATTCCTACTGGTACAAACAGCTTAGCCTTTGTAAAGTGGGCTGTATAGGGTCTTTCTGGACACCAGAGGCTTCTCTCACCTTGCTGCCCCGCTGCCAACCTGAGTCTGAGCTGGAATGCTTAGATCGAGAGCAAATGAGCTTGCCCTAAGTTATTCCCTAACCCAAACGTATCACCATGTGCCTTTCCTCAGAACCTGCTTCTCCTTCTGCATTCCCTGACCATGTTGACGGAATCAGTGTCCTCCCTGAAACCCCAGCCCAAACCTCTGAATCGTCCACCCCCACAGTGCCTGCCCCCCACCCTACCTTCCACCATACATGTATACATTTAAACATACACTCAGGTTCTAAAGGAGGAACTAGCTTTGACCAATCTCCTTGTTCCTGCCTAAAAGATAACCTGGTGAATATAAAGACATGTTTATTGAATTAAATTTCAACCTTCGAATGATTTTCCAACATTGTTGTTTCCTTCCAGATGACCACCAGGAACTCACTCGACCTATTCCTCAGTTCAGCATTGGATGGGATCTGACTGCTAACTGTTCCCAGGAGAGCAGGCTCCAAAACCTGGGCAATGGGAGGCTTTATGAACAGGTTTGCCACCCTGAACCCTTGCCCCACAGTTTGGGGTGAGAACTCCAGTTTACAGGACAAGGAAGAAGCTCACACCTTGCCCACTGAGAACAGTGGAGGCGATAGGAGCAGTTGTGGATCTTGGCCAGGGTCATCAGGGGAATCTGAACTGAAATGAATTTGCAGTTTGGTCAACTCAGAACCTGGACAGAGGCTGTGGCCACAAGAAGCCACGTGTGAAAGTAAAGTGGAGCAGTTCCCTTGGCATCCAAATCTATGCAAATAGCCACAGGATTTGAATCTTTAGACACCATTTGAGAACAGACTATGGTAAACAGTGTTGTGAAATGGTGTTGAGGAAGGTGAAGGCAGGAGCTTGGGAACGGCTTTCTCAACAGCAAACTCTGGTGGCCTGAGGCACATGAATTTCAGTGTGTTCCTCATAAACAAGCTTGTGCAACAGTGGCTGCTTGATAATATGAGACAGGAAGTAACCATAGAGGATTTCTCTCCAGGGAGTTGTCATTTTTCCACAATGGAAAGATGGGAAATGCATAAAAACAATTTTGAGGCATCAGCAGAAGAGAACCAATATTTATTGCACCAGGTGCTCAATCTGACTCTTTATATCCTTCATCTTATTCAGTCCTTACAATACCCTGCATGGAATTGTTATTCCCATTTTATAGGTGAGAAAACTAAAGCTCAGAAAGGATAATTTGCTCCACGCATCACAATTACTAAGCACTTTCAACAGGGTTTGAGCTCAGGGTAGTCTGACTCCAAGCCCAGGATTCTGTTCATCACACCATGCTGAGGCTTCTAGGGCAACACAGAACCCAGCAGCACTGTTGTCAACCACCACTGTCACAGAAGAAACATTGACATGGGACCAGAGGACCAGAAGATGTTTTTCTGGCTAAGGATTCACCATTTGATTCATCATGGAAAAGGTATTGTCCTTAACTCAGAATCACAGATGTTCTGCTAAATTGCATTTTGTTATTTGTATACTCTCTCTCCTTAAATTAACTGTTTAGTCAACAGCATAGAGTTCAACCCAGGGTTTAAGCTGAGTTATTCTTTAAAAGCCTGTGCAAATGCAGAAACTTCTGGAAATTTCTCATCTGCACTTCCAGATGAGAGAAGCTGATAACTAACCAGAAATGGACCTCTGGGCAGGTTCATTCTCCTCATAAATAATCCATCTTTCAAGTAGAAGTGGCCTTTTTAAAGCAACTTTGGTTATATTTCTCCTTTGATTAAAACATTTCACTGGCTCTTCATGCACTGATTCCTAAATCCAAGAATGCTTACTAGAATCATCTGAGGTATTTGATAAAATGCATACTCCTGGTTCCATCCCAGATCTACTGGATCAAAATATCTGGGGACAGGGCCCAGGAATCTGTACGGCTAATAGTCCCTCAGGGGAGTCTGATGCAGCCTATCTAGAAGACGAGAGCTGGAAAATCCCTGGTCCCTAGATAAAGTCCACGGTCTCTGGCATGTATGCCAGACTTCCTGTTCTGAGCTACCAAATTCTCTTGTTTCTTCTCTAGCCACTACCACCAAGGTATCCCACACCCCAGCATCACCTAATGCCCCTGTTTCCAAAATGTTCCATGTGCTTTCAAACCTCCGTTCCGCTCTCTGCCTCAAAGACCTATCTCTTCTCTCTGCCTCCATGGAAGATTCTCCTCATCCTGTAGGAACCACCTCATGATCCTCCCCAGATGAACTCCTTCTGCCCATTTTTTTTTCAGAATTTTAAGTTGTTTATCTGGGAACATAGACTGTAGAGCCAAACAAGGTCGGGCTTTACCTTGTGTTTGTCACTTGCTAACTCTGTGACTTTGACTGTTGAATCTCAGTGTCCTCACAAGTTGTTGTGAAAAATAAGTATGCAAATATATGTGAATTATAGAGATAGTGCCTGGTGTAGGGTCACTAGCAGAGTTAGCTATCAAAATGGTAGCTTTTATTATTATTACTATTGTTATTATTATTTGTTTTGCATATTATTATGACATTTCTCTAACACAGGGTTCAGCAAACTACGGCCTGTGAACCAAATCTGACCAACTGACTATTTTTATATAAAGAAAATTTTATTGGAACATAACCACAATCGTTGATTATGTATTGCCTATGGCCATTTTTGCATTACAAGGGCAGAGTTGAGTAGCTGAGACAGACTCTATCTGACTCATAAAGTCTAAAATATTTACTATTTGGCTTTTTACAGAAAAAGTTTGCCAACCCTGCTCTAACTGCAATTATTTGTTTGCAAGTTGGTCTTTCCCACTTGACTGATAGCAACTCAGTGGTTTTCATGGCAGACTCTTACTTGTCCTTTAAAACCCAATCTTTCTCATCTTTGTATCCCTGACACTTGATACATAATTAGTGTTTGACAAATGTTGAACTGAATCAAATGATTCCTTAACCCAGTTTAAATGCACACATCTCCAGAAAAGCCCCTGAGGGGAAAGGGGCCAAGACTTCCTGTAGGTCCCGGGCTGAATTAATAGAGATATACAACTTGGAGAAAGCAGAGACACCTGGGAAGTAAAATCAGGCCTTCATGGGATGTGAGATTTTCGCTGCAGCCTTGGTTCTGAGTTCCTGGTTCAGGGAGGCCCTGCCCTCAGTGCAATGAACAGTCTCATTGTCTCCAACCACCTGACCCCAGCACCCTGGGCTTTGCAGTTTGAATATTTTCGCTGATGGAGAGGAGAAGAAAAGCACCTTATAGGAAATTCTCTTCCGAAGGTTAGTGTAGTCTCATTTTCTAAGAGGACATAAATGGTTGGTCCAAATGGTCTTATGACCCTCACAGTACTTATAGCGGGCAATTTGATATACTCATTTTTAATAAATGAACTGATTGATATTTCTTCTATGTAGATTTACTTTTTTTTTTTTTTTTTTGGTTTTGACTCCCCATGAATTTGCATTTTCTGAGCAAAGCTCCTCTTGGAAGAGAACTAGGATTTCGAAGCAGTGGGGCCATTTCTTTGTGAGCTGGTTATGAAACCACTCTGTGATCTTGGTCCAGTCATGCCTGTCTCTGGGCCTAGCTTTCAGCTGCTGTATAGTGACTTTCAGACTTTTGAATCCCTGGAGTTCTGGCTGGAGGGATGGCCTCTCCCAACTCATGGTGACCAAAAGCTGTGACCTGACAACAGACAGCTTGATAGAACTTCTTTCTTCTCGCATGTCTCTGCTACAGTAACCTTCCTTCCCCCATCCCCTGCAAATACAATTCATTCCTACTTCCCTTTCTTGAGGCTCGGAGAAGAGACTTTAGCTCTGAAGCAGATCCACAGACGATAAGAAAATGCCACTGATGTGGTTGGAAAAATCTGAGCTGGATGAAATGGAAACACAGAACTCTCCCCTGAGGCTGGATGAGAAGTGTGTGGATAGAAGCCAAGTCCATCCCTTCCTTGAGCCTCTGGGAGCTGGCAGCTCATCACCTCTCTCAGAATGTAGTGCCCCCTTATTCTTCACCCTTCTTTTAGATACCCCCATGGGTATAACTGCTGAGCCTGCAGGATCCTGGTTATCTGGGGGCAAATCAGTCTTACTGTGGATTGAACTGGTTTTTATTGATTTCTCTTTGGATGATTTATAACTGCCTGCTTCCTAAAAGGGTTCATGGACAGATGTCAATAAAAACACTCAAAGGGCAAGAGCGTTAAAAATAAGACTAAAAAGGGGAGCAGAAAATGTGCAAAGGAAAGAGGGAGATAAGCCCACCAGCCAAGGTGGGATGACGCCTTAACTCAGATGACCTGGGAGGAAATCTTGATTTTCAGTTCCTACTGATACGATTGAGATCAGTAGCATCTTGCTTTTGGCTACTATAAAAAGTACAGAGCAAAGAATACTTACATCTTGAGCTTCCAAAACTGACCCTTCACTCAAAAGAGAACAAAATTAGAGTGAACTTTTTAAGAAGTTTAAAGTTCATTTCATATGAGTCTTTCCGTTTAAGAACTTCAAATTTTACTCACAGAAGGACTCCTCATGCAAGTCCATGACCATACTGTTCACACAGCACAATTTGGAATTACTTTTGCTTTTTTTTTTAAGATTTTAAGTATTTATTTGAGAGAGAGAGAGAAAGGGAGCACAAGGGCGCCTGGGTGGCTCAGTTGGTTAATCGACTGCCTTCGGCTCAGGTCATGATCCTGGAGTCCCGGGATCGAGTCCCGCATCGGGCTCCCTGCTCGGCGGGGAGTCTGCTTCTCCCTCTGACCCTCCCCCCTCTCATGTGCTCTTTCTCTCTCACTGTCTCTCAAATAAATAAATAAAATCTTTAAAAAAAAAAAAAAAAGAAAGGGAGCACAAGTGGGGGGGGAGGGGCAGAAGGAGAGGGACAAGCAGACTCCTGAGCCCGACTCAGGGCTTGATTCCAGGACCCTGGGATCATGACCTGAACTGAAGGCAGTTGCTTAACTGACTGAACCACCTGTTGTTGTTGTTGTTGTTTTAAAGCAGTCAGTATAAATAGAGGTTCTGGGTGTTATGTGCATGTCTATGTCTGATGGCTGGTACTAACCTTCCTTGATGTGGCTGTAGAGAAGATTGACTAATTGAGCTCAGGGAACATGCAAAAACACACATGAGGATCCTTTATCACTATAGGCAGTGCCTTTTAGTTCTGGCTGCAGGCCAATGTAACTTAGTGGTCATATGAATGGATTATTTAAACAAATCTGCCTTCCCTAGTTGCAACTAACCAGAGATCAGATCTCTCAGAGGAACACCCATAGGCTATTGTTTGGAGCTGAACTGTGTCCCAAAATTCATATATTGAATCCCGAATCCCCAGCACCTCAGAATGTGACTATATCTAGAGATAGGTCTTAAAAGAGGTGATTAAGTTAAAATGAGGCTGATCACTTCTTGGCCTTTTGGCTAAGATCAAGTGAAGTTAAAATGACGCTGTTAGAGGGAGCCCTGATCCTATCTGACTTGTATTCTTATAAGAAGAGAAAATTTGGACACAGAGAGACACCAGGAATGTGCATGCACAGAGGAAAGACCATTAACTGATACAGAAAGAAGGTGGCCATTAGCAAGTCAAGGAGAGAAACCACAGGAGAAACCAAATCTGCCAACATCTTGATCTTGGGCATCTCTAGAACTGTGAGAAAATTGATTCTGTTGGTTAAGACTTAAATACCTTATGGTATTTTATTACGGGACCCCTAGCAAACTAATGCAACTACTAATAGAATTTCTTGGCTGTATCAGGTTTGGGGATAACTGCTTTAGTATTTTTCAAGCCAACCACAAAGCTCCTTTCAGGACCCTCTAAAGAAATAAAAATACTCTGGACTAGGGCCCCAAAATTCTAGTTTTGAAGAAGTAAAACTACTATTACTTGCAGATGGCATAAACTTGTGTATATAAAATCCTAAGGAATCCACTAAAAATCTATTTGAATTAATAAATGAGTTCAACAAGTTTGCAGAATACAAGATTAATATATGAAAATCAACTATATTTCTATACACTAGCAATGAACAATTTGAAAATGAAATTAAGAGACATAATACTAGCATCAAAAAGCTTAACATACTTAGGAATACATTCAACAAAAGAAATTAAAAATGTATACTTTGAAAACAACAAAACATTGTTAAGAAAATTAAAGAAGATCTCAAAAGATGGAGCACCATCCCATGTTCATGGATCAGAAGATTTTTTTTTTAAAGATTAATCCATCTATCTTAAAAAAAGAGAGAGTAGGGGTGGGGTGCAGAGGGAGAGGGAGAGAGTCTCAAACAGACTCTAAGCTGAGTTTGGAGCCTCACATGGGGCTTGAACCCATAACCCTGAGATCATGACCTGAACCAAAACCAAGAGTCAGACACTCAACCAACTGCACCACCCAGACACCCTGGGATCAGAAGACTTAATATTGTTAAGGCAGAAATATCCCCCAAATTGATTTACTGATTCAACACAATCCCTATTAAAATCCTAGCTGCCTTTTTTTTTTCTGCAAAAATTGACAAATAGATCCTCAATTTAATATGGAAATGCAAGGGACCAAGAATAACCAAAACAATCTCGAAAAAAGAAGGGAAAAAAGGATAAATTACATCTCTCAATTTAAAAACTTAATATATAAAATTACAGTAAGACAGTATGACACTAGATACTATATAAGGATAGACATACATATTAATGGAAGAGAATTGAGAGTCCATAAATAGATTCTTCCATATTTATAGTCAATTGATTTTAATAAGGGTGACAAGATAATTCAATGGGGAAAGAACAGTCTTCAACAAATAGTTCTGGAACAACTGGATATCCACATTCAAAAGAATAAAATTGGATCCCTTCCTTATACCATATACAAAAATTGGATCAAAATGGACCAAGTGCCTAAATGGAAAAGGTAAAACTATAAAGCTCTTTGATGAAAACGTAGGAGTAAATCTTTGTTTCCTTGTGTTAGGCAATACCTTCTTAGATACAATACCAAAAATACAGGCAACAAAAGAAAAAATAAATAAATTGGATTTCACCAAAATTAAAAACTTTTGCACTGGGAATAATACCACTGAGAAATGAAAATACAACCCATAGAATATAATAAAATATTTGCAAATGATATATCTAATATGAGACTTGTACTCAGAATATGTAAAGAACTCTTACAAATCAATAATAAAAAGACAAATACTTTTAAAATGGCCAAAAGAATCAAATAGATGTTTCTCCAAAGAAGATACATAAATGCCCAATAAACATATAAAAAGATGCTCAATATCATTAGCCTTCAGAGAAGTACAAATCAAAACAACAATGAGATACCACTTCACATCCATTAAAATGTACAAAAGATAGATAAGAACAAATATTGGTAAGGATGTGGAAAATTTGGGGCCCTTATGCATTGCTGGTGGAAATGTAAAATCATACAGCTACTTTGGAAAACACACTGGCAGTTCCTTAACATGTTAAACATAGATTTGCAATATGGCCCACCAATTCCACTTCTAGGTATAAACCAAAGAGAAATTAAAATGTGTGTCCACACAAAAACATGCACACAATGTTCATAGCAGCATTATTCATAATAGCCAAAAAGTGAAAACAAATGAAATGTCCAGCTAATTAACAGATGAATAAAATGTGGTATATTAATATGGTGGAATATTACTTAGCCACAAAAGGGAATGAAGTTCTGATACATGCTAAAATATGGGTAACCTTGAAAACTTTATGCTAAGTGAAAGAAGTCAGTCACAAAAGACCATATGTTGTATGACTGCATGATAGCCTTTATATGAAATGTCAAGAATCGAGAAATTTATAGAGACAGAAAGTAGATTAGTGGTTGCTTAGGACTGGAAGAATGGGGGAAATGGGAAGTGACTATTAATAAATATAGGGTTTCTTTTTGGGTAATGAAAATTTTCTGGAATGAAATAGTGGTGATGGCTGCACAATTCTCTGTGCTAAAAACCATTGAATTATACATTTTAAGTGGGTGAATTGTAGGGCATGTGAATATAGCTTAATAAAGCTGTTAAAAATAAAACTTCTTCAAAAAATAAATAAATAAAACTTCTTCAACAACAACAACAACAACAACAACAACACAGAAACTACCTTTGGTTCTTAATACATGGAGATCTGTCTGGACATAGTTTCCTCAAACAGAAAATGTGGAAATTCAGCTACCTGATTTCTAAGTTTCCTTCCATCTCTAAAATTCCTGAGTATATATGATTTAAGAAAACAGGTTGGGGAAAAGAGATGGAATCTGTGTATATGTGTCTAGGATGGGGTTATGTGGAGAGAAATGAAGGAGGGGACAACAAAAAGACTAAAAGAGAGATGAAGGGACAAGGGACATGTGCTCAGAGAGACAGATACATAGAGACACAGAAGCAAGACTATGCTCAAAAAGAAACTTGCCAAAATGCATGTGCAGATCAGTCATCCATTTTTCCATTTAGCAAAAATTTACTGAGGACCTACAAAGCCAAGCTCTGTATTCAATAGTAAACCAGGTAGACCGAGGCACTGAGCTCAGCAATTAGAAGCACAGCAGCAATCAGGCAATCGTAAGCATGGACAGTGAGAGCCAGGGTGCCATAGTTCAAGATGCTCTGGAAATACATAGGTTGCATGCATACACACGTGCACACACACATACACACACTCACACCACACACAACACACGCAATATTCCCAAAAGTCAAATCAATTTTGCAAGGTGCACCATTTCTCACCTGAGGCATTTCGAATTCTGCTAGCAAAGACATTCAAATATATGTTGCGTTTTTACAAGGATGGGCACAAATGGGAATGACATCTTTTATTCTCACACTGAAGTCTCTATAAAATGAGGCTCAAGGAAAGGATTCATCCCTCAGTTTGGAGATTCCTCCTACACTTTCCCCTTCATCAGGAAGGACTGGCTTTGGAAACAGAGAGGAATGTGATCTATTACAAGCACACCAGCCCTAGTCCTCTGGGCTTTCAGCTGGAAAAGTTCCCAAAACACATTCTGTCCTACTCTGCTTCCATCCCATCCAGACGTGGCCCAATAAAGGCATCATGTGTTGCCCATTTTCCCTGTCTTGCGGCTCCTCTACTGCTGAAAGTATGACATGCTGACAGCATGGGAGGAAATCTCAGCTCAACAGGGAAAGTTGACTCTGTTTCATGCACAGTGTCTGCAATAAGTGCTTCTGAATGACCACCAGGTTATACTCCATGTCTGGAGAGTCACACACGAACACACATGCCGGCCTCCCAGCCCCAATCAACCCTGATTCCCGGGTCCTTGCCCATGGGACAAGAGCGATGCAGGGCATGAGCATCTCCCCCGCTTCATGGAGTCTGACCTCTAGTCTCCTAGCAATTAAAAGGTCAGGACCTATAACCACTGCAATTTCAAACTGAAATGCAGTTTGAGTGTCTCTCAGCTTATAGATCATGCACTTTTGTTCTCCTTTTCTTAGCTGTGACCCTTGTGCTGACTCTTGACCTCTCTAAGAGATTCCCATGCAGCACAGAACAGAAAAAGTGTTCATAGGGTAGGAAGGGAGGACAAGGTAGTCTATGCCTGATTTTCATCCCCTCAAAATGGAGATAATTGTTTCTACCTCAGGATGGTTGACGGGATGAAATGAGATGTGTAAACGACTTGGCACAGAGTTGGTGCTTTGGGGGAACACCTGCAGTTTTTGCCTGTTTTCTACCACGGTTCCCCTTCTTCTGGTAACAGCAGCATCTTCATCGCCCCTGTGCTTGGGGTGGGGGTGGTTGACCCCACCGTGGGAGTGGGAATGTAACACAGGGCTGACCCATCAGACACCCTGTGGCCCTGGCCCTGGTGATCAAGGAATGGGCACATGATCCAGACTGAATGATAAATTCATCTCAGTAATTTGTTGGAATGACTGGGGGAGTTCTTGCTGCCGGGGTTTCTGAGAGGATAGGATGTAAGCTGGGGACCACAAGTTCCAGGTTGTCACCATGAGGCACAGGCCACCTGAGAAGAGATCCAATACCAAGGACAGTTGGGAGGTAGAGGGAATGAGCCCCATGCATCCAGCTACACCTGAACCTGCCCTAGACTTGTTGGTTATGTAACCCAGAAAATTCTGGTTATTGTCTAATCTAATTTGAGTAAGTTTCTGTTCCATGCAGACAAGAATCTTGGCTAATGCAAAGCTCACCCGATTTGGTTCACCCTTCCCCCTCCCGCTGCCATTGGTCTGGAGGGGCCTTTCTTGAGCCCTGCAGAGACTTTGCCACAGCTCATCTCCCCATCCTCAGTCTCTTTCCCTTCAGTCCATCTTCCACTACACTGATCATTCTCAGCACAGGCTTAGTCACGTTACTTCTCAGCTTAGAGGACTCCTTGACTCGCCACCGCCTGGAGAGCGAGTCCTGGCTTCCTCAGCTCTACCTTCAAAGCCCTCCACAATCTGACCCCAATTCCTCTTTTCTTTTCTTTTATTTTTAACTGAGGTATAATTGACATATAACATTATATTAGTTTCAGGTGTGCATCATAACAATTCGATATTTGTATATATTGCAAAAAGATCTCCACTAGAGGTTTAGTTAATATCTGTCACCATACATAGTTACAAAAAAATTTTTTTCTTGCAATGAGAACTTTTAAGATCTACTTTTTAAAATTTAATTTAATTTTATTGTGTTATGTTAGTCACCATACAAATACATCATTAGTTTTTTTTTTAAGATTTTATTTATTTATTTGACAGAGATAGAGAGAGAGAACACAAGCAGGCAGAGAGGCAGGCGGAGGGAGAGGGAGAAGCAGGCTCCCTGCTGAGCAGGAAGCTGGATGCGGGACTCAATCCCAGGACCCTGGGATCATGACCTGAACTGAAGGCAGCTGCTTAACCAACTGAGCCACCCTGATGCCCAAATCATTAGTTTTTGATGTAGTAATCCATGATTCGTTGTTTTCATATAACACCTAGTGCTCCATGCAGTACATGCCCTCCTTAAAAGATCTACTTTCTTAGCAACCCTAATTCCTTTTGAGCTTATCTCTCACAACCATCTCCCATGGCTCTGCACATGCTGCGCCTGATTGACATCAACCCAATCCCCTATTCCGCAGTGCTTCCGTACTCTCTCACTCTGTGTCTTTCCCCAGAAGACCTTCCACTTCTTACCTATTTACCAAAATCCCACGTACTCAACTATCTTCTCTTCCAAGAAGGCCTCACAGATGGCCAAGGCAGAATAAATGTCTCACTCCCATGAATTTACTCCCTTGTTATATATAGTACCTATCAGTCTGTCCTTACATAAGAATAATGTATATACTTTGAGAGCAGGGAGCATGTTGTACTTGATTCTGGATCCTCCTGGAGCCCTCACACATAAGCCTGCCATAGGCCCTTCGTGAATATATTGACACAAGACCCCAGCTCTCTGCTCACAAACTCTGAATCCCCCATCCTCTCCTCAACTCCACTCTAGGAGGGAGGATCCTAACATTTGAATCACATTTCCTCTTCACCAGGTTACCTTTTTTTAATTGTGGTAAAATACATATAACATAAAATCTACAATTTTATCCATCTTAAAATGTACAACTCAGTAGCATTAAGTACGTTCACAATGTTATACACCTATTACCACTCTCTAGCTCCAGAACTTTTTCTTCACCCCAAAATGAAACTTCATACCCATCAAGCAGTTGCTTCCCATTCCCCTTTTCCCCCAGCCCCTGAAAATCATTAGTTTGCCCTTTGTCTCCGTGGATTTGCTTGTTGTGGACATTTCATATAAATGGAAGCATGCAATATGTGGTCTTTTGTGTCTGACTCCTTTCACATAGCATAATGTTTACAAGACTCATTCATGTTGTAGCATGCATCAATACTTCAATTCCTTCTTATGACTGAATAATATTCCATTGCAAGGGTATATCTCATTTTATTCATGCATTCATCAGTTGATGGACATTTGGGTTGTTTCTACCTTTTGACCACTGTGAACGGTGCTGCTATGAACATTCATGTACAAGTTTTTGTGTGAACACCTGTTTTCAATTTTCTTGTATACCTAGAAGTGGAAAGGCTGGGTCATGTGGGAACTCTGTACTTACCAGGAAGCCTCCTACACTTGCCATCTCCAGCTCTCATCAACATCCTGGATCTGCTTGGCTGACTTCATCTTGGAAGAGTCCATTGGCTTTTTAGAAGGGAGCTATTTCATCTTGATTGTTGTCTCCTGATGGCAATCCTTAAAGGGCATTCCTAGTCTTTAATATTAACCTCTTACTATTTGGAGCTCTCTATTGTCTACCTATTTCAGATCCTCCCTTTAGTTTGTTCCTCACAACACCACTACAAAATAGATTCTATTATGTCTGTTTTTCAGATGAGGAGGCTGACAAGGCTGAGGCTGACTCCCAGCCCAGTGCCCTTTCCATACAACCACAGAGGCCCTCTCTCAATTAGCCTCTCTGTCCAAGGTCTTTGTAAGAAATAATCACCTTCTGAAATTTATTCTCAGATCCATCATTGTTCAGAAAGGCCCCCTTGCTAGGAGGCCAGTCAAAAGCTGGCACAGACTTCTGCCACACTCTGCCAGTTGGCATTTCATTTATAATCAAAACAGTTTTTTCATTATATTTAAATATTTTGCCTGTACCTAGAAGATCAACTTTTGCCTTTTCTAGGTCTTCAGGAACCTTTTGGAATCCTGAGTTAATCCTCCCTTTTGATGTTGATATGAAGCTAAATCTGAGCATGTCCCATAAGCTCAACCTCAGCTCTCAAAATTTCCTCCCTATTCTTTTGTTCAACCCAAGAGTATTTCCTTCCCCTTCTCAGGAGAAGGCTATCCCTTGGACTGGAGAGTCCCTGACCTCTTTGGAGCAGAAAAAAAAAAAGCACAATGACCCCCAGACTGCTCCCTGGAAGCCCCCCATCCTACTGTCCTATGTCCTATGTACAAGCAAGACTGGAAACCAGCAGAGTCCATGCTGTACCCACTCTGGTCACTGTCTGATTCCCCAGGGAGAAGCTTTTGGGGCTGACCTGACCCACTTAGAACCTATGCTGGCAGTTCTACAAGTAGTGAGGGCTTTCTAGATGCCACGTGCCCCACCTCATGTCCACTCAAGCAAGGATGTCCCTAGCCACTTTTTTCCAAAGTGTGTTCTCTGCAACCCTTGTTGTGGGTGATTTTGTGATTTTGTTAGTAGCTATGAAAATAAAGATTTCTGTGTTTCAGTGCATTTGGAGACATCAGCACCAGACAGATTTCTGTACCACAGGGCTTCTCAGGTTTAGGAAGCAAGTATGCAGGATAAACCTTCAAAAGGAAGAGAAGGTATAGAATGTTTCCCAAATGTGGGAAATGGATATTTGACCATGAATGTTTTTTCAAGGAGTATCTCAGTGTGTCTTCCTCAAAGCACTAGTCAAAGATGCCCCCAGGCCCTCTCGGACTGGTGGGGGCCCAGAGGTGAGAAGCAGAGTGGTTGTGCACATGGGCACTGGAGCCAAGCTGCCTGGGATCATATCCCAGCCCTGCCACATAGTAGCTGGGTGACCTTGGGCAAATTACTTCAGCTGTCCATGCCTCAGTTTCCCCATCTGTAAAATGCAGATGGTGATAATCATGTACATTATATAATACATGTAAACTTCTTAGAGCAGTGTTTGGCACATAGTCGGTGCTCACTAAATGTTAGCTGGCGTTTTGAATCCTTCATGAACTTTGCAGAAAGGGATTCCTCACATCCCCTCAGGAGCAGCAGTCTGTACCTGGCATTCCCCAACCCCAGCAAACGGCATCCTCTCAGTTTATGAAACCTCTCAGCCAAGATGGCATGAAGCCCCATAAAAGCCAGCCATGGTTTCCTAGGAGTAACCTTTCCTGACCTTGATGGCCGCAAATACCTCCTTCTACTTCATTTTTAATCCCTTACAGAGAGGCACGTAAGATTCAGAAAACCTAGATTCTATACACAACTTACTCATTTTCCAATGGGATCTCAAGTTTCCTTCCCTATAACATATAACAGTTTCCTTCCCTATTAACAAGGCTCTAATCCAAGGACATGGCACAGAGAAGGGTGTGGTTAGAACACTAAGCAGGCAGCGGGGTTGGATAGCAAAGCAGCAGGGAGAGGATAGCACCAGTGATAGGTGTTAAGTGTGTTCCCCTTTTGAGGAAATGGGAGAGGGTGCCTATGACAAGGGTGCTTGGGTAGTGAATTAGGATAATTAACAGTAGGGGCATCTGGGTGGCTCAGGTCATGATCCCAGGGTCTTGAGATTGAGCCCTGCTTTGGGCTCCCTGCTCAGTGAAGAGTCTGCTTCTCCCTCTCCCTCTGTGCCCCTCCAAGTAAATAAATAAAATATTTTTAAAAAACGATAATTAACATTAGCTGCTGCAACAGACCCCAAATCTCAATGTCTTTGTGCATCTTGCTAAGTCTAATGCAAGTTGAGATGCCCACCTCCATCTTGTAGCAAGAAATTCTATAACAGAAAATCCCATGTGGAGTATATAAGTGGGTGTGTGGTTGCCAAGAATCCCTGGATGACCCTGGCTGCCAAAGCTGTACTCCTCTGTTGCCCAATTGTGCTCCCTTCCCCCTTTTGGAGAAGTAAGGCCTGTTTGCCTGAGTTAATTCTCCCGGCTTTTCTAAGACTCTGCAAACTCAGAGTCTCTGGTTGGCCACATTATGGTATTTTAATTTCTCATTTGTGGGAGGCCTCAGGCTCTGCTGTTACCGGCCTCACTAATCCTCCGCCTCTGGCAGAGATGGTTAGCACTCTCTGAGTGTTCCTGTGCTCTTCTGCATTGCCAGCCTCTCTTGTAGGTGGTTGGGGCCCTGCCACTAGCTCTGGCCAAGAGACTATGCGTCACCTCTGGGCTGAGGTATGGAGAGCCATGCCTCCTGCATTCCTCCCTTCCCTCTATTGAGATGTCTCTGGAGGTCTGTTTCCTGTTTCACAGGAAAGCTGAAAGAACCAACTCAGAAACAAATTGCCCCCTCCTCCTAAGTGTCATTTCTCCAATGGGGGTGGGGAGAAGTGGGAAGCATTAGATGGATAAAAGGAAAGGGGCTTGGGCAGACAGGACTATCCAGGAATTCTTGACCTTTATATAGCCATTTAATGATTTAATGCCAGGTATATCTTCCAGATGGGATTTTCTGTCATGAAACTTCTTGCTGTAATTTGAAATAACAGTGTGACCTGTGATTGAGATACTCCCAGTAGCACCATGGACAGTGCGGCAGGTGGCATGTCTCAGACTGTGATGCTCACATGAATCACCTAAGGGTCTCGTTAAGCTGCAGAGTCTGACTCAGTAGGTCTGAGGCAGCACTCGGGAGTGTGCATTGCTAACAAGCTCCCAAGTGATGATGATGAGGTTGGTCCTTTGTGCTCTGAAAAGTAAGGTGATAGGGGCAGGGCTATATATAATGCATAAAATTATGAAATCCCGACAATCCATGTGAGGTTACACAGATATGGCTGTGTGGTCCTCTGGGAGGATCCCCTGAGATACAGTCTGAGAACATGCTCTGCAGAGGGTAGCTAGCTGCTCAAATCATTTTAGGGGGTCTCCTCAAGTTCCCAAGATCTCCTCCACTTAGGGAGCTCTGAAGGGGTACCCAGTATCTCCTGAAGGTCCTCAAATTCTGGTGTCCCACATCTCTTCCAAAGGACTTCCAGTCTTTTTGCCTCCAACTCCATCCCATAGTACATACCCAGCTGCTCCCAGAGCCGAAGGGCTTGGAGCAGCTGACCCTGTAGTGTGAGGGAAGAGGAACCAGGCTCCAGAGGCTGCTTTTGTTAGCAACAAACACAACACATCTCTGATCTGAACAGCAAATGTCCAAAGCATGAGTCAAGTGCCTTGTTAATAAGAAAGAGAATGAATAAGCATTCCCTTCAGCAGCAAATGTTTTCTTACATATACAGCCTTCCATTTTACTCTGGACCTGATGCCAGTTCTGACTGCCCACAAAGGCACTGCATGGGCTTTTAGAAAACAGACAATAATAGCTGACTCTTCTAACACACCTGCAATCCTTGTCACAGATGCAGCAACTAACACAATCAGTGCTCCAGGATGGCCTCAGTCATACGACTATTGAGGTAAATCACTGGGGCTTGGAGAATGAAAGGCTCACAGATGAGGAAACCAAGGCCTCGGAAGGCAGAAGTAATTTGCTCAAGGGCACAAAATGAGTTGGAAGCAGAGCCAAGCCTAGAACCTGGCACCCCTTGCTTATATGTTGTCTTAATTTCAGCACCAGGGATGGATATTGGAAGATATTCACTGTCTTCAAACCTAGGAGTGTTTGTTCATTCATTCACTCACTCAATATCCACCAAGAACCAGCTATGAACTTGCCATGGTTCTAGCTTCCCTAAATACCACTCTATAAATCCATGATGACCTAACCTTTTTAAAGGTCTTACTGGTGCAGCCTCTACCTCCTCCTGGCCTGAGAGCTCCAAGTGTGATATTCCATCTGTTGATGGGCTGCATGCACTTTGCACCAAGCGCAATTGAGCCTTGACCTTGCCACTTTCCACGGAAATCCTGAGTTAACTAATGAACCTCAGAAAGCTTTGGTTTTCTCATCAGCAAACTGGAGATAATATTATTACCTACCTCACAGGGTGCTACAAAAATATGAGAGAATATACATAAAGCACTTAATGTAATATGTAACTGGTGGTGTTCAACAAATGATAGCTGTTACAGTAACCAATAAGTACATTATTATCACTTTTCTTGTTGTCAAGCAAAACAAGCCCCCTAGAGATTTCAGCAAGTAGAATCTTCCCCTCCAGGACTCTAAAAAGGCAGGCTTGCTTTTTTGTGTGTCAGAGCAACTTTGGTATCTTACAGACTGTAGGAGTCATGAGACAGGGACAATTTGCCAAGTGTTTCTAATGTGCCATATCCTTGAGATCTATCCCCACACCCCTCTTTCTCTGCTGGGCCCAGCTGACCAGAGAACCGTCTGCCTCTATCAGCGTAAGGCCCTATGAACCACAGACCTGTCAGAATTGTCTGTACATGGGGAAATGAGGCTGCCTTCCAATACAACCATGTGCAAAAACCACATGCAAGGGATATGATTAGTTATCTATGGAAGTAATGCAAGAAATTGTCTGTAAATGTGGTTGAAGGGTTAAGAGGCTTGACTAGGGGCCACCTGGGCAGCTAAGTCAGTTAAGCGTCTGCCTTTGGCTTGGGTCATGATCTTAGGGTTCTGGGATCGAGGCTCCATGTCAGGCTCCCTGCTCCCTCTGCCTCCTCCCCCCCACTCATGCTCTGTCCCTCTATCTCAAATAAATAAATAAATAATTTTTAAGATTTTATTTATTTAAGTCAAGCAGAGAAAGTCAATTATCATATGGTTTCACTTATTTGTGGAACATAAGGAACAGCATAGAGGACATGAGGGGAAGGAAGGGAAAAATGAAGGGGGGGAAATCAGAGGGGGAGACGAATCATGAGAGACTATGGACTCTGGGAAAGAAACTGAGCATTTTAGAGACAGGGGGTCGTGGGATCGGTTAGCCCGGTGATGGGTATTAAGGAGGGCATGTATTTCATGGAGCACTGGTTGTTATACACAAAATGAGTCATGGAACATGATTCATGGTACATCATCAACAAATGATGTACTGTATGGTGACTAACATAACATAATAAAAAATAAATAAATGAAATGAATAGCCATTAAACAACAAAAAAAGATTGTATTTATTTATTTGAGAGAGAGAGAGAGGGCATGCACAAGTGGTGGGAGGGGCAGAGGGAGAGAGGATCTCTTAAGGAGACTCTGTGCTGAGCACAGAGCCCCACATGGGGCTCGATCCCAGAAGCTGAGATCATAACCTGACCCAAAATCAAAAGTCGGATGCTTAACTGACTGAACCACCCAGGTGGCCCCCAGTCAAGTCTAATTTAGGCACCCCTAAATAAATAAAATCTTTAAAAAAAAAAAAAGAGGCTTGACTGGGATCTCCAGATGGCAGGACAGGAAGATGATTATGAGTTGGCAGGTGACGACATCCTTTGGAAAGATTTTGCTTTGGGCAGTTTCCCCTTCTCTAGGAGGAACCCCTATATACAAGGGATGGTTCTCCATGACCACATCTGTACTCCACTCTGAGTATGAGTGCCCAGGGAATGTGCAAGGTAATCCTGTGGAATGGGAAGACAACTGGAACCTGTTACTCATTTCTAATTTCTTAGTATTAAATAAGCAGATTGACAATGGTGCCTTCATTCAGTCCCTATGTTGAAAGGTCACTGTCACATCCAGTTTGTAAGATGTCCTGAAGGGACAAGAGAAACTCTGCAATGCTAAGGGACTGACATACTAGCACCCTCATGTATTCATTTGCTTTCAGTGAAGTATGACACAATTTGTATGTGCCCAAGTAAATGGATTAGTGAAATATATTTATCTAGGTTTAACCAAACCAACCATCATAAAATGGACAAGTGGCTTAAAAGACTCCTGCAAAAAATGTGGAATAAAGATACTACCTATACTACTAACACCAAAAGCAACAACTCTCAGTGTTTGCAAACTGGTGAATCAAACTGAAAGTTCTGCTTACAATTTTACTTACAATTCAGTAAGTAAAGGTGCCCTTCTCCATCAGCTATCTGAGCTGGTTATCCTCTTCCCAACCTCCCTGTCTCCCTGCCTCCCCCGCCCCCAATCCATTCTGTGCCCCATGCTCTCAGATGACACCCACAGGATGTACCACTTGGGCTTCCATGCATGCTACCTGAGATTGGTCAGTGGGCCAGCAAGAGGTGGGAGCGAGGGAGAGGCTGGGGCATTTTCTTGCCTGTTCCTTCTTGCTTCAGCACTACCTCTCTGGCATGGCTGTATCTATCCTTAACTACAGCTCATTCTGGAGGGAACTTCTTCCTTGGCTCCCATGTCACTGGATTCTGGCCTCACTATTTTCTTCTCCTGCCCCTTCCAGCTAGGCACCATCCTTTGTAAATAATCCTTCTGTTAAAGTCTCTTGAGCCAGGTGAGTTGGATTTGGTTCCTTGCTAGGAGACTGATTGTTACAGTATCTCATTTATCATGATAGTCATTAAAGCCAGGGGTTATCCAAAGTGCTGAGATTTTAAAACTTAATGAGCTCTCTCACTAAGGAATACTCTTTTAAGGAAAGCTGGTGGCACTGTTTAAAAAAATAAAGCATGGTTTTCATATATAATTTCATCTTTGTCTACCCTTAAAAATTTCTGTTTTTATGTGTTTTATAAAATAACTGGCATATTAATGTAGCTCATGAATATGATTTAAAATAAAGAAATGAACATAAATTGGAGGTACATGCTAAAACAATTTTTTTAATTGATGAGATGAACCATCAAAAAACCTTTGTCCTAGAGAAGACCTTTGCTCTAGAAAAACAGTTGATAATTCCTGCTATAAGGTCCCCAGTACTGCCCTGGGGATTATCTTCCTGACACCTAGCTGTCTACTTTTTCCTTTGATTCTCTGAACTACCTTCCAGCAAACCCCATCTTTCTACAAAATAAAAAGGGACTCCAAAGAGAAATGCTTATCTAAGGCTTCCAGGAGCCTGTGCTCTGGGAAGGTCTCTCTGCTGTAGGCAGAGATGGCTACCGGACCAGATTATAGCCTAGGTGAAACACTCCTCAGAATTTTCTACCTTCTGAGCAAAATCTTCATCTTCCAGGTCTTTTGGTCACTGGAAAGGGTTATCTCTCACCATACATTGGCACACAGACGCTCAGAATTAGATACTTGAGTCTCTTATGAGTTTGATTATCATGGGTCAGTCTCCATGTGAACAATCAACTCCAGGCCACTGACCAGGCTTAGGGATAGGTCTAAGGACCTTGGAACGTCCCCAACATGATGTTTCTTAGAGGGTCCTCTTGGCATACAGTCATCTAGATTCCTCCTGACAATACTTAGCCTCGTCACCTTCCAACTTATATTAGGGACCAGTTTGACTTCAGCTGGAGAACAGAAAAGATGTCTTAGGTAAGAAGCCCAGGAAGACATTATACTCTTTCTACCAGGGAACCAAGCCCCAAACAAGTTGAAAATATCATGACAAGACAGCCCTTTGAAAAACCTGACCATCTGGGGCCACAGAATAGAGGAGTCTCATGAGCTCAATGTTAACCTGGGCTTGAATAATAGTTATTATTCGTTGAGTACTTATACACAGATAAGTTATTTAAATACACCAATCCATTTCATCTTCATAACAAGTCTTTGAGCAAGATATATTGTGGTCACCATCAGCCCTATTTTATACATCAGGAAAGTAAGAAGAGGTTAGATCATTTGCCGAAGCCGGACAGAAGGTTGCAAGGCTGAGACTTGAATTCAGGTCATTTGATTTGAGAAGCTTAGGTCCCAACCACTACCCCACACTGCCTCTGAGGCAGACTGGGTGACCATGGCAGGATCTGTAATCTTTTAGAGCACAAGACGGTGAGTCGGAGAGTGTAGGACATGGCATATCTTGCAATAGAGATTCTAAACTTGTATTTTCCTACTAGAAGAAGGGGCTTGCCTGTAGACAAGGTTATGAGACCTGATCAAGATTGTCACATACTGAAAGAAGACAAAAGAGAGATACAAAGCAGAGAAGGCTAAATAGAGTAGCTGCCCAGACTCTTGCCCAAAAGCTCAGAGCCTCTGCTCTAAGCAGCAGTGCCAGGACCTCCTGGGCTCCAACTATAGGAGCAGGGACAGGGGCTGGACACTCTTACTCTGCCCTATGGCCTGGGTGTATGAGCCAGACAGATGGAAGTTGCTGTGGATTAGGGGTTTGATGGCTTTTTAATTTATTCCCCTTTCTTTACTTACTAGTTACTCTTAGTTGTCTTGAATAAGTGGCCTGAGTTGGTTGCTCACAAATATCTCCCTTAGATGGTTATGGTCTGAGTTTAACAAAATAGTACATATAAAATGCCTGGTATGAACAGCATGCTCAAACGATGGTAGTTCTGAACCCCTCCTCTCATTGTCTATCTATATAAAGTATCCCAGAGGAAGGGGTGATTAGGAGGTCATTTGCTCTCTGACTGGAGCTGCCTAAATGGAATTTGCATGAAACCAAATTCACACCACACACTTCTAGTTGGATGTTTGTCTTGTCCTCAGAAGGACTGTTCTTCGAACAGGTGCCCACTGAGCAACTCGTGAAGAGAAAGGATGGGATTCCATCCTTTCCATCCCTGGGGAAAAGGGAGAAGCTGGGATGTCCACCCTCTTGGGACTATGTGGCAGCCCCTGTAACCTGAAAGCTCCCTACCTGTTACTAGGGTGTGACACATCTGCCAAATGTACATCACCTGAGAGACCAGCTTTGCAACAGGGCTTGGGCTAGGGCCTCACTGTGGTACCATTAGGGGCATAATGCTTCTCCTACATGATTGTTTCATTCACGTGGGAAGACCTCCACCTGCCAGGAGAATGTCTATCTGATAGTCAGTTCTGACAAGGGTCAACCTGACTAGCTCAGCCCTTTCCTCTTCCCTTTCTCCTGGGAATGTGCTGCCTGCAGGGGGGCCTGCCTCCACTAGAGGGCACTCCATAGGGATGGGGTAAATTGGCTTAACTCAACTTTCAAAAGCCTACTTCTTTGACAAAGAAGGTAAGAATATGCAATGGGAAAAAGATAGTCTCTTCAAAAAATGGTGTTGGGAAAACTGGAAAGCCACATCAAATGGAATATTATTCAGTCATCAAAAAGAATGAAATCTTGCCATTTGCAACAACGTGGATGGAACTAGAGTATTATGCTAAATGAAACAAGCCAGTCAGAGAAAGACAAGCACCATATAACGTCATTCATATGTGGAATTTAAAAAACAAAATAGATGAACATAGGGGAAGGGGAGGAAAAATAAAATAAGATAAAAACAGAGAGGGAGACAAACCATAAGAGACTCTTAACTCTAGGAAACAAGCTGAGGGTTTTTGGAGGGGAGGTGGGTAGGGGGATGGGGTAACTGAGTGATGGGCACTTGATGTAATGAGCACTGGGTATTATATGCACCTGACGAATCACTAAATTCTATCCCTGAAATTAATAATACAGTATATGTTAATGAAATAGAATTTAAAAAAGAAAAAATGAAACTGGACCACTTTCTAACATCATACACAAAAATAAACTCAAAATGGATTAAAGACCTAAATGTGAAACCTGAAACCATAAAAATCCTAGAAGAGAACACAGGCAATAATTTTTCTGACATTGGCCATAGCAAGATTTTTCTAGATATGTCTCCTGAGGCAAGGGAATAAAAAGCAAAAAGAAACTATTGGGACTTCATCAAAATAAAAATTATCTGCACAGTGAAGGAAACAATTGACAAAACTGAAAAGCAACCTACTGAATGGGAGAAAATATTTGCAAATGACATACTCATTGAAGGGTTAGTATCCAAAATATATAAAGAACTTATACAACTCAACACCAGAAAACCCCAAATAATCCAACTTAAAAATGAGCAGAAGACACGAATAGACATTTCTCCAAGGAAGACATACAGATGGCCAGCAGACATGTGAAAAGATGTTTAACATCAGGGGAATGCAAATCAAACCCACAATGAGATATTACCTCACACCTGTCAGAATGCCTAAAATCAAAAACTCAAGAAACAAGTGTTGGCGAGGATATGGAGCAAAAGGAACCCTCAGGCACTGTTGGTGGGAGTGCATGAGGGAAAACGGTATGGAAAATTCTTAAAAACAGAATTACCATATGATCCAGAACTGTGTATTTACCGAATACAAAAACACTAATCCGAAGAGATATATGCACCCCTATATTTATAGCAGCATTATTTATAATAGTGAAATTATAGAAACAGTCCAAGTGTCCATCAATTGATAAAGAAGATGTGATATACGTATATATAGTGGAATATTACTCAGCCATAAATGAGAATGAAATCTTACCATTTACAACAATATGGATGGATCTAGAGAGAATAATGGTAAGTGAAATAAGTCAGTCAGAGAAAGACAAATACCATAGGATTTCACTCATATATGGAATTTAAGAAACAAAACAACCAAAAAAGAAAAAAAAGAGACAAACCAAGAAACAGACTCTTAGCTATAGAGAACAAACTGGTGGTTACCAGAGGGGAGGAGCGTGGAAGGATGGGTGGGGCGTATACCTGAAATTAATATAACACTATATGTTAATTAAACTGGAATTAAATTTTTTAAAAATAATAATAAAGAAAGCCTACTTGCCTTCCAGTATAAGCCCCATTCTCCAATACCAGCCTTATCAGTCATGAGGGAGATGTTAGATTGACTTCTCCATGAGACTTACAGCCTAAGTGAAGGAATAAGGTGTTTTCACTGGGCTTCCTTAGAGAACCCACCAGGTGCCAGTGGCCAGTCATCTAGAGGATAAGTTCGCTACTGTCCTTGAGGCATTAACGGAGGTGAGGATAGAACCCAGAATTATGGGCCAAGCCTCACACCCCATACAGAAATCTCCTTGATGGAATCTGAAAGAGGACAGACAGAGGCTAGCTACAATAATAGCCAATGTTTATTGGGTGCTAAGAACAGACCCTGGCTAAGGGATTTCACCCTGTAAAGCACCATCATTATCTCCATCTCACAGGAGAGGAAACTGAAGCTCAGCAGGAGTAGGTACAGCCAAGATGGACAGCTGGCCCATGGTGGAGCCACACGATCACGCCAGGGGCTGCACTTTCCACCAGAACACAGTGCTGCCTCTAGCTCGAGATGACATCTCCCACTCTGATAATGAGGGAAGACGTGGTCGACACTGAGCCCACCTCCTGACTGGGGGCCAACACTCTTGAC
This sequence comes from Callorhinus ursinus, assembly GCF_003265705.2. Taxonomy (NCBI): domain Eukaryota; kingdom Metazoa; phylum Chordata; class Mammalia; order Carnivora; family Otariidae; genus Callorhinus; species Callorhinus ursinus. The sequence continues at coordinate 6,693,664 of NW_027397111.1, read as the reverse complement.
CACACATGTATAAGCAACATCAAGGGTGTCTTCAGGCTTTCTCTCCTTCTGATGAACTAGGAACCTTGGGCCTTCTGTAAACATCCTCCCAGTTAGCCTGTCAGTGACAGAAGTCCGTGTGGTTCTGTGTGTCCCTTCCCAGGGCAGCTGCCATGCCCTCTGCACTGCATGCCAGCCTGCAGCCTCACTGTGAGCAAGGTATGATCTCGTCCCCCACATCCTGCGTTCACTGGTACCCCCTGCTCCTAGAACCCCCATTTCCTCCACGCCAGTGTTTCCTAAGCTTGAGTCATCTGCCCACCACCCTCACATTTTTTGCCATGTCCGTGTGCCACCTATACATTGATTGATTTAACATTCTTTAATTTGCCTTAGCAATAAGCCAGAAAACCAGGGTTGAAATCCCGACTCTGCCGTTTACCAGCTTTGTGTTGCTGGACAAGCGCCTTGCCCGCTCTGTGCCTCAGTTTCCTAATCTGTATAACAGGGGTAATCATAGTAACCACTTCAGGGGGTTGCTGGGTGGACGAGATGAGGCACTGCCAGTAAAGCCTTAGAACAGCACCTGGCACAAAGTGAGTGCTCAGTAAGTGTCAGCTGCCCTTGTCATTGCATTTATCCAAAAACGAGACTTTATATCCCTACCATAAAGGGAAAAAATCTACTGCTTATACCACAAAGAGAGGACTTATAAAAATAAATTAAGTAAAAACACTTACTAAATATGAGCTATTGCCTGACCTAGGCTCCAGGCCTGAGGCTTGCTCTCATTTTGTCAGGAAGGGAGACAGGCCAAGGTCTGAAAGATGTTGAAGGCACACTCGGTTCAAGCCAGGGTGAACAACTTGTCCTGAGTGGCCTCGGACTTCTGGTTTTAGTGCTAAAAGTCCTGTAAGCCTCAGATCGAGGCTTTCTTCTTCATGGAAGGACTAGAAATAGCTGACAAGGGAATAACATTCTTGTGATGTGAGTTCGTGTGTTTCAGGCTGAGTCAGTATCCCACTTACTATCATCTTGCAGAATAAGCCACACCTTGCGCCCCACCACACAAGCCCGCCTCAGTTTCCAAACGTCACACATGTACAGAAAAGCCATCATGTGTGTGCCCATGGGACTGTCCCTAAAGAAAAACCACATTTGTACATGCCCAACAAGAGAAACGATGATTAAACCATGGCACAGCTAAAATTACTCTACTATACAACCATCAAAACATCATGTTTTGAAGTATCTTTAATGAGAGGGGAAAATGATGGTGATAGAACATCCAGTTTAAAAAAAAAAAAAAGCAGACTAACTAAGATGTCCTCAGTTAAGTGAGTGGACAAATAAACTGTAGTACATCAGGACAGCAGAATATTATCCGGTGCTAAAAAGAAATGAGTTAGCAAGCCATGGAAGAGACTCAAATGCACGTTGCTAAGTGAAAGAAGCCAGTCGGAAAAGGCCGCATACTGTGTGATTCCAACTATCTGACATTCTGGAAAAGGCCGAACTATGGAGAAAGTAAAAAGATTGGTGGTTGCTAAGAGCTGGGGTTGGGAGGAAGGGTGTGTAGCTGGAACACAGGGGGTCTTTAGGGCAGTGAAGCTACTCTGCATGATACTATAATGGTGGATACATGTCCTTATACATTTGCCTAAACCCAGATGAACACCACCAAGAGTGAACCCGAAGGTAAATTATGGATTTGGGGTCATAATGATGTGTCAGTGTAGGTTTGCCAGTTGTAAAAAATGAACCACTCTGGTAGGGGGTGTTACTAATGCGGGAGGCTGTGCATGTGTGAAGCAGGGGGTATGTGGGAAATCTCTGTACCTTCCTTCCTGCTGTGAGCCTAAAACTGCCCTAGAAAAATAAAGTCTTTAAAAATTTTTTAAAGCGGGGGCGCCTGGGTGGCTCAGTCAGTTAAGCGTCTGCCTTCAGCTCAGGTCATGATCCCAGGGTCCTGGGATAGAGCCCCACGTTGTCAGGCTCCCTGCTCAGCGGGGAGTCTACTTCCTCTCCCTCTGCCCCTCCCCACCCCCCACCCCCTCTCTTTTTCTCTCAAATAAATAAATAAAATCTTTAAAAAAAATTTTTAAGCGGACTAGAAAATCACATATAGTAAGACCTTAGTTTTATAAAATACGGAGAAAGATAAAGAAAGAAATACACTGTAATATTAACAATATTTGGGGCACCTGGTTGGCTCAGTCAGTTAAGTGTCTGCCTTCAGCTCAGGTCATGATCCCAGGGTCCTGGGATCAAGCCCTGAGTCAGGCTCCCTGCTCAGTGGGGAGCCTGCTTCTCCCTTTCCCGTGCCACCTGCTTATACTCTCTCTCTGTCAAATAAATGGGTAAAATCCTTAAAAAAAACCCAAAAAACAAAAAACAAACCAATATTTATCTCTGAGTGACAGGATTCTGGAGGGATTTTTTAATTCTTCACATTTACTTCTGTATTTCTTATTTATATCTATTTCTATATTTTCTAAGAAATTTTAGCACAGAACATATATTACTTTTATTACCAGGGAAAGAAGTGGAATAAAAATTATACATATAGGGCGCCTGAGTGGCTCAGTTGGTTAAGCGACTGCCTTCGGCTCAGGTCATGATCCTGGAGTCCCGGGATCGAGTCCCACATCGGGCTCCTTGCTCAGCGGGGAGTCTGCTTCTCCCTCTGACCCTCCCCCCCCCCTCATGTGCGCTCTCTCTCTCTCTCTGAAATAAATAAATAAAAATCTAAAAAAAAATTATACATATAAAAAGTACTAGGAAGAAAGTAACCAGAATTGATTAACCCCAGCCTTTGAAAATTGTTTTTTACAGCTGTGGCCCACTGGGAGGGAGGTCTTCTGGCTGACTGGCTGTCACCTGCTTTCCTTCTCCTCTAGAGAAGGCCCTTGCAGAGAAGGCAGGGCTTGTCCAAGGTCACGGGCTTCTGTTGCCTCTGCATCCCATCTAGTGAGGCTGTCTTGAGCTGTCCCCTAACCTCAGGCTCTGGCCTCCAGGGTCTATAGGGCAAACACAATATCCTTTTCCCCCCTTTTCTTGATTTTTCCATAATTTGGACTGTGGCACTCAATAACTTCCCCAAGACGCGTGTTACTAACTAGAGGCAGGGTGACATCTAACACAGGAAGTCCCCGTTTTGGACCCAAGCAGCCTGAGCTGGAATGCCTGCTCACCACCTACCAGCTGCATGGCCTTGGGCACATCGCTATACCTCTTTCCACCACAGTGGCCTCATCTCTATCACAAGGATTAAGTGAAATAACGTTCTAGCACAGATCCCAGCACAAGGACCTCAAGTGGGACTCAATTTATATCAATTTGTACATTTACTACACAAGAACTCAGTTCTCTATCTCCCTCCCACTAATTCAAAGAGCTCCCCAAGTGGCAGGGGCAAAATCTCTCCTCTACCACCCATCCAGGTCTCTGCTCCTCCTTGGTCAGAAGCCCTCAGATGACTGCTGAACCACAGAGAGAATGGCTGAGAGGCAGCCCAGTGGCCCCATGGGACTACCCAGAAGAGATGGCAGGGTGAGGGGAGATGGCTAACTTGAGACCCACACTTGCCAGCCTAAAAGAATCTGATCATCATATATACATATACAATAAACGAGGGCCCCGTTTAACTGCAACACACTTGTGAGCATTATGTCCATTTCTTCATAAGGAAAACAAATTGATCCTGAACACTCAGTACCTCCCAGCATCATTCTGGATGCAGGACACACAGTGGAGAATGAGACAAGGTCTCTGCCCTCACAGGGCTCAGCCTCTACTCCTGCTGGAGGTGTGAGCTGCATCCAGCCACCGTTGTTACCAAGACTTGGGGAAAGGAGGCAGGGCCATTTGAGAAGCTGAGAACCGTACTTGTAGTTCAGCCCATCAGGCCAGGCATCCAGCTTCCTCTCAGAGGGACTCAGAACCCCTCATCCTGAAGCTATGAGCCCACTGGTCCCCCTGACAATCAATGCCAAGAAGAAGGCATTAATTATCCTCATCCAAGACTAAGTTCCCCTGCTCCATCATTTGGTGGCTGGGTGACCTTGGACAAGTCATTTAACATCCCCTAGTCCTCATGTCCTCCCTATAAAACTGGGTAAAGATACCACCCTCACAGCATTACTGAGGAGAGCACAAGAAATCCCGCCTGGAAAGCTTTAGGCAGAGCATGGACAGAGAGTCAGTGCTTCCCCCACGGCCCTCTAGGACGTGGTACCAACTGGAGACGAACAGAGCGTGGTGGTTAGGAGCAGAGCCTCCAGAGACAAGCTGCCTGGGGTCAAATGCCAGTGCCACCTCTCACCAGCTGTGTGACCTCTCTATGCTAAAATGTCCCCATCTACAAGACGAGGATGTAACAATAATCCCTACCCTAGAGGGGTGTGGATGCTGAATTACTGTACGGGAAGTGCTTAGAACAGGGTTCGATGCACGTTAAGAATGGTGTGTTTGCTATTTTTTTTCTTCTTCCAGAAAACATTTTTATGGGATCATTGATCGTGTTGTAGCAATTAGCACCTGATTGTATCTCCCAGATGACCTTTGAGAGTAAGCAGGAATGTCCCACTGACTAGAAGCATAAAGAAAGTTACATTAGCTGTGAATATAGTCACTCCCAACACAGACACACACACACACACACACACACACACACACACACACCCCACAGTATCAAGGATAACCAAACATGATGGTGACAACTGTATTGTCCGTTTGGTCGGAAATCACAAGAAGCAAGAGTACCCTCTCACTCACAACTATGTTGACTCAGCCATTAGAGTCAGACTTGGGTTCGAGTCCTAGAAACTGCTCTTCCTTAGTGGTCTAACCTTAGGCAAGTCATTTAACCTGTGTTTCCTCCCCAGAAAAGGGCTGGGTGAGGTTGCAGGGGAGTTAACCCCAGCTGTCTCACCAGCATGTCATTGCCCCCTGGTGGGGATGGTAGAACCCTTCAGAGACTCCGACTCCCTTGTGCTTCCAGCCATAACAGTTCTGGGAAGCTTCCTCCTTTCCCCTGCAGGAGACCCAGTTCAGACAAGCCCGTGGGCTGCTTTACTCCTCCCACCCACCAGACCCCCAAAGAGCAGCCTGAGAGTGTTAAGAGGACACCAGCTGCTGAGCTCTGGGAGGCAGGAGCACTGGCCACAGGTCCCAGACCCTGTACTCTGTTGACCCAAACTGCAGAGCATCTCCAGGATTTCACAAACATTTCCTGGGCAGGAGGGAGCAAGACAGCTAGGCCTTTCTCTGCCCTCTGCGCCTGGCCTCTCCTTTGGAGAAAGCCAGTCTGAGTGCCATTTATTGTAGGATAGCTTTGACACCGAGCTCCTGGAGGTGAGCATGGCTAGGGGCACAGGTTGGGCACAGGTACTCCCTCAATGGAGGAGGGAAGGGGCACAGGGGGCAAAGCTGGACGCAGAAGGAGAGTTAGAGACAGAGATGAAAACAGGGGCTGCGACCAGAAAACACAGGATAGGAGGGGCAGGGACAGAAACAGGGGCAGGTCAAGGATGGAGACAAGGCTGGGCCCACACAGGGTCCTAAGTGGACCGGGCTGCGGCACAGGGTTGGGTGGGAGGGCGGAGGGAGGCACAAGTAAGCACAGAGCCGAGCTGGGAAAAGGGTAGCAGGCAATGGGGAGAAAGCACTGCCCGGAGGGCTTACATAAGCTGAGGACCCACTATTCCCTAGAGGGGTGCACAGGAAATCTGGGGGTGGGCTCTCCAGTCAGATCCCACATTTTCACCCTAGCTTGCGCATGCTTTCCTCCAACAGCAGCAGACAGAGCGCGGTTTAGTTAAGTTAGGACTGGCAAGATTCACTTCTTATTTAAAAATCATGACAGCAACAATAAAAACACTCAGCTGAAATGGCACCCAACAAAGCCAACTCCCCTGAAAGTTAAAGTCAAGCGCCCCCAACCCAGCACCCTGTACCTTTAAGGAGGAGAAGGGTTCCCTCGCGTCCCAGCTGAAGAGCAGGTTATTCTTAGATATTGCAATGACTTACCTAAAACTGAGTTATTCCCCTTTCCTCCTCTGGCCAGCCTCTCTTCACTCTGGGGAGCTTTTACCATTTAAGGTCAATGTTACATCTGGCTCTGGAGCTCCGAGCTGAGAAGCCTCTGGCTGCTGAGCCTCAGCCACCGCCTCCTCCTAGAGGGGCTGGGACTTGGAGCCTGGAGCTCCTCGGGGAGCCCCCTCTGGTCCCACTCAGGGGACTAACAGCAGGGGAAGCTGACCAGGCCAGCCCCAGAACTCAGGGCAGGGTGGGCCTGTGAGGCAGGAGCTTGCCCTGAGTACCTCCCATGGGCACCCACACAGTGGATGGCAGTGCCCATGGGCAGCCCACACCGCTGGGCACTGTCCTGGCCAGACGGGGACCAAAGAAACTGCAGATCCGCCTCCCAGCCTGGAATCCCCAGCAAGCATGTGAGGCTGGACAAGACCCTGGCCGCAGGCCAGGAGAAAGTGGGAACACTTCCTGTCCCGGGGATTCATGGGTGGGGGCTGCTCCCACCTTAAACCCTTGGGATTACCAGAGAGAAGGGCCTAGGAGGTTCAGCTAATTCCAGACCTGGCAGCAGCCCCAGGGGCTTCAATCCCTGCTGCCGCACTCAGCAGTCCTGTGGTCTTTGCTTTGTGGAGTTCTAGTCTCCTCATCTCTAAGACAGGGATAACAGCAATAACACCTAACTCAAAGAGTTGCAGGGGGGCTAAAGGACACCATAGTGAAGGTTTAGCACGGTGCCAGCGTCTCATTGCGTTGATCAGCACAAATTCATTTCCTGCCCCTGCCCAGACGCAGACAAGGACAGGCTGTCTCCCTCCTGGAAGTCCACATGCTGACCCTACTTACTCCTCACCCACCTTGGGTGCAGTGCTGACCTTCGGCCAAAGTCATGGAGCTCTAGATTCTGTGTAAGTCACATGGGGGCTCCAGCCCTCTTCTGAGGTTAGAGGCAGCTCAGAAAAGCCCTGGGTAGGGTTGCCAGATAAAATATAAGACACCCACTTAAATCTGAATTTCAGATAAACAACACATAACTTTTGTAGTGTAAGTATGTCCCAAATATTGTATGGGACATACTTGTTATATATATGATATTTGAAATTATCTGAAATTCTTTTTTTTTTTAAAGATTTTATTTATTTATTTAACAGAGAGAGACACAGAGAGAGAGGGAACATGAGCAGGGGGAGTGGGAGAGGGAGAAGCAGGCTTCCTGCCGAGCAGGGAGCCCGATGTGGGGCTCGATCCCAGGACCCTGGGATCATAACCTGAGCCAAAGGCAGACGCTTAACAACTGAGCCACCCAGGCGCCCCTGAAATTATCTGAAATTCTAATTGAACTGCACGTCATGTATTTTTATTTGCTAAATCTGGCAACTCCAGCCCTAGACCATCACTTACCACCCCAGAATCATCCACCCGTTCTGAGAGTTATAGAGATTGGTACTTCAAATCCTGTGCCCTCAAGCCCTCCCAGTGACCACTGTCTGGCTTTATACAGTCCTATTCCCAGCTCCTGGCCATGGGTCAGCCACCCCAGCCATGGCAGGCTTTCTCCACCAAACCTGACACCCTGGGCCTCCATCCCATTCCTTACCATAGGCATCTAGTCCTGGTTATTATGACAAAGATTCCTGAAGAGAATAAGGTTCATGCTGTCTGTTACACCCATAAATAATAGTATTTTTGTAGATGGAACCAGAAGAGACTGTCCCACGTACTAGTCCTGCTTTCTCTCAGGTGTCTACACCTATCCATTTGCTGGGTATAGGCTCCCACTAACAAAGCCACATCGTGGTAACTACTAGAATTTCTGGTATAGGGACTAGAAGGAATTTATCAAACTGTATGGTACTGTTTCTCTAACTTCATTGTGTATGAGAATCCCCAAGCATGAAGCTCCTTGAACCCCTCTTCCAAAAGTTCTAACTCCATTTAACTGCAGTGGGACCCAGGAATCTGCATTTTAATTAAGGCCCTCAGGTGACTCTTATGCAGTTGGTCTAAGGACCCCTGGTGGGAATGGTGGTATGATGCTCCAAGGGTTGATCTTGTGAATCTAGCAGGAGTTACTCCAGAGACAACTAGAAACTTAGGTTGAAAAGGAATAGAAGGCATTGTGTACACATGAGGGTGTGTGTGGGAGCAAGGTGTGGCTGTGTATACAAACCATCCATTGAGCACCTGCTATATTCCAGCCTCTGCATTAGATGCTCTACACGAAAGTATGTATGTATCCTCACAAGTGCCCTATGAAATAGGATTATTGTACTTTTCCTTCCAAAAGGAAACTGAGACATGAAGAGGTGAAAGCACTTGCCTGACATTCCACAGCTGGGAAATGGTAGAGTTAAGGGGTGAAGTTAGGTGGGTTGGCCCTAAAGCTCTTTCCCCCTCAGCCAGGGTGTCTTAAACTAGGGTTCATGGATAGCCCTCAGGAGTTTCTGAGCCAATTGAAATTGTATGTGGAACACTGTATGATTTGTGTTTGTCTTGGGTCCAGGTCTGTAGCTTTCACCAGTCTCACAAATAAATACCTTTCAAAATCACTGCATTAATACAAGCATTTCATAAAACACATTACTGATGGGTGTGTAATATGGAACAAGCTCTATAGAAGACAATTTAGCCTTCTCAAGATTATAAGGCTCAGATCTTTTGACCCAATTCCACCTCTGGGAATTTATTCTATAAACACACTTCCACACTTGGGAAGTGACAAGTGAACAAGATTATTCATTACAGCTTTGTCTATACAAGCAATAGGATTGGAAACAACATGAATGTCTATCAATGGGGGGCCATAAAAGATGTTGGGGTACAGGGGGACCTGGGTGGCTTGGTTGGTTAAGCATCTGACTCTTAATTTCAGTTCAGGTCATGATCTCGGGTCGTGAGATGAAGCCCCACATCCAGCTCCATGTTGGGCATGGGGCTTGCTTAAGATTCTCTCTCTCCCTCTCCCTTTGCCTCTCCCCCCTTCCTCTCTCTAAAATAATGATGTGGTACAGCCATAACAGATGATAAGGAAGCTCTTTGTATAGTGATATTAAAAACCTCCAAGATAAAGTGGGAAAATAAAATAACAGAACAGTATATAAATATACACGTGCACAAATATACTTATGATCACACATACATATTCACAAGTACATGTGTGTATGTGTGCACACAATCTCAGGAAAATTAGCACAAGAAACAAATAACATTAACAATAGTTGCCAATGGGGAGGGAAACAGAGTGGCTGAGGCAGAGAATATCCACTGTAGACCTCATTTATATATTCAAAAATTTGAATCATATGAATAAATCATATGTCGACATTCAAAAATAATAATGAAATAAAAGCATTGCCATGAACAGGGATTTAATCAATTCATCTTTCAGCGTGGCTTCCTCCAAGTGTCAAAGAGTATTGACACGAACGTAACTAAAGGTTATTTTTGTTGCTTTTATTTTTTATTTTGGAATAATTACAGACACACAGGAAGTTGCAAAAATAGTACAAAGAGTCCCATGTACCCTTTACCCAGCTTCCTCCAGTGGTGACATCTTGCACGACTGTTGTACAATGTGAAAACCTGGAAGTTGGCATCAGTGCATTACTATTGACTCAACTACAGATCTTATTCTAAGGGCTGTTTTTAAAATATAACCTTCTCACAGCTCATAAATTCATTTAAAAATGTTTATTGAGCGCCTTTGGTGTGCCAGACCCACACCAGGGACACTTCAGACCCATCCATGGGTAGGGACACCTCAGATGCATCCCTGCCCCCATGGAGTGTAGACTAGTGAAGGTGACCCCCTTACTCAAGTGAGAATAGCATCACAGAAGTCCAGGAGCCAGCAGTACACAGGGAGTGCTGACCAAACCTCTAAAAAAGGAACCATGTCCCTTGCTGTCCTGGTCACGGAGCTTCACAGCTTGCCTGAAAGCTGACTTTTAATCCTTAAAAGAGCATGAGCAATTACTCGGGCTATTTTTATCCTCATTCCTGGAGCCACACAGGGATTTGGCCTCACTCTACTAAAGTCTTCAGCTCATCACTCATTCCCATCAGAGACAATCATATGTCCTCAGCATAAAAGTGGTGCCCAGCGGAGGCACACTGGCACACAGCTGGGGGAAGCTCTCCCAACAGACCATTTGACTCCAGGCCATGAAAGAAGTTTAGAAGTCCCAGACCAAAAGCTTGTCCTGGGACTGAAGGAAGCCAAGCCTGGAGAAGCAGCATCTTGTCAAAAACACTGCCAGCTTAGAGACTGGCAGCTGGGGTGACCACAATGGGAACTGAGACCTCCCTGCCCCTTTTATGCTCAGGGACTCCACTATGCCCAGCACTTAGTAGGTCCGGGATGAGTAAGCAAACAAATAAGTGACCAATCAGTGAGAATTGTACCCAGGTGTCAATCAGATGACAATGACAGGTGCCATTTACTGCCCACGGGGCCAAGCACTGTGTCAGCCACTTTACATGTAAGGTCTAGGTCAGTCCTCACTAAATCCATGTGATGTATGGCCTCTCACCCTCACATCCTAGAGGAGGAATCTGAGACACACAGAGGTCAAGGAGTGTGCCCATGTCTCACAGTTTATAAAGCTAGATCTTCCTGACTCTAGAGTCCCTGGGGGAAGGTACAGCCAACAGAATGGGAATGTAAGGCGTCTTTTCTCCTTCCCAGGATCCCACTGAAATGATAGCAAAGGACTCCTTAAAAAGGAATAAATCTTAGTCACAAAGAGAATAGGAGGAGGCATGAGTGAGGACATTTCCGGAACTGGCGAGAGGAGGGAGGAGGGTAACCTAATGAAGGAGGGGGGGGGCGGCCTCAGCCCGGCGTAGAAGACCCATGGAGAAGGGGATCTACTGCTCTGGTGCTTCTGGAAGGCTCTGTACCTGAAGAGCCAGTTGTGACAAATACAGAAGTGAGATATGGAGCCAAGCGAATGGTTCAAAGTCTGTAGAGAGAAGGGGCTGGAAAGGAACTACCTTGGGTAACTTTTGTACATAGCATTTGGACTAAATGCCTTCAGGCTAAGGAAAGACAAGAACTATAAACAAATATTGGGTAGATTTCTTTTCCATATGGATTATCAATTCTCAAAGTACTTCCTGTGCATTCCAGGACTGAGCATATTAGTAAATATGTTGTTAATAATGAGAATCAAATTTCTCACTTGTGAGAGGAGGGAGCTATGAACACAGAAAGGAGGGAAAATCAAAAAAACCATGTGTGCTGGTCTGAAACCATAGGTACTGGCATGGACTAGATTGGTAAGTAGGTAGATAGAGGGGGAGAGAGAGAGGGAAGGTCTAGATAGATAAGTGGGTGGGCATGTGTATGTAAATATATGTATTTATATACATACAGATGGTTGTGTGTGCATGACATACATCTGTTTCCTAGCTCTGTCCACTGAGAGGGCCCAGAAATAACATGCTCCAGTCGCAGTGAGCACACTTTGTACACAGATTGGTTTATAAATACCATTCTCCAATAAAAGGATCTAGGACTCCTTAGAGAAATGAATACTTGTAGGGCTGGGATAGGGAAAGTACAAGATGAGCTGGAACATCTGATTGTGCCAAATAGTAAGGACTGCTTCCAGAATGATGGTGACATGTCAAAGGACAGAGGGCCACCTAAAGGGGCTCTCACTGGCCAAATCGAAGACAATATGCCAGGTAACTAATGATGATAAAGGATGATAACCCATGAATAAAATAAGAACCCTCAAGTGGTCCTGGGGTGAGCTGGAAGAGAAAGGGTCCTGGCATCTTGACTTTGCTTTAGGCCACTCCTAGGGGGAAGAACTGCTGGAAAAATTGTCATCCACTTTCCCCACTCTGCCTCAAGAGCGTGCCTTTACCCATTTGTTTCAAGGAAGTACACTGCACACATACCTTGTGCCTCGGCTTCTGCTAGGCAGTAAGGCGACAGAGGTAAGCAAAACATGACTCCTGCCCTCTAGGAGCTTATGGTATGAGACTGGAGAAAGGAAGTAACACTTGTGATAGAAAGTATGTGAAAGTGGTTTGCAAAGTATCCATTGGTTTACTTACATGAGATATTATTAGTAAAATTGTTCTATAAGGAAGAACATAGGTGGGCCAGGGTGAGGTCATTGAACTTAAACCAAGTGCTGTAGGAGTTCCAAGGAAGAAGAAGTGGGGGCTTTAGGAAGATTTGCTTCCTACAGGAGTTGGCATTTGAGGCAAGGTCAAAGTTTCAAGAGGTCAAAGTTTCAAGAGGTGGAGAGTGGGTTAGGGAGGGTGTTCCTAGAGGAAGAAGTGGTGTGGGCCTAAGTATGGCAGTGGGAAAGTGCTCAGGAATGCAGGGACAGGGGTTCTGTGATGGGGCTGGCTGAGTAGGTCAGACTCTGAAGGTGCCTTAAACCCCAGGCTTCAGAGTTTGGATCTAGCTGCTGGAAGCCCTAGGGGGTTTCTAAGCAGGGATCATGTACTCAAAAGTTTTCATCCCAGGACAGGTAGAGAGAATGTTAATGTCACAGGGAAGCCAGGAGCAGGAGCACACTGCTTAAAGAAGACATGAGTTCAGTTTGAGATGCTGCTGGAATGTGCAGGTGGAAATGCCCAGGAGATGGTTAGAAATGCAGGATTGCAAGATTGTTGCTTGAGAGAGGTCCCAACTGGTGACATATATTTTAGAAATATGGATCTGTAGGAGAGCTTGAAGCCACACATGAAGATTGTAAACAAGCTATTGGACTTTGAGAGAGCCTTGTGTATAGACTGATGGGATCAGAAGCCAATTTGCAGAGGTTAGTTATGGGGTTTGGATGTGAAGGCACTGCTCAGTTCTTCATTCACCCAGCAACCAAGTGATCACATGAGTGTGTGGGAAGAGGGAGGGTGGATGTTGGTAAGGATGGACTGTGATACCAGGGTGACCTTAGAAATCCCCATAAAGGGGAGGTGGTCAGGGGAGGATTTCAGAGAAGGCAATACTGCTCTTTGGAGAAGTCTGGATGAGTCTGTCCCCTCCTCTGGGCTCCCCTGCACCCCAAGCTCACATACATCCATCAAAGAAGCAGCTCAGGGGGAGGAGAGGCCTCTGGGGCCTGGGTTGCTCAGGAAGGGCTTTGTGGGAGAAGTAGGAAATTCAGCTGGGCCTCAAGTGCTGAGTAGAACAGGGAAAGTCAAGGAGAAAGAAGGAATTCCAGGCTGGGCCAATGTGTGAGCAGAATTAAGGGCAGAACAGATGGGTTAAATGTAGGATTCTTTAAGTTGCAAAGAACAGAAACCCATTCTGGCTGGCTCAACTGTATAGGGGCCTTGTGCCAATGATAACTGAGCCCTCACAGAACCCAAGGACAAGAAAGGAAGTATACTGCGGCCTTGAGGGAACAGAGAGCCATCAGGACTTGAGGCCCTACTCTGTGTCTATATCCCTCTGTCTCCCACAAACCATGTGATTCTCTCTCCCCCTCTCCCTCTTTCTCCTTCTCTCTGCATGTCTTCTTCCTCCTTCTCCTCTCTCTTTTTTTTTGCATACTCTTCTTGCTATGGCTCATATGGCCTCTCAGCTCCAGCCCTGTCCTCCCCACAACCATCTGACAACTGTCTTGTTTCAGACTCTCAAAAGCTTCTGACTGGCCTAGCTTGTCTGTTTAAGCCAAGTCTCATAAGTCATTAACTACCCCAGGGGCAGGTATCCTGGTCTGACCTAGTAGTCATAGCTGAAGCCATGTGATAAATACGGTGTCCCTCTTCAGAGGCTGTGGGTGGGACAGGCAACAAAGGATGTCATGCACAAGGAGTGAGGAAAAGACCACAGATGTACCAAGCTCCTGCTATGAGCCAAAACCCATGCTGGGTGACCTGTGTTATGTCATTCAGTGGCCTATGAGATAACTTTCATCCTATTTTACAAACGAAGAAACTGAGGTTAAGAGAAGTTAAGCCACTGGCCCAGGGTCACTTAGGTAGAAGGGAACTGAGCTAGAATTTAAACCAAGTTCTGTCTAACTCTGAAATCAATGTTCTTCCCACCAGACCACTCTGCCAAGGAATGGGGAGCTAGTTAGCACCAGTGAACTTAGTCTAAGAACACCACAGAGGTCAAACAGTCTTACAGCCCACCCTGCTTAAAGGATTGGCAATCTCTCTCATACCCTGGCAGTCCTTCAATATCTGAAGACAGTGACAGCTGAGGCCAGAAGCCTGTCATTTTTTAGACTCTTGTCCCATGCCAGTCCCTCTTGCCACTAAAAAACGCAAACTTTGCCAAAGTCTGGCTCACAATACAAAACCCAGAACAGTATAGGGGGCTGCTAGTGTCACCAGCCAACAGTCTCTTTATTTAGGGGATTCTGATTTCATATGGCCAGAACACCAGATTGCTTTGAATTCAACCTACAATTATAGTAGCTCCTGGAACAACCATGTCATTATGTGCCTCATAAAAAACCCATGGTCCAATGAGACTCCCAGATCTATATCACTAACCCTACCTTGCCCTTTCCTAAACTATCCTGAGTAACACTGTCATCTCAATCTGTTCTTCAAACACAGGGTTTCTGTGCTGCTGCCATGACACAACAGATTGTTTATCTCACCAAAGGAAGAGTCAAACCTTTTTCAGACTTTCCCTCCTGGCCTTACATAGTTTTTCTTTTGGATGAAAAAAGGGGAAGAGATGTGAAGCAGAAAAGGATTTTTGAGGTTTTCAAGTTGACATTCCACCATTAACTTAATGCTAACAAAAGCTTGATTTCACTAATCCTGAGAGGAACTTGATCTCCAGATGCACTGAGCTTGCTGGTTCGATGACTGCACCACGAACAAGGCCTACTTCCACAGCCCAGAGTTGAGTGTTTTTCCTTTTTAAAAGACTCTCAAGTTGCAAAGAGCATATATCGCTTTTTGACCAAACCCAAAATAAATTTGGTAAGCAGCTTTGCTCAAGTGAAGGCTAACTGAATTAAATAGAACAGTTCCCTTTCATAACCATAAAAGAAGAAGAAAGATGATGAGGAGGAAGGCGGGGGGATGCATTTGTTCCCCCTCACCTCCCCGAAGCTTAATGCTGAGCTGCTCGAGGGCTTAGTTCTCAGACCTGGATTCTCTTCTCCCTGCACTCACTCCCAAGGGGATCTTGTCCAAGTTCATGACTTTAAATACTTAAATACTATCTATAATCTTGCAAATGTTTATGTCTAGTCTGGACCTCTCCCCCAAACCCCAAAGTCATACATCCAACTGCCGTTTCAATACCTCTTCTTCAGTGTGTCATAGACTTCTCCAGCTTACCCCATCCAGCCTGCACTACCTGCTCTCCCCTCAGCCTTTTCCATCTCAGTAAATGGCAAGTCCATTCTTCAAGTTGCTGAAGCTTAAAATAGGAATCATTCATGATTCCCCACTTGCTGCTCCCCACACACCCCACAGTGAGTCCATCAGAAAATTATCTTGGCTCTATCTTCAACATACATCCAGAATCTGAGCACCTCTTACTACTTTTACCACTACCACCCTGGTCTAGGTGGCCATGACTTCTTGCACCCTGGTCTAGGTGGCCATGACTTCTTGCAGTGGCATCAATGCAGCTGACTCCTAACTGCTCTCCTGCCCCCCCACATAGCAAGCAGAGTGATTCCTTTTTTTTAATTTTTATTTTAATTTATTTTAATTCAGTTAATTAACATATAATGTGTTATTGGTTTCAGAGGTACAGGTCAGTGATTCCTCAGTCTTATATAATACCCAGTGCTCATTACATCACATGCCTTCCTTAATGTCTATCACCCAGTTACCCCATCCCCTCCACCCGCTCCCCTCCAGCAACCCCCAGTTTGTTTCCTATGATTAAGAGTCTCTTATGGTTTGTCTCCCTCTCTGGTTTTGTCTTGTTTTATTTTTTCCTCTCTTCTGCTATGATCTTCTGTTTTATTTCTTAAATTCCACATATTAGTGAGATCATATGGTAATTGTCTTTCTCTGATTGACTTATTTCACTTAGCATATGAAACCCTCTAGTTTCATCCACATCGCTGCAAATGGCAAGATTTCATTTTTGACGGCTGCGTAATATTCCAGTGTGTGTGTGTGTGTGTGTGTGTGTGTGTGTGTGTGTGTGTACCATATCTTCTTTTTTTAATTTTATTATATTATGTTATGTTAGTTGTCATTCATTACATCATTAGTTTTTGATGTAGTGTTCCATGATTCATTGTTTGCATATAACACCCAGTGCTCCATACAATACATGCCCTCTTTAATACCCATCACCAGGCCAACCCATCCCCCCACCCCCCTCCCCTCTAAAACCTGTTTGTTTCTCAGAGTCCATAGTGTCTCATGGTTTGTCTCCCTCTCCAATTCCCCCCTCCTTCATTTTTCCCTTTCTACTATCTTCTTTTTTTTTAAACATATAATGTATTATTTGTTTCAGAGGTACAGGTCTGTGATTCATCAGTCTTACAAAATTCACAGCGCTCACCATAGCATACACCCTCCCCCAAAGTCCATCATCCAGCCACCCCATCCCTCCCACCTCCACCACTCCAGCAACCCTCAGTTTGTTTCCTGAGATTAAGAGTCTCTTATGGTTTGTCTCCCTCTCTGGTTTCATCTTGCTTCATTTTTTCCTCCCTTCCCCTGTGGTCCTCTGTCTTGTTTCTCATATACCATATCTTCTTTATCCATTCATCTGTTGATGGACGTCAGGGCTCTTTCTGTAGTTCGGCTATTGTGGACATTGCTGCTATAAACATTGGGGAGCAGGTGCCCCTTTGGATCACTACATTTGTATCTTTGGGGTAAATACCCAGTAGTGCAATTGCTGGGTCATAGGGTAGCTCTTATTTTCAACTTTTTGAGGAACCTCCATACTGTTTTTCAGAGTGGCTGTACCAGCTTGCATTCCCACCAACAGTGTAGGAGGGTTCCCCTTTGTCCAAATCCTCACCAAAATCTGTCATTTCCTAACTTGTTAATTTTAGCCATTCTGACTGGTGTGAGGTGGTTTTAATTTGTATTTCCCTGATGCCAAGTGATGTTGAGCATTTTTCATGTGTCTATTGGCCATTTGGATGTCTTCTTCGGAGAAATGTCTATAGGCAGAGTGATTCTTTTCAATTATAAGTTAGATTACATCTTTTAAGACTTACTTTGTAACAGGTACCATACACAGCAATTTCTATACATCACTCATTCTCAAAAAATACTCTCCAAAAATGTCCAGTCTGCATTTTCCAGTAAGAGAACAAAGCCTAGAGAGATAGAATACCTTGTCCCTAATCACGCAGCTGTTCTATGAAAGAGCTGGACCTGGGACTCCTGGGTGGCTCAGTCAGTTAAGTGTCTGCCTTTGGCTCACGTCATGATCCTAGGGTCCTGGTATCAAGTCCCACATCAGACTCCTTGCTCAGCGGAAAGCCTGCTTCTCTCTTTGTCTCCCATTTCTTCTGGTTGTGCTTTCTCTCTCTCTCCCTCTGACAAATAAATAGATAAAATCTTTAAAAATAAAAAAGAAAGAGCTGGACCTGACATCTCAAGGCCATGCTCTTTCCTTCAATCCAGTTGCTGAAGAAGAATTCCATTCTCAGAGCGCCTGGGTGGCTCAGTCAGTTAAGCATCCAACTCCTGATTTCTGTTCAGGTCATGATCCTTGGGTCATCCCATTGAGCCCTGCATCAGGCTCTGCACCCCACAGGGAGTCTGCTTGAGACCCTCTCCTTCTGCCCCCCCTCTCTAAAATAAATAAGTAAATAAAATAAAATCTTAAAAAAAATAGAGGGGCACCTCGGTGGCTCAGTCAGTTAAGCATCCGCCTTCAGTTCAGGTCATGTTCCCAGGGTCCTGGGATCAAGCCCCATGTTGGGCTCCCTGCTCAGCAGGGGAGTCTGCTTCTCCTTCTTCCTCTCCCTCTGCCCCTGTTCATGTACTCTCTCTCTCACTCACTCTCTCAAATAAATAAAATCTTTTTTTTAAAAAAAAGAATTCTCTTTTCCCCCACCTCTAGGAAATCCCTTTCTCAAAGCTGCCTGATCAAGTCAATGCCATCTAAAGTCAAGTTCATAAAAAGAGATTTTAACAAAAGCAAATAGGTAAGGATGGGAGAAAAGCAGAAATAACTACCTATCTTCTTGATAGCAGCTTACTTGCTCAATTTATTCCCTTCAATCAGTGAATTCATCCAATTTATGAGTTGATATGTTAGAAAAGGTTTTTCAATCATCCTGGGACCACATGAGGATAATACCAACCAGGGCCGTATTTCCTCTCTTTCCCTTCCTTGGGATTCTGGGCCCCATACTATCATTTATTTATTTTTCACAGCATTCTGGGTTCAGTGTTCCACAGCCTCAGTACCTCTTTTATTTCAACAATGACAAAAATTGCACAAACAAATATCTGAGCACATCCTCCAAACATGGAGAAATGTCTATGCTTCAAAATTCACAAATGCCCCATCCAATTCATTTGTTTTTGTACACTTGAACTTTCACATTTAAAATAAACCATGTACTAGACAAAAGAATTCACTTTGGATCCGAGCCCTTCCTTTGTGTTCTTCCTTCCTTTTTCTGGATTAAAAACCAAAGACATCTTCTTAAAGCATCTAAGCCTGTTTTGGATTCTCCAAAAGCTAGTTTTGAGCGATGTTAGGGACTTTCTTCATCTTTCTTGGGTAGGAATGTTGTCTGCTTTTTTAAAATAAATATGAAAACATTCTGGGAATGGAAAACTGCAAGGCAGGCCCCTCGTGGTGGATGTATAGACCCTGGGTGATGGGTTCCCCCAAAGTAGCAAGGGCCTCAGTGGAATGGGTAACCCTCTAGAATGCACACAGCCTTTGGCAGCTAAGTTGTCATCCCCTGTCCCACAAGTAACCTGCCTGTGTTTTGAATGTGGATGTAGAATGTTAGGGATTATGGTGAGATTAAAATGTGTTGTGAACCAGAATGGCCCTGAGAAAAGATAGTATCTAATATTAAATAAGACACAGCTTGGACTACCAGAGGTGAAGAAGTGGAAGGCACAAAAGCACAGAATCAGACTCAATGCCAGCTTGTGACCAACTTTAAAATCCCAAAGAACTCAGAGAAAAACAGGATAAGATCTCAGGGATACAGCCAAAGGTATCTGCCTAGAAGGGAGGGAGTGGGAATCTATAGGGTCAGTGGAGGAGAGCAGGCAGGGAAATGTTTTATTCTTCCAGAAGTCTGAAGACACACCACAGTCCTTAAGGAAGATGGCACATGCCACAGAGCAGGGACCCAAAGCCATAGCTTAATATCCACAGCTTAATATTAATTTATTTATTCATTCACTCAATAAACATGTATATTTTCTACTTCCCCTAACTAGTCTATTTGTCTCTACTCTTGCCTCTATCCCCAGTCCCCCCATAGCAGCCAGAGAGATACTTACAAAGTGCTGTTCTCTTGTTTACACCCTCTGGCAGAGGGAGACCAGATACCAGTGACTGAAAGGATTCTACTCCTTGCATCAAGAAACCTCCCTGACCTCTGAAAGGCAGCCCTCCTCCTTCCTACTTACAAGATCCACTGCTGACCTTGGACCCTCACATACCTTCTCTACTTGTACTAATATCAAATCCCATCACAAAAGCCTGATTGATGCTGCCTTTCATTTTCATTTTATTTTGTATTGAAATATTTTTTTAATTCTTGGGGTTCAATCTTATTCTTCGGGTTTTTAGAAGAGGAAAAAGGAGAGTGGGGTAGAATGCCTCCCATCTACCCCCATTTACCCCTTTATTCTTCCCCCAGACCTTCTCACTGAGGCCTCCATATAACATCTACATGTAACAGAGTGGCTGCTAATGTAGACTTCAAAAAAAATAAGTAAAATTTCTGCTATGTTTAGAAGTAGGAGTAGCAAATCTCACTGAAGTAGGTGGCACTTACTATGAGAAAAAAATCAACTAGTGACTTCCCCTAACAAATATAAGGTAAATAGTCACTCATACACAGGAAAGAGATGTAACAGAAACTCCTGAGCCTGATAAAGACTAGCTCTCCCAAATGTCTGTGGTATGCCAAATTGTCTACTGGGGTAAATCTGCATAGGAGACAAGGGCATTGACCCCTGACCCATTCCTTTTGCAGGGACATTATTATTAGAATATCACTGATGTATTTGGAGAGCTCCTATTGGAATCTGCAATCATGAAGGGACACTAGTGCCCCAGAGGGGAATATACCATGAGGGTCTGGGCTGGTAATCCAGCTTTTAATAAGAGCCTAAGTGTTCATGGAGGAATATACATTCATGGTAGAGCATGTAGTAAAGCTAGAGGTCCCTCTCAACTAAGCTACCCTGGCATGGTGGTATGCTTTGTGTATAATGCCTGAGTTGAATGAATGAACTAAAACAGCTATAACTATAGAACCTAAATATGAGGCTCTCCTGTGACCCAGGTGTGTATATCAGCCAGGTAAAGAAGATAATGCTATAGTAACAAACAACTCCAAAATCTTGGTGGCTTACAATAGTAAATAGTCTTAATCATATTACATGCTGGCTATGGTTTGACCATAGCTCTGTTCCATGAACTCTTCACTCCAGGCCTCAAACTGGGGGAGTAATTCCTACATGGGACAGTGCCATTTTTGTGACAGAGGAAAAGACAGATTGTGATGGATTTTAAAGCTTCTGATTAGAGAGCAGAGGCTGCAGGGAAGATGGCAGAGTAGGAGGACCCTGGGCTCACTTCTTGCTATGTGGCCACCTAGAGAACACCCACAATGGCATAAATAACCCAGAAAGCAACCTGAAGACTGACAGAACAGGCTCTCCACAGCCGGATGTAGACAAGAGGCCACAGTGAAGCGGATCCTCCTGCTCCGATCGCTCTTGGCAAGATCCCATCAAATCAATGCCACAAGCCTGGCAGTTTGCAAGCAGCCCAGACAAGGGCCAACACCACTCCAAAGTGAGTTCTGCTCCAGAGAGAGGAGAAGATAACCACACGCCAGTCTGACTGTGACCCTAGCAGTGGGCTGGGGACAGGCAGCTGTTCTGACTGCAGGCCCCACCCACCAACAAAAACTTCTCAGGAGACAACACAGGGAAAGTGTCCTGCAGTTTGGTGCTACTTCATCTCTGGCAAACACCTAGTCTGACTCAGCTCAAACCAAGGTGACCCTGGACCAGCCCACTAACATCACAGGGACCAGACTCTGCCTACAATAGGCAGAGAGCCATATTGCAGACTGGACTGAAGGCAAACACAGCTCCACCACAATGGTAGGACACCCCTGTAGCAACACACATAGAAGATACCCCTGAAGCACCATTTTCTGATGAAAAGGAGACATTGCACTGCGGGACACTATAAGCCTGCTTCTTTATAAAGCCACTACTTTCAAGTGCGGGAGACATAGCTGACTTTCCTAACACATAGAAACAGACACAGCAATAGACAAAATGGGAGACAGAGGAATATGTCTCAAATGAAAAAGCGGAACAAAATCATGGCAAGAGACCTAAACAAAATGGAGATAAATAATATGTCTGATAGCGAATTTTAAAGTAATGCTCATAAAGATACTCACTAGAATTGAGGAAGGAGTGCAGGACCTTCATGACACCCTCCACCAAGAGATAGGAGACCTAAAAAAGATCCAATTAGAGATATTGAACTCACTAAATGAAAATAAAAATAGACCACTTAGAATAAATAACAAACAAAAGGAAGTAAAAGAACAAATCAGCAACCTGGAGGACAGAGTAAAGGAAAGTAATCAAGCTGAGTAGATGAAGGGAAAAAAATAGTCAAAATGAGAATAGACCCAGGGAACTCAGCAACACTGTCAAGCACAACAGTCACATGATGGGGATCCCAGAAGGAGAAGAGCAAGAAAAGGGGGCAGAAGATTTATCTGAAGAAATAATAGCTGAAAACTTCCTGAATCTGGGGAAGGAAAGAGAAATCCAGATCCAGGACGCACAGAGAACCCCCAATAAAACCAACCCGAAGAGGTCTGCACCAAGACACAAAGTAAATAAGATGGCCAAAAGTAGTGATAAAGAGAGAATTTTAAAAGCAGCAAAAGAAAGAAAAGCAGTTACATACAAGGGAAACCCCATAAGGCTATCAGTGAGTTTTTCAGCAGAAACTTTGCAGGCCAAAAGGGAGCAGCATGATAAATTCCAAGTGCTAAAAGGAAAAAAAAATCTACAGCCAGGAATACTCTATCCAGCAAGGTTCTCATTTGGAATAGAAGGAGAGATAGAGTTTCCCAGAAAAACAGAAGTTAAAAGCAAAACCAGCCACATCCCCATCACACATGATGCCATCAGCCTGTGGATCCCAAATTCACAGTCCAGCCGCCCTCCTGCCCGAGTCAGCATGCACAGCCTGCCACCTGCTCAATGCCAAGTCAACACGCCTTCACCTCAGATTGACAAGGGCTCAAACTGACACTCTTCCCCTCAAATTCCAGCCCCTGTGCTCAAGTTTATGCACAAAAGTGGGCATAATTATAACAGCAGAAGGAAGCAGCCCAAATAGTGACACTAATTCTGTGCAATATATAATGGATAAAAGGAGTGTGCTAGATTGAGGACATCTCCAACAAGCACATCAAAGAACAATACATACAGCATGATTCTGGTTAGTAAAAGAAAAAACCCAGGAAAAATAAAACAAGATGAAATCAGAGAGGGAGACAAACCATAAGAGACTCTTTTTTTTTTTTAAAGAGCCTCTTAATCATAGAAAACAAACTGAGGGTAGCTGGAGGAGAGGGGGTTGGGGGTTGGGGTAACTGGGTGATGGGCATTAAGGAGGGCACTGGATGGAATGAGCACTGGGTATTATATAAAAGATTGATGAATCACTGGACTCTACCTCTGAAACTAATAATACACTGTATGTTAATTAATTTAATTCAAATTTTTAAGAAAAGAAACCCCTCCCAAAAAACTTCTGATTAGAAGTAGCACATGTTACTTCCACCTCATTGGCCAAAGCAAGTCATCGGGCCAAGCTGGACAGCAGTAGAGTGAGAAATACAATCCATTTGCAAGAAGGGCCCAGTAAGGACAATCTACTACAAAGTTTAGACCAATGAGGGCAATATCATGGCGATGATCCACAACTACATGGGAACTGTTTTCAATTATGACACCATATGATGGCAACAGAAATAGTGACAACATCATCATTGGACCAATGAGATTCTAGAGTTCTTTCTCTGGCTAGCATTTGGCTGTAGGACTGACTATCCCTTTGGACTGAATGAGCCAACTGAGGTTATTAGAAAATTCAAGGGAGTGTATATCTCAAGTGGAAAATATTGGACATCCTGCTAAAAGATAGGTACGTGGGTGCTTGGAAAATTTAAGAGAGGTGATTTTAGTTGTACTCCAAGTTGTGGAGGCAGTTCATACTGATTATAAACTAAATCAAGAAGGTAGTCTATGGTTATGACAATATAGAGTAAATCAATGGTGACTATGCTAGATAGGCACTGGTAAGCACTTCATATGAATTACTTTAATCCACACAAGAATTTTTAAGTAGGTAGTATTATTACCCTTCTTATTACAGAAACTAAGACTTTGAAAGGTAAAGTATCCTTTCTAAGGATACATGGCTAGCAGGTAGCCAAATTCTGATTCAAAACAAAACCTGTATAACTCCAGAATTCTCCCTAAATCACAATATTCACTTGCCTCCCTCTGGGGCCCTTGATCTGATACCTGCCTCTTCAACCTTTTCCTCTTCTAATTTGACTCTATTTCCTATTTCATATCTTTGTCTGTTTTTCTCTTAGACATTTCCTCTATTACTACAGTGCTAGGATCCTGCCCAGTGAAGGACCCCCATTCTGTCTCCATATCCCAAAAGTCAAAAAATAAACCTGCCCAGGTCCAGCTCTAAAGGTCAAAGTTGCTCTGGAGTGTGAGGGATTTCAGGCCCCTTCCTCATCTGCCAAGAATGGCCACCTCCCTGCCTCAAGTCCATCGCTCACTGGGAGCTTCCAGCTCTGTTAGAGAGGGAGTGAGAGACCCTGCAACAAGTGCTCCAAACAAGGCCAACTTGTCCTAATTCACAAGAAGAGGTCTCCATTTCTAGAAGAAGCAAATCCTATCAGTGAAGAACACAACTCAGGAGTTTTAAAACACTGAAAATACTCCAAGAACCAGGTCCAGACTGTCCAAGCAGCTCCATACTTGGCATCAGGTGCCAGCAATCACCATTTCAACTGAACAAATGGCATCCTAACATTTAGCCTTAGAAGGGTAACCATATGCTCTGAACCAAAAATTAGGAAGACACTTCACCAAGAGAGAGCTTTCTTTTCTGATTTGTGAATGTACTTAAAGGAAGTCTCCCAATGACCTATAATTCATATTACATTTGGTTTTCATTCAACAAAATCCCTTCTATAAATAAAAATAGAATTACATGAAATTGGAATTGTGGCCCCCTCCAATTAACTTGTCAAAGCAGGCTTATATCTGGATGCCTTCTCCTAAAGTAGTGAATCCCAACATGTGATCACCTACTATGCTTGCTTTTAATTAGGCTTCTAGATTCTGTTCCAGATTGGAGGTAGTAGAATATAAACTTCTGTCATTTCTAATGAGCTTTCTAAGAAATTCCCACTGAAATTTGAGAACCACTGTTCTAACTAGTGAAAGGCAAAAAACAAAACAAAACAAAGAACCCCCCCACACACACACACACACAAACCCAACCAATTCTAACAAACTCATGTGAAATGGAAGGTTTGGAATCCCCCAAATGCCTATAACTTCTCTCAAAAAATAATCTATGCAAGTACTTGCAAAAGATTGCTAGTATGTTCTAAACAAGGAAATAGTGAGAATAATTCCTCGAAACATAAGAATATTCTATTGCAAGGAGTTGGTTTGTCCTCAGTGCAGAAGAAGAATAGCTTTAGGGCAGAGATGTTCAGTTTTACCAGGTGTCCTCTCCAGCTGGGGGTTGTAGGAGCAGACTGAAGCTGGGGGAGGAGGCAGCAGCTAGCCACAATTCTGGACCTGGAAGCAGAGCCACAGGAGTGCTCTGTGTGGGAGGCACCCCACTTTTGTTTGTGCATCCACACAGCTTCATGTTTCAATGGACGCTACCATATCTCATCATCAGGGGATGATTCTGCTTAATTTAAGCAGTCACAGATCCCATTCCCCTTTCCAGCTGTGGGTTTAGGCATGTGACCAAATCCAGCCAATTAGATGGGAAGGTAACTTCTACTGAGGAGCTTCTGGGAAAAGTGTACTCTGTAAAAAGGAAAAGATGTAGGAAGAGAACCACCCCTTCTTGTTCTGCACATTGTGGGGTCTGGCTATGATGCCTGGAACTGCAGTAGCCATCTTGCTACCAGTCTGAGGCCAAGCTTGGGACAAAACCAAGAGGCAGAGCTGGGGTCCTGGGGCTTGGAGCCAACCTGTCTCTGGGCTTCTAATTTTGTGAGATAATAACTGTCTTTAACATGTAGGACACTTAGAATTAAGTTTCTATTAAATTGCACCTATAGTATCCTAATGGCCAGAGGGAACTTTTAAAAACCCAACTCTGAGTTTGATACATGTGAAATCAGACAGAAAAATTTTTATTATTGTAAGAGTTGGCACTAGAATTCCTTCAAGGGTGAGAACTGCTTTGTTGAGAAAAACGTGGAAAATTGTTGGGGTAGAATGTGGAGTGTCAAAAATCTGAGTGTTAGCTGGAAAAGAAGGGTCAGATGGGGGACAGCTCTGCACAGTAAAGGAGAAAGGATGGGCACCTGGGTGGCTTAGTCAGTTAAGCATCTGCCTTTGGCTCAGGTCATGATCTCAGGGTCCTGGGATTGAGCCAAGCCCCGTGTTGGGCTCCCTGCTCAGCAGGAAGTCTGCTTCTCCCTCTCCCTTTGCCCCTCCCTGACCCCCTCTTGTCCTCTCTCCCTCACTCTCTCACATTCTCTCAAATAATAAATAAAATATTTAAAAGAAAAAAAGGAGACTTCTGGATACTCTGGAGGAAGACATGATGGAAATAAGAGAAAGGAACCAACAAGAAGGTTTTGGATATGCCCCCTCTCCCTCTGCTAGGTTCACAAATATTCATTGAATTGATCTCTTGTGGACTCTTGCAAGAGCCCAGAAGCAGAAGCACCAGAATTCACAGCAGACTTACTTTGGAATTCCCTGGACTGTGGAATTGAGGATTGGGAGCAATCTTTTCCAGAGCTCAAATACTAAGGAAGCCCCAGCTGACAACTGAGTTATAGAAACCCAGGAGAGCCTATGTGAGGAGAAGGCCAAAGGCTTAATCAAGACCTCTCTATATTGTAGCTTGTCAGTAAAGCAGCAAAAATTCCAGACAGTGTGAAGGAAAAGAAAAAAAAGTAAGACCTGATCCAATGTCCAGCATTTGAGGAGTGGGGTATCCCTGCAAAGTGGAGTAGCTAAAGTTACTTAACAAGTATAGGACCATTCCTGCAGAACCAGCGATGATTTAACTAGTAAACATGGGAGAGTATTAGACTAGCTGCCTTGGGCTCTGGGAGAAGAGGTGGTGGTTGTTCTCTTGCTCTGCCCTGGCCTGGGCCACATGCCTGGACCTTGCGTCTGGGATGTAATAAGGGGTCTGCTGAGGTTGTCCAAACTTGCCCCTAATCCCCATTTCTGCTATCTCATGGAAAGAGCAATGGAAAAGTGAGAAGAGACTCAAGAATCATCTCTAGGGATATCAGAAGACCCCTAAGAGCACAGAACCAGTACTTTCATTACATCTTTCTTACAACTGAAGGCTGAGTCTTGGAAAATATGAGAGGCTTTGAGGAAGAAGCTCTGGCTATAGCGATCAGGCCAGAGGGTGGAATCTGCAATTCTTGGACTCTAGTCCAAGGGCAAACATGGAATAACAAATAAGGGCAAACATGGAAGACAAGCTTGCCCAGATACTTGCTTATCTGACCGAGTCCCGAGTATGGGCCAGAATGGAGAAAGTGCCCAGTCAAAACATACAACAAGGCAGGATCCATAACAGAACTCTTGGCTTCAGGGCACCTGCCAAGAATTCCAGCCCAAGTCCAGCTGTTGTGGACTTGGGCTTTCCTGTCCTCGTGCTCACCACCAGCTTAATTTAGACCCATGCTTTTGAAGGACATGAGACAATTGCTGCTTACTCCTTGCTCACCACCTATGCCAGTTAGAATCCTCTGTGTGTCACTTCCTCCAGCAGCTGCCCAGCTTGGGGTAGAGGGGGCAGTCCTGGTCCCTAGCCTCTCCTGCTCATCCTAGTCTAAGTAACCATTCATCCACTCTGTCTTTAACCTGTGAAACCTGCCCAACCATCTTTCTGCTGGACCATTGCAGCAGCCTCCGGCTTGCGCTCCCCCTGCCCCCCACCGCCCACAGCCTCTACCACATGAATCCATAGCTACAGAAAGCTACCTGATCAGTCTTCTTAAGATACAATTTGGATCAGCTTGTACTTGGTCTGAACATCCTCATCACTTATAGAACAAAAGCTAAGTCCCTTAGTAGGATATCTAGAATCCTACACAATCTAGGTACAACTTTCTAGTTTCATCTCCTATTCTACTCCCACATAAACCCTCCACCCCATGCTCAAGCCACACCTAAACACTTGTTCTCCCATAATGCTCTACATGTTCTAACCTTCCTATCTTTTCTCTATCTGTTCTTTCCACTCCGAAGGCTTTCTCCCTCACTGCATCCATTGAAATTCTAGCCATTCTTCAAAGCTCAAGACAAATACCACCTCCACCATGAAGCCTTTCTAGTTGGAAGTAAATCCTCATTTTTCTCTGCCTCTTAGCACTTATCATCTAAATAGCCATCCCTTGTATATATGAACCACATCTTCTTTATCCATTCATCTGTTGAAGGACATCTCGGCTCTTTCCACAGTTTGGCTATTGTGGACATTGCTCCTATGAACATTGGGGTGCATGTGCCCCTTCTTTTCACTACATCTGTATCTTTGAGGTAAATACCTAGTAGTGCAATTGCTGGGTCATAGGGTAGCTCCATTTTTTTTGTTTTTTTTTAAATTTTTTATTGTTATGTTAATCACCATACATTATATCATTAGTTTTTGATGTAGTGTTCCATGATTCATTGTTTGTGTATAACACCCAGTGCTCCATGCAGAACGTGCCCTCTTTAATACCCATCACCAGGCTAACCCATCCTCCCACCCCCGGGTAGCTCTATTTTTAACATCTTGAGGAACCTCCCTACTGTTCAGAAAGGATGAAAACCTACCATTTGCATCAATATGGATGGAACTGGAAGTGATTATGCTAAGTGAAATAAGTCAAGCAGAGAAAGACAATTATCATATGGTTTCACTCATATGTGGATCATAAGGAATACTGCAGAGGACCACAGTGGAAGGGAGGGAAAACTGAATGGGAAGAAATCAGAGAGGAAGACAAACCATGAGAGACTCTGGACTCCGGGAAACAAACTGAGGGTTACAAAAGGGAGGGGAATGGGGTAACTGGGTAATGGGTATTAAGGAGGGCATGTGTTGTGATGAGCACTGGGTGTTATAAGCAACTAATGAATCACTGAACACTACATCAAAAACTTATGATGTACTTATATGTTGACTAACTGAACATAATAAAAAAAGTAAAATAAAAATAGAAAATAAATAAATAAAAATAACCATCCCTTTCTCTGCCTATGTTCCAATGAATTTTTCCTTGTCTTTTTTTAAGATTTATTTATTTATTTGTTTATTTGAAAGAGAGAGAGTTGGGGGAGGAGCAAAGGGAGAGAATCTTCAAGCAAATTCCCCACTGAATGCAGAGCCCAACATAGGGCTTGATCTCACAACCTATGAGGTCATGACCTGAGCTGAAACCAAGAGCTGGATGCTTAACCAACTGAGCCACCCAGGCACCCCTTTCTTTGCCTTTTTGTAACCCTTATTTGAACTAATCTCCTTGAGGGCTGTACCATGTATTGAATTGCTAGCATGGTGTGTATATTCAATAAATATTTGTTGAAACTGAGCTGAGCTAGAAGATCAAATTAGAAAGGGAATTCTCAGGGGCGCCTTGGTGGCTCAGTCGTTAAGCGTCTGCCTTCAGCTCAGGCCATGGTCCCAGGGTCCTGGGATCGAGCCCCGCATCGGGCTCCCTGCTTGGTGGGAAGCCTGCTTCTCCCTCCCCCACTCCCCTTGCTTGTGTTCCCTCTCTCGCTGTGTCTCTCTCTGTCAAATAAATAAATAAAATCTTAAAAAAAAAAAGAAAGGGAATTCTGAGATAGTTAATAGAAGAGAGAAAAGATAGAGATCTGTCCCCATGTCCCCCTCAAAGCCAGCCTGCCCTCAAGAATGACATTAAGGAGGAAGTTGCAGTGTCCCCAGGCTTGGCCACACCCCAAGGGCTCACAACTATCTCCAGCCATACAAATCCTACCACAATGTTCAGAGGCATAGCCTTGACCTGGTGGGAAGCAGACGTGACAACTGTCCAAGCTACAGGTCACTGGGGTGTGGAGGGGTTGAGATGTTAATGCCAGAAGTGGGCATGCCAGACACTTGCGCTCCCTGCTGTCGTGCCTCACTCTCAGGGCAGGGACTTCCTGAATATGGCTTCCCTTGGAGGAGGGATAGGGAGAATCAGCCATGACACTGGGCTCCAGTGAACAGCACCAAGATGGATATTTGTGAGAAGATTATAGAGGTCATGAAAGGTCTTCCATCCCACTCTGCACATACCTCAATATCCCTCTGCTTTCAGCTTTCCTACTTCCATTGGTGTGGCATAAAGAAGGCCCAGTTGTCAGCTGCTGGGTACTGCTTGTACTCCTGCCTCCATAGGAGCCCAGCTTTTCTACAGAACAGGGAGAGTGGTGGGCCACCCTCCCCTCCACTTCTTAAGGAATGAATTCCCAATGATTTTGGAATTTGCTTTGAGGCATGGAGCTTCTTCATATTGACTTGGGTGGGAGGTAGGACAAGAGGAAGTGAGCAGAGTCAAGAGCTAGCCCTGGACCTCAGCCCTAGAGATCCAACATGGACACCAGGCTCAAGTATACTCTGTCTGACACTTGGGAGTTTACCATCACCACCACCATCACTACCCCATGACCACTGCTACCACTGGTTAGGGAAAAGGAAAAACAAAAATCTTTTCACAGTTAGCTCCTACACATGAACTTGGAGGCTTGTGAGGTCACCCATAGACCTACCATTACCAGTGACTGATACAATGGTATTTCAAGTAGACTGTGGTTCACTGCGTAAGTTTGAATGGTCACCATTTAATTCCACTAAAACCCCATCAATAATCAGGGCTTTATAAGAGCTCCTGACAAATAATGACCTGTAGCTTGGACAGTTGTCATGTCTGCTTCCCACCAGGTCAAGGCTATGCCTCTGAACATTGTGGTAGGATATGTATGGCTGGAGATAGTTGTGAGCCCTTGGGGTGTGGCCAAGCCTGGGGACACTGCAACTTCCTCCTTAATGTCATTCTTGAGGGCAGGCTGGCTTTATAATGATAGCTTACTATTATGGGTTGAATTGTGCCACCCCAAAATTCACATGTTGAAGTCCTAACACCCAAGTACTGCAGAATGTGACCATATTTGGAAATAGGGTTGTTGCAGATGTAATTAGTTAAGATGAGGTCACTAGGGTGGGCCTTAATCCAATGACTGGTATCCTTATTAAAAAAAAAAAGGAAATTTGGACACAGAGACACACATGCAGGGAGAGTACCATGTAAAGAGACACAGGGAAAACATGACCATCTACAAGCCAACGTGTAAGGCCTGAACACCTCCTTCCCCCACAGATTGCAGAAAGAACCAATCCCACAGACATCTTGATTTTGAACTTCTAGCCTCCAGAACTGTGAGGCAAAATATTTCAAAGTTTAAGCCATTCACTTTGTGATACTCTATTATGGCAGTCCTAATAAACTAATACATTTACCATTTAAAAATTCTCACTAGAAACCATGATCACTAATTTCAGTTAATCCTTAAAACAACCCAATGAGTTAGGTACTTTTATATATCCTCATTTTCTAAATGAGGACTCTAAGACTATGAAAGATTAAAAAATCTGCCCAAGCTATTAAGTTGCAGAGCCAAGATTTGACCTCTGCTGCCTAACTCTGAAATCCCTGTTCTTTTCTATACCATCCATCACTGCCTCAGACAGAAGGGATATTGTGTCCCAGGCTTATGTGAGCTATGCCTGGTTATTTTACTGTCTGTGTGAACACACTCAATTCACTATTGTCAACACAATGGGCTTCCTGCCATGCCACACAGGATAGACAACAATTTGGCAGCTCCCAGATGGCCACTCAGGAGCCAGCATAGCTAACAGGCCAGTAAGGGCTGACAGTTGAGGCCCAGCTGGCAGAGGAGGCCAGAGGATAAGGCCAATATTCATGGACCTGACAGGCTCCTTCACAGTTCTACAGAGTGAGTGGTTTTGGGCACTAAGAGAAGCCCATGAGAATCTACGATAAGCAGGAAACAGATGGGCAGTTATGTGAAATTGAGCCTGGAGAGGAACAAGGACAAGACAGGGGGAGAAATGCAAGATCTGAAACCCATAAAGACCAAAAAGGCTTCAATTCAAGGTGAAAGGGATCCCAGGGCTGGTCAGAAGGTGGGCTGGGGAGTGGCCATAGGAGCCCCTCAGGGAAGATGCTGCCCAAGGTCAGAAGTAACTGGTCTCTGAAGCTGATTCCCATGGGTCTGACTTTAGTGGGAACAAGAGAGAGGAGAAGAGGCTTCTTGCCCAACCACCAGAAAAATAAGTACCCTCATGCAAATGAAGCAAATGGGAAACATCTCCTGCAAGGCAGTTCACCCAGCTGTCGACTTAGAGCTATTCTGGCTTTCATTTGGGGTTCCCCTGCCCCTGTTATTTGTAATTCGAGTCCAAGAATCATGAAAGGCCTTTAACAGCTCTGGGCACAACATCCCTTCCTCTTTTCTTTTCTGATTCCAAGCCCTCACTTCCTACCAGATAGTGTACCAACAGGCCCAGCAGATGTGCCCCAGCCACTTCCTGAGTGTTTCCTAGCAACTATCAGCCAGCCACCATTGCTTCCCCAAGTGTCTGGGGTCTCAGATATGAGCTTCTGGGCTCACCGGATGGGACTAAGGCTGGCCTTCAGGAAGTTGGTAGCAGGGGACTTGCTTCCCCTCTGCTTACCCATCTTTACACCGTTCCAGGATTTTCTCAAGTGTGCACACTTACCTTTGGTGGGACATGGATAAGCACTTTAAATGTCATTAGTTGTATATTCTAATCTAATACACATTTTGAAAAAAAACAAAATTTCAGAATCCCATATTAGGTTGAGCTTATAGAAGAGAGAGAAAATATGTCCTATTCAATCCATTCTGATTGATTAGTAGCTGCCTGGAGGAGCATTATGTTGAGAAGGATTCTGAAGAAGCACCTGGGATCAGCAAGAAAGATCCATGATCAATCATTAGACAAAAGTATGGACATGGGGAGTGGAGCATAGATGCCACACGTTTACTACTTCTGGCCTGTGGCTTCCCTAGTGTTTGTGGCCACCCTCTGTACCATGCCCTGACCCCCAAGCTTGTCAGCACCGTGGAGCTAGGAGCTAGGAGCCAAGCTGGATACCTGAGCCAGCTCAGCCTCCTTGGCATCATAGTGTGGCACAGGGACTGGCACATAGCAGGCATCCATATTTACATGTTGACCTGTCAGACTTTGTGAAGAGCATCTCAACTGACAGATTCAAGAAATGTGCATCCTAAGCTGGGGTTCCTTTCAACCTCCCCCACACACAAAGGGGAGCAGCATAAGTAGCAGCATAGTTCTTACAGCCCTTTGGGATAACAATTTAACAATGTCACGAGAGCCATAAAGAAATTCCTAGAAATTGACCCAGTAATAGCATGCTTATGAAGTTGTGCTAAGGAAACATTCAAGAGATAGGGGACATATCTGTTCATGAACTTAGTAAACGTGCTAAAGATGTGAGGGCTGCACAGAGGGGTCACTTTGCAGGCCCTCATATTCCATCCGGTCAACACCTCCTACTTCCCCACTCTCCCTCTCCCCTTCCCACCTCTCTACCTGAGGTGGCCACAGGCTCCAAGTGCCTCCCCTGCTCTCATAAGGAGCAATTCAGTTCTCCACAACTCAATCCTGACTGCCCACCAACCCACTGGGTACCCTGTCAACATCCTTGCTCCCTACTCCATGGAAGGCTATGCAAAGTGGTTATTCTTAGCATACTTCCATTTTTTCCTCTCACTACAGTGTATTAGATAGCTGTTAGGAAACACAGCAAATTTGATCTGTACATACTAACATAACCAAAGGTGTTGGTGATTTGTCATCAAATGAAAAAACAAACAAGTTGCAGGGCAGTATATAACATGTGACACCTACATGAGGTCTGGCAGGCTACATGCCCAACTCTTAGCGGTAGTTAGTTACCTGTGGGGAGGAAATAGGATGAGGTAGGGGGTGGATGGTAAAAGGGAACATTCTCTTTTTTACTCCATATAATTGGAGTAGTTTGAACTTTATTTTACAATAAAATGCATTGTGTAAGTTTTAAAAAAAGATATAGAATTCCAGCATGGGGAAAACACACCGAGCATTACCAAAGCTCTACCTTCTTGGAGAAGCCAATTTTTACCCTAAGCTGGTTTGCTTTAGACTAGCTGTTCACTTATCCCCAACTTCCTCAAGAAGCTGAGAAACACGCCCCTCTGCTGGAGGCATCGCTTGGAGAGCTGGCTTAATGATCTTGTGTTACTGCTGGGTAAGAGCCCTTCTCTCTCTGCTATACAGAACAGCCTTTCCAGACCACTCGCCTGCACACAGGGCACCAGGGTAGTCTGGGGGAAGGGGGGGTCTGGAAGACCCCTTCTTTTTTTTTTATTTTTTATTGTTATGTTAATCACCATATATTACATCATTAGTTTTTGATGTAGTGTTCCATGATTCATTGTTTGTGCATAACACCCAGTGCTCCATGCAGAATGTGCCCTCTTTAATACCCATCACCAGGCTAACCCATTCCCCTACCTTCCTCCCCTCTAGAATCCTCAGTTTGTTTTTCAGAGTCCATCGTCTCTCATGGTTCGTCTCCCCCTCTGACTTACTCCCCTTCATTCTTCCCCTCCTGCTGTCTTCTTCTTTTTCTTTTTTCTTAACATATGTTGCATTATTTGTTTCAGAAGTACAGATCTGTGATTCAACAGTCTTGCACAATTCACAGCGCTCACCATAGCACATACCCTCCCCAATGTCTATCACCCAGCCACCCCATCCCTCCCACCCCCCACCACTCCAGCAACCCTCAGTTTGTTTCCTGAGATTAAGAACTCCTCATATCAGTGAGGTCATATGATACATGTCTTTCTCTGATTGACTTATTTCACTCAGCATAACACCCTCCAGTTCCATCCACGTCGTTGCAAATGGCAAGATCTCATTCCTTTTGATGGCTGCATAATATTCCATTGTGTATATATACCACTTCTTCTTTATCCATTCATCTGTCGATGGACATCTTGGCTCTTTCCACAGTTTGGCTATTGTGGACACTGCTGCTATAAACTTTGGGGTGCACGTACCCCTTCGGATCCCTACATTTGTATCTTTGTGGTAAATACCCAGTAGTGCAATTGCTGGATTGTATGGTAGCTCTATTTTCAACTGTTTGAGGAACCTCCATACTGTTTTCCAGAGGGGTTGCACAAGCTTGCATTCCCACCAACAGTGTAGGAGGGTTCCCCTTTCTCCACATCCCCGCGAACATCTGTTGTTTCCTGACTTGTTAATTTTAGCCATTCTGACTGGTGTGAGGTGGTATCTCATTGAGGTTTTGATTTGGATTTCCCTGATGCCGAGCAATGTTGAGCACTTTTCCATGTGTCTATTGGCCATTTGGATGTCTTCTTTGGAAAAATGTCTGTTCATGTCTTCTGCCCATTTCTTGATTGGATTATTTGTTCTTTGGGTGTTGAGTTTGATAAGTTCTTTATAGATTTTGGATACTAGCCCTTTATCTGATATGTCATTTGCAAATATTTTCTCCCATTCTGTCGGTTGTCTTTTGGTTTTGTGGACTGTTTCTTTTGCTGTGCAAAAGCTTTTTATCTTGATGAAATCCCAATAGTTCATTTTTGCCCTTGCTTCCCTTGCCTTTGGCGATGTTTCTAGGAAGAAGTTGCTGCGGCTGAGGTCGAAGAGGTTGCTACCTGTGTTCTCCTTTAGGATTTTGATGGATTCCTGTCTCACGTTTAGGTCTTTCAACCATTTGGAGTCTATTTTTGTGTGTGGTGTAAGGAAATGGTCCAGTTTCATTCTTCTGCATGTGGCTGTCCAATTTTCCCAACACCATTTGTTGAAGAGACTGTCTTTTTGCCATTGGACATTCTTTCCTGCTTTGTCAAAGAT